>NC_088791.1:259236285-259536285 GCF_011386835.1 Chrysemys picta bellii
TCTCTCACCAACAGAAGTTGGTCCAATAAAAGATATTACTTCACCTATCTCTCTCCAATTTTTCCAGCTAGACAATTAGTCTGACTCTCTTGCTATTTTTTAGAAGCTTATATGAGTCTTAATGTTGTAAGCAGGGATATAACTCCACTCTAGATCTCCAGTGTTCAACCTTCCAAGCAGCACTTCTGTATTGGTGGTAGTTGTTTTTTTTTCTAGCCTATCAACACAATTCAAAAATATTTCCTACTTGGAAACATTTTCTTTCCCTTGTACTATATTATCCCATCCCCCTTTTTCACACATCTGAGCCATATGTCCTTTGGAATGCGCTACTAAACTTTTTTGCAGCTCTTTTTAAATTAATTTCAGATTAATCTTTTCCCTCCCATCTCTCTCAATGGCCACAATATCTCCCACTTCCCAAACGTCATCAAGTATCATCTGGTAGCTGCCCTAAAATATCTAATAGACTAGATTTTAAGAATGACACCCCAGCATGCCTCCATAAACAAACACCCCATGGCTGTCTATGGACCAATCAATGCTTTAGTTCTGAAATCTATGTTCTTTATAGGCACTGATAAGTACAAAAGACACCTGCAGAGCAATATGAGTTAAAACATCCCATTCCTGAACTGCGCTGAACTTTTTGCCACTCCACTTTTGCAAAGTGGCTAACGGCATTTTGAACTGTATAAGTAGGAGGACTGCCAGCAGATTGAGAGACATGATCATTCCCCTCTATTCAGCATTGGTGAGGCCTCATGTGGAGTACTGTGTCCAGTTTTGGGCCCCACACTACAAGAATGATGTGGAAAAATTGGAAAGAGTCCAGTGGAAGACAACAAAAATGATTAGGGGGCTGGAGCACATGACTTATGAGGAGAGGCTGAGGGAACTGGGATTGTTTAGTCTGCAGAAGAGAAGAATGAGGGGGGATTTGATAGCTGCTTTCAACTATCTGAAAGGAGGTTCCAAAGAGGATGGATCTAAACTGTTCTCAGTGGTAGCAGAAGACAGAACAAGGAGTAATGGTCTCAAGTTGCAGTGGGGGAGGGTTAAATTGGATATTAGGAAAAACTTTTTCACTAGGAGAGTGAAGCACTGGAATGGGGTACCTAGGGAGGTGGTGGAATCTCCTTCCTTATTGGTTTTTAAGGTCAGGCTGGGATGATTTAGTTGGGGATTAGGTCCTGCTTTGAGCAGGGGATTGGACTAGATGACCTCCTGAGGTCCCTACCAACCCTGATATTTTATGATTCTGTGAAGTGGCCCCAAATCTCCCCCTCTCACAGAAGGGGGGTCCTGGAGTGGGATAGTTACTGAAGCAACTTTTATTACACTCTTCTTGTTATCGCTATGCCAGCTGCCAAGGAGCAGCCATGCTTGGGGGAAGATTCTGTGGCCAGGGCTCCCTTCTGCCCCAGCGGTTCTGAGTTGCCAGGGGCCACTGGCAGATGGTGTAAATTACTCTAACGTGCTGGGGAACTGGCCTAGTATAGGATGACCCCAGGATTAGGGAAGAACAAGGTGCCCTTTTGTCCTCAGCTTTGTCAAATGGTCAGATATTGCCATGGACTGTCAGGCCACTTAACTGTCTGGAAAGGCTTACAAAAATTAGGCATCCCAATTCCTTCGTCCCAACTATGCTCCAGATGTAACAACCCAGCCACTCTCATGACACCACAGAAAGGGAGCAGAATATCTAGGCCGTAGAATTAGTCCTTTCAGATCAGATATGCAATTATTTGAACTGGATCAACAACACACATGACCAGCTATCCCTAACCATCACTCTAAATAGCACTCATTGATATCCTGGTGACATGGCCTGTTACGAGCAAGCAGGACCATGGGGTTCAAGATCAGGGAATGAGGTGGTGTGGCTGGTGGGTGTTGTTGATGCACTTGGTCAGGGATTTGTTGGACCTTGCCAAGAGATCAAGGAGGGGTGGTAGTTTTGAAGGGTGAACCAGATTTCATAGTCCAGGGTGTAGGCATCTTCAGCAGCCAGGATATCAGTCATGGGAGGATGGCTGTACAGGCAAGATGCAGGGGCAGGCTGGTCAGGATGGGGTAAAGGCAAGTCAAAAGACTGGCTTGGGTGGCAGCAGTTTTTGGTCTCAAAGGGTCTGGGCAGCAACAGGCCAAAAGACAAGTTGCTCAGAAAAGAGGTGGGGCAGGAAAAGGAAACTTTCTATTAAGTGATGTCCAATCAGCAAACTGCTGATTGTCATGTGATCCCGCTGAATCAGCAGATGTAGCCTCTGGTTGTGAAGTATTAGCTGCAGTTCCCTTGTCTGACCTTGTGGTGGAGAGGGTAAGACTCTTACTTGACAATCCCACTGCCCTGTGTTTGAGATTCACAGCACCTCACTACCAATCTTGCTGGGCATGGAAACTTAGCTAACTTCTCCCTTCCAGAGGTGGTCTAGCCGGAGCAGTATTGAAGCACAGTGGCATGACTATCTCCCCAGAAGACAGAAGTTCCCTATTTATCCACAAAACAGACACAGAGGCCAGCTTTTCAACCAATCTGGTACCTTCCAAAAATATAAAATTTACTTAGAAATAAATCACTCTTCCATATTTGCAGAACAATGGCCTATCTGATGAGGAACAGAAGGGAAAAATCTAGTTGCAATCTACTTACTTACATTCATTCAAACAAGAAAAACACTGAACAGTTAACTGTTAGTAAGCAGAATAAAATCTAGTGCATATACATCTTTGAGAAAAGAGTCTAAAATTCTTGTTAAAAACAGTGTTTCAAATAAGCCAGTTTCTAAACTATTTATTTTCTTTTTCAATGCAGGATCTTGCTCCTACAGAAATTAGTGGCAAGATATGGACCTATAAGTGGCAATGTTTTCTTGTTTCTGTGTTGGGTTGTTTTCTTTGAACTACTTTTCCTTCTTGGAAAAGAATCTTATCTGTACGTTCCCACTTCTAATGTAAATTTTACTCATTTTATACAGAAAGCTGTGATGTTATGAGTATAATATAATCTCATTGAAAGGTGACACAGGGCCAGAAAGAGTTAATTAACTCACAGACTGACATGACCCATGGCCGAACTTTAAAGACTTGTTAGGAAGCTATGTAAATGAATAGATCTTTGAAAGGCAAGCCTGCATTGTTATAGATAGAAGGGTAAATGTTTGATCAGATCTTGTGATGTAAGGAAACAGGTCTTGTCTATTGCTATAGCTTTGATTCAAAGATTTAAAAAAAAGGAGTATTAATATTTAGGAAGACACTTGAGTGGAATAGTATTATTGTCTATATGTCTTGGAAGGTTGTGGTAACCTGTATCTGAACTGTTTAATGGATAAATTATACTGTGCTAATTGCCATGATGGTTGGGAGACAAAGTTAAGCCTATTGTTTTCTCAGGGCAAGAGGCTGCTGGAAATGTATAAAAATCCTGGGACGCGATCCTTCTTCATCTTAGATTTGCTTTGGGTTTCAAGAAGGGGAAACCCTAAGCCATAAGAATTGAGATCCCCAGTCATTGACTGGAATCACCCTGAATATGGACATTGGACTATAACCTATGGACTGTTTCTAAAAGAACTTTTGTCAACTACAAACTCACCATCTCTGCTATGTAACTGGACCGCAAGGAATTAAACTCAAGTCTGTATGTATATTGATCTTTTAAAATAAATTTTAGTTTAGTTCAGGGATCAGCAATCTTTTGGCACGCGGCTCGCCAGGGTAAGCCCCCTGGTGGGCCAGGCCAGTTTGTTTACCTGCCGCATCCACAGGTTCGGCCGATCACGGCTCCCACTGGCCGCGGTTCACCTCCCAATGGCTTGGAGCGGCAAACCGCAGCCAGTGGGAGCCGCGATCGGCCAAACCTGTGGACGCGGCAGGTAAACAAACCGTCCCGGCCCACCAGGGGGCTTACCCTGGTGAGCCGCGTGCCAAAGGTTGCCGATCCCTGGTTTAGTTAAGAAGAATTGGCGATAAGCATGTATTTTGGGTAAGATCTAAGTCAGGGATCGGCAACCTTTGGCACGCAGTTTGGTGCTTACCCTGGCGGGCCGCAGGCCAAAGGTTGCCGATCCCTGATCAAAGTTATAATTGGACCTGGGTGTGTGGCTGATCCTTCGGGATTGGAATAACCTTTTCTTTTATATGATAAAATAAGATTTTCAAAATTTATCATCATATGTTTGACATGTGTGTCTGGATGGAGGCTTATGGCTGGGTACTTTAAGGGAACTACATTGTTTGGACTTCTGAGTAAACAGTGAGGTAATATAGCGGCTGTCTTGGGCTGGCTTGGTAAATCTAAATATTGGAATATCCACCAGTGTTTGGGGTTTATCTTCCCCGTTTTGTTTGCAGTTCACCCTAATTGAGTGACCTCAGCTGGCTCCCCTGGGCAGCATCGTCACAAAAGCACATAATGCTTTTTGTAAAATAATACTTACTTTAAATAAGGATATCCCACTTCACTTAACATTGTGTTCTCTTCTTACCAGTGACGAGGCTATTCGTCTCTGTTAATAGCTTAGACATAATTCTTGCAAAACTGGTTATGTCTTAGGTTTTGTAGCTGTTCCAAAACACCTTTGGCAAAAGATTCTGTCTCACTAATCCTGGAAAATCTTCCTATATTTGTGATGTTTTGTTGCTTGTTTAGGCTTTATATTTATGGGCTAGATCCAGAAGTGAGGTGCATGAAGCAACATCCTCTGTAATAGTGGCAGTCGGTGCAGAAAGTTGCAATGCAGCTGGCAAGCCGTGTGTAACAATTATCAGAGAGGACCCTGTTGTAGCAGGGAGTTTAATAGATGGGGGAACTGCCTGGTTAGGGAGTTCTCTAGACACTGCTTAAAGCACAGCTCTTTGTGTCTGTCCTCACATGACACAGTCAGAAGTGAGTGAATCCCTCTCTAAAAAAAGGAGTTAAGAAAAGACGACACACCCCAGACTGCCAGAGCAGTTACTGAGTGAGGAAAGTAGAAAATGAGGGGGGAGAACTGTGAAAGCTGCAGCCTGAAGGAGGAAGAGCCCTGTCTCAGTGCAGCAATGGCACCCACATCCAGGGCCGGCTCCAGCTTTTTTGCTGCCCCAAGAGGCAAAAAAAAAAAGACCCGATTGAGCTGCCGCCAAAGTGCCACTGAAGAGGAAGATGGGGAGTGAAGGACTCACCGCCGAATTGCCGCCGAAGACTGAAGCGGACCGATTGAGCTGCTGCTGAAGTGCTGCTGATGATGACCCAGACGTGCTACCCCTTTCTATTGGCCGCCCCAGGCACCTGCTTCCTTCGTTGGTGCCTGGAGCCGGCCCTGCCCATAGCACAAATGGCTTTGTTAGAGAAGTGTGATGTTTGTCTTTTGCAACTCAGGTAGCTGGCTTTGCTGCATCTGTAGATTTGAGCAATTCCAGATGGCTTCTGGTTTAACAAAGAAAGCACAGGAATACCAGGAAAATGCCCTAATATTTGCCATCGGTAATGCTGCTGCTGTCCTCCCATGTGCCCTTCCCCCTCAATCAGGAGGAAAAGAGAGAATACTCCAGAGTGAAAGAGGCTTGTGATACCCATTTCATAGGCAGACAGAATATTGTATATGAAAGGGTCAACTTTAAAAGGAGATGCTGGGAACAAGGGGAAACAGCTGAGACTTATTACTGATGTTCATAGTCTTGCTGAATGTTGCAAACATGGAATGTGAAAAGAAGTAGGAATAAGAGACAGGATAGCTGTTATAAGAGATGCTGTGTGACAGAGTGCTGAGGCCTGACAGGTGAGATCTCTGATCACTGTAGCCTCAATTAGTTTCTCCAGTGACAGCTGATGGAGCAATTAGCTCATCAGGAGAGACTGGGGAGGTAAGGAACTAATTAGTCCTCAGCTGGCTAACCTGATAAAAGCCAGGAAGGAAGTGTTGCAAGGGGGGAGGACAGGGCTATCTGAGCACAGACCAAAACAGCTTCCAAAACGGGGTGATCTCTCCCCTGAGGCCCTGGTAAAGACATAGGGATTAAAAACTGCGATGTTGCCCACTATTGGAATAAAGGATGAAAGGGTTTGGAATAAAATTCAGACTGAATACTGAAAGAAAGTGGGTCTGAGTAATTTTTGGGGCATCAGAGGATGGGAAGAGAGTATTGCCATGTCACACACCAATTTATCATCACCACTTCAGTTAGACCCAGATTTCACTCAAGCAAAAGCTATAGCAGAAGTGGGAGTGCAAGAAACCATAACAAGTTGGCATTGTGACTTACATGCTAGTAGGGTTACCATATCTAATAAATAAAAAAAGAGGACCCTCCACGGGCCCTGGCCCCGCCCATTTCCCCACACCTAGCCCCCCTAACTCCGCCCCTTCCCGCCCTAACTCCGCCCCCTCCTCCCTCTCCCTCCCACTCCCAGCCACTGGGAAGGGCCTGCCCCAGCGCTACCGGCTTCAGGGTTTGCTGGGCAGCCCCCAGACCCTGCACCCCCGGCTGGCGCTTCCCCAGCGCAGCTGGAGCCCGGGAGGGGAAGCGCCCAGCCGGGGGCACAGGGTCTGGAGGCTGCCCGGCAAACCGTGAAGCCGGTAGCGCTCGGGCTTTGGGCAGCCCCTATGCCTCCGGACCCTGCGCCCCCAGCCGGGCACTTCCCCTCCCGGGCTCCGGCGGCGCAGGGTCCGGAGGCATGGGGGCTGCCCGAAGCCGGTAGCGCTTGGGCAGCCCGGCTCTTAAACAGAGCCGAAGAGTCGGGGAGGAGCAGAGCCGCCATTTTCCCGGACATGTTCGGCTTTTTGGCAATTCCCCCCGGACGGGGGTTTGACTGCCGAAAAGCCGGACATGTCCGGGAAAAAGAGGACGTATAGCAGCATAGGGGAAAATGAATCAGACAATATTGATCAGTAAAGAGAAATCACAAATGTGAAAGGAGCAGTCAGACCAAACTTACAATGTAAGAGCAGTGCTCAGTTAGAAAGTGTGAGACCAAAGAAACTTAATAAGAGGGAAGATTGGAAAATCTGTGGTAGATGTGGCAAGACACCCAGCCACAGCTAGTAAGGTTGTGCAGCTAAAGAGGCAGGATGTAGGAGATGTCCCAAAATGTGACAGTAACAGCCAGGTCACCAAGAATAGTGAAAACAATCCAAGAGGACATGTTATCAGATGAGTCCACAGTTCTAGGGACTATATTCTCAATAGAAAGACAGGCTGGGATGATTTAGTTGGTGTTGGTCCGGCTTTGAGCAGGGGGTTGGACTAGATGACCTCCTGAGGTCTCTTCCAACCCTAATCTTCTATGATTCTATGAACACCTTAATACACAAGTATGAATCTAAATGGTCAGAACATTAAATTTAAAAGTGATGCTGGGACAGCAGTTACTAGAATTAAAAAAAATAAGTTATTCCTGAGATGGAGATCTGCAAAGACCAAATAAGATTCTAGGGTGGGGTTTGGATGTTTGTGGCCAGTTCCTTGGGAAACTGGAGAAAGGAGGGAAAGTTCTTCACCAAATAATATATCTAATGCAAGGACTGATGACTCCCCTTATAGGTTCCAGCAATAGAAGGACTACACATAGCAGAGAAACTGGAATGTGTTAATGGCAAAAAGCAAACTAAAGAGTTGTCTTCACATGGCTAGGAAAGTGACTAGGGGAATATAAAATAAAACTGGTGCCATCAATGACATTGTGACAGGTTTGGTCACAGAGACCCTCTGGGGACTGTCACCTGATGTGCTGAGATTACCTCTGAGCCCATTTTCTCTGATGGCTTGGGACTTCATAACCCTGCCTTGTCGAACCAGACATGCTAGTCTGCTGAAACACAGATCTCGGTCTCGTCCACGCCCCCCAGAGCTGCAGACTTTAACCAAACACTGCTGAGCAAGTCACCTATCTCTAGCACCCAGACACCCAGCTCATAATGGGATCCAAACCCCAAATAAATCCGTTTTACTCTGTATAAAGCTTATACATGGGAAACTCATAAATTGTCTGCCCTCTATAACATATAATAGCATATGCACAGCTATTTGCTCCCCCAGGTATTAATCACTTACTCTGGGTTTACTAATAAACAAAAGTGATTTTATTAAGTATAAAAAGTAGGATTTAAGTGATTTCAAGTAATAACCGACAGAACAACGTAAGTTACCAAGCAAAATAAAACAAAACATGCAAATCTAAGCCTAATACATTTAAGAAACTGAATACAGGTAAATCTCACCCTCAGTGATATTCCAATAGCTTCTTTCACAGACTAGACTCCTTTGTAGTCTGGGCCCAATCCTTTCTCCTAGTACAGTTCTTGTTAGTTCCAGCTCAGGTGGTAACTAGGGGATTTCTCAAGACCAGAATCTTTTGCATTTATAGCAAGAAGCCTTACAGAAACTAAGCAGTGGTATGCTCAAGTAGAAGAGGAAATGCTAGCAGTCACTTGGGCCTGTGAACAGCTCAATGAATATCTATTCGGCTTGAATTTTGACATAGAAACCAACCACCAGCCCTTAATGGCATTATGCAGGACCATCCCTAGAGGGGTGAAGGGCCCGGGACATAGGTGCCGAGTTTCTAATCTGCTGGGGGGTGCTCCACCCAGGCCATGCCCCCACTCCACCCCTTCCCCCAAAGCCTCACCCCTGCCTTGCCTCTTCCCTGCCCAGTTCTGCCCCACTCACCGAGCACGCTGGGCCCTCGCTCCTCTCCCTTCCCCCCCAGCGCCTCCTGATGCCAATCAGGTGCTGAGAGGGAGGGGGAGGTGCTGATTGACAAGGCCCACCGGTGGGCAGGAGGTGCTGGGGGTAGGGGGTGGTTCTGGTAGGGGGGCTCTTCCTCACCCCCCTCCCTGCCTGCCACTTGATTTCCCGTTCACCTTTTTACCCTGCCCTCCCGCCTCACCTCCCTGCCTGCCTCCTCACAATTTTATCAAAGTATGGGGCCCTGCAAAGAGTGAGGCCCAGGGCAGTCGCCTTGATTTGCTGTACCCAAGGGACGGTTCTGACATTATGGTTGAAAACCACTGGATGACCTTCCATCTAGGGTTCAAAGATTTTTGACTATGGCTGATGTAATTTTCTTTCAACACTGAACACATACCGGGAAAGCACTCTGTCTAGAGCCCCAGTGGAGCATCCACCAATGGAAGAAGAAAAAGCTTTAGAGAAAAATGTCGAAGTCTACATTGACCTTGTTCTTGCATCAATTCCAGCATATGCCAACTTCAGCAAATTAGAGATGAACAACTAAAAGATGAGACTTGCCAGAAACTGACTCAGCTCTGCCAAAAAAGGGTGTGGTTGAAGGAGTGAACTTCCAACAGACCACCTACCAACATAAACTTTACATGGCTGAGGGTCAGCTTCTGAAAGGACAACACATTCTTATCTCTGTGATACTTCAAAAAGAGAGGGTATAAACAATGTGGCATGAGCACAACAATCCACATGGTGGGCTGTTCTGAGTAGGCAAATTCAGACCATAGTAAGGGGTGCAAGCTATGTAACAAGGGAGAAAAACTCCAAAATAATTGTCAACCATTACTCTCTCCAAGCTACCTGACACACCTTTGCAGCAGGTAGCCACAAACTTATTTTTCTGGAAAGAACACACATACATTATTATAGTTGATTACTTCTCCAGATCTATTGACTTAGGAAGACTTCTGTGTACATATACCCATCTGATAATAGGCCTCATTTTACCTCTGTAACATTTCTAGCATTTGCACAGGACTTTGATTTTAAACATTGTACTAGTAGTCCACGTTACCCTCAGAGCAACAGGGAGGCAAAGAGAGCAGTGCAGACTTGGGGATTTCTGCAAAAATCATTGGATCAATATAAAGCCCTCCTGGCATATCAGTCAACATCGCTTGTGTCTGAACTATCTCCAGCAGAACTTCTGATGGGAAGACAATGAAGGATTCCTTTAGCTGTGGCACTGATACAGCTTAAACCTAAGTGACCTGACCCAAAGGAATTTCAAAAATGGGAAATAAAAATTCGGCAACAAGAAAACTTTTGTTTGGCACAGAACAAAAGCACTATCTGAGCTAAGACCATGGGACAAAGTTTGGCTCAAAGGTTCCCAGACATCTGGAACTCTTAGGAACTTTGTAAAACTCCCACATCCTACCTGGTGGAGACTCTAAAAGGACTTCTCTGGAGGAATCAGGTTCATCTTCAATATTTCCAAATACAATGAAGATAAGATCTGGGATTTGCAGGTACTCTATCAGGAAGGGAACCCCCTCCACAGGGAACTTGATGCACAAACTCAACAGAAGTGCGTTCATGTTCTGGAAGATTGATCAGAGCCGTTCAAAGACCTGATCTTTAAAATACTGCTCAGGACTATGGAAATAGATTTGATAAGGGTACATAGTGTAAATAGCTTTAAGGAATTATAAGTTTTTATTTTGAATTCATGTGTGTACGTACATTGCTTTATACTTTAAGTTTTAATCTTTTATTACAAAGAAAGGGAGATGTAGAGTGGTTATAGAATTCTTGGACCTCCACAGTTATCAGAGAGGACCAGGATGTGTTGCAGCGGAGAGCTTAACAAATGTAGGAACATCCTGGTTAGGGAGTTTTCTAATTCCTGCTTAAAGCATGGCTCTTTGTGTTTTTGCCCTCACCATTACACTGTATTGGTGCTGTAAGGTATGGCAGGGATTTGAGGTGGTGGTGATGAAGACTGAAGCTGTTGGGCAATAACAATAGTCAGCAAGATCCTCTGGTGCACTATGGCTCCTTTGAAGTGCCTAAGAACATAACATAAGGACAGCCATACTGAGTAAGACCAATGGTCTGTCTATCTCAGTATCCTGTCTTCTGACAGTGGTCAGTACCAAATGTTTCAGAGGGAATGAACAGAACAGGGCAATTATTGGATGATTCATCTCTCGTAGTCCAGGCCCAGCTTCTGGCTGTCGGAGGTTTAGGGACACCCAGAGCATGGGGTTGCATCTCTGACCATCTGGATATCTCTGTATCTAATTCTTTTTTTAACCCAGTTATCCTTTTGGCCTTTACTTCAGACCCTGGCAATGAGTTCCTTATCTTTGTTTTACATCTTCTGCCTATTAATTTCATTGGGGACCCCTGGTTCTTGTGTTCTATGAAGGGGTAAATAACATTTTCCTATTCACTTTCCCCATACCATTCATGATTTTATAGACTGGGGGTAGCCAAACTGTGGCTTGTGACTAAGTGACTTAGGTGCTTTTGAAAATCCCATCTTATATTTCTCCATAATTGATGGCCTCATAGGGGTATAACTTATCAGTTTCCCTATGTCATTATATTATGCTATTATTATAGTGAGGTATCTTGGTTGCCAGTCACTTTCCAGTAGAGAAATGTTTTTCAGCTTATTGCATCTGTCTCTGATATTTTTGCCCTAACTTAATGTCCTGGGTATTGTTCTATTTAACTTCTGTGACAGAAACCCCTTCTTTTTCTGACATCTGAGGTCAGGTACACTCCTCCAAAATTCTATACAAAAAACTTTCTTACTTAAAATGACACACAAAAAGTGGAATAGTGTTAATGCTATGTACTTCCCAGCCAAACACTATGAAGACATTGAAAAGTATATAGAATGATATTACCTAATGGTTTGAGCACAAGACTTAGAATCAGGAACACCTTAATTTTAAGTCTGGTGATGTTAATGACTTCTTCCACCTGGGACAAATATGTCACCTTTTTGACTCAGTTTCCCTTTCTATAAAATAGGGATACTGCTTCATAAGGAGTGTGAATTAAGTAAATCATGTTTTTTGGAAGTATTTTCATGATAAAAAGTGCTACTCACTTCTAAACTCTACTTAAATCTGGATCTTGATGTCAAGCCTTTCCCTTAATTTTTCTTATAAAAGACTAACTTTAAATACTTCTGTATTTCTTAGACCCCGCCCCAGTATCCAAATAATGCACACAAATATTGACTTGTTTATTATTGAGACCTGAATGTTATTAATAGTAGCCATATGTATTATAGCAACTTTCATGGCCATTAGGGGGAAGCAGATCCAAAGGCTGCCTGTATGTAGGAGATGGAAGGAATGTTATGTCAAGAGAACTTAAGATCTTAAAAAACCAACCAACCAACCAAATTCCTGAACAGTACCTGACTTCCTTGCCCCTTCACTATTTTGGACCATAGCAGTCCAAATATGAGCATCTTCTTCATTATTCTAGAATGAAAGCCCTCACACAACAAAAGTCAGTAGCAAATTATCATAAGTTGCCAGTGTAGGAAAAGCTTTCTGCATTATCTTTCAGGGATTCATAGATTCCAAGGCCAGAAGGGACTGTTGTGATCATCTAGTCTGACTTCCTGTATAACACAGGCCATAGTACTTGCCCAAAATAATTCTTCCTCCACAGATAGAAACCCCTCTAAAAGAAGGATTTTGGAGTGGCAGAGAGCCATGGAAGCATGGCTTTGGAGGAAGGTGTGATTGATATGGTGGTAAGATGCAGTGGAGCTGGTGATACTCTAAGATCCGCAGGCTCTACATTCCCCCTCCCTGCTTAGGCCTGGTCTACACTAACCCCCCAATTCGAACTAAGGTACGCAACTTCAGCTACGTGAATAATGTAGCTGAAGTCGACGTTCTTTAGTTCGAACTTACCGCGGTCCAGATGCGGCAGGCAGGCTGCCCCGTCGACTCCGCATACTCCTCGCGCCGAGCAGGATTACCGGCGTCGACGGCGAGCACTTCCAGGATCGATTTATCGCGTCTTGTCTGGACGCGATAAATCGAACCCAGAAGTTCAATTGCCTATTGCCGAACCAGCGCGTAAGTATAGACAAGCCCTTAGATAGAACAATTTGAAGGAAAATCTGTGAGTTGAAACTTCCTGGCTCCTGCTGCATGACTTTTACCTGTAAAGGGGATGATCTGGTCCTGTCTTTAAAAGGCAAATAGAAAGATTAGGGCCAGGTTCTTTCCTTGGACACAAACACACAAGTCTCATTGGGAAGGTAGCTTCTTAGATATTACATAGTTGGAAGAAAATCATATGGAAAATAATCTTTTGAAGCAGTCTTCTAGGATGGAGAACAATTTTAAAATGTATGAATACAGGATAACTATCCAAAGTAACAAGTGCTTTTACTTTTATTTTTAATTCTAACACACAAAATAAAGTTGTTCAAAGAATTTTACTATTTTTATTTAGTTTGTGTTGTTTGAAATCACTGCTGTTTCTCCCTGTGTTCTCACAGCAAAAACCTCCTGCACAAGATTCTCTGCCCTGCTCTGTATGGAAAGTGACTAACTCCCCAGAGGCACACAGCCAGGGTAGTGGGCTTCTAGACCACACTCCCTGCAGACCCAGGTATATGGGGCAGGGAAGGACACATCAGGGAAGGACACATATGGTGGGGAGGGAGGAGTGGTTTGAGCATTGGCCTGCTAACTCCAGGGTTGTGAGTTTAATCCTTGAGGGGGCCACTTAGGGAGCTGGAGCAAAAATCAGTACTTGGTCCTGCTAGTAAAAGCAGGGGGCTGGACTAAATGATCTTTCAGGGTCCCTTCCAGTTCTATGAGATAGGTATATCTCCATATATTTTGTTTTTGGGGGTTGGTCCTGCTTTGAGCAGGGGGTTGGTCCTGCTTTGAGCAGGGGGTTGGACTAGATGACCTCCTGAGGTCCCTTCCAACCCTGATATTCTATAATGGGGAGGAGGGGGTGATTGGAGAGTGGTGCTGTCTGGTAGATAGTCCCTTGGGTGCCACTGCCAGTTGATGTAGGCTGCATGTGGTTAAGTCCATCCCAATTTGGCAAAGCACTAAAGTATGTGCTTGGACCCATTTAAATCAATGCTCAATTGCTTTGTAAAATAGGGACTGGCTTAAGCACATGCTTAAAGTGCTTTGCTGAATCAGAGCCATAGTGTGCTGTCAGCACTTATTATCAGTAATGCATTAGTGGGGGTGGGGAAGTGAACAGAAATCAAAGTGGGAATCTCCAGTTCAGTTAACTAGGAAAGCTGACAGGATGTCTTACTATTATGGCCTGATGAGCATTTCTAGAGCTGCCAGGGTTTCAAAACAGCCTTCCCCCACCAAAAGTGCACATACAGTCAAGAAAAGTTATTTGTTATTCTATCCCCACATTGTTGCACCAGTAAGCGCATATTAAATAACCCTAATTCCACAGTGGCTAACTTTAACCCAAAGGATGCATAATACTGCCACTGGGAGGTCAGTAATCCTTTGGCATTGGACATTGGGAGTGATAGTTTAAGACCAGATCCAATAGATCAGCCAAGCAGGCCTCAAATTCCAGAGGGCATTTGATATTTGTGTGTGTGTGTGTAATATGGAGAGATGAGCCAGGGTTGATGACAGTGCAACAGGTTGGGCCTGTTGGTAGCATTAGTGTTGGAATAGCATTCCTAGCACTCAACACTGCAGAGGGCAACAGAAAAAAGGGGAGACAACCTTTCATAAAGGGCCCCTAATCTGATGTGGTAATTTAACTAAACCACAAGGAGCAATATTAAAGCCAGAGACCTTTTGGCTTGCCAAGTGCCCTCGTGCATCTGCCATGACCATTAAATACATTCTCACGGTCTTTATATGGAAAATGGGCTAAAAGACACAGGGGAGGATTGAAAAAGGAGGAAAGATGACAGTGAGGCCTTGATTCAAGAAAGCGCTTAAGCATGTGCTTAACTTCATGCATGCACTTAAATCCATAAAAATCAATGAGACTTAAGCTTATGCTGAAAGTTAAACATGTTTTTTTGTGGTTTCCTGAGTTGGGGTTTAAGTTATGGAGCAAATGAGAGTGATGTGGACAAAATGGGAGTTTGCACACTCCTTTTTGCTGCTGCTAGCATAGTGTGTTATCTGTTGCTGTAATGATTCTTCAAAAAATAACCTTGTGGACTCTCTGAGATTTGATAGCTAGCACCATAGCTACTACTTGTATAGTGCCACAAATGTGCATTAAGTGGAAGTGAAAAGCTTTTAAAAATTAAGATTGTAATGAACAACCGCTGGCATTTTAAATAGTAGAAAAAACCTGTTAATCTGTATTCTCTATCTAGTATTAGAAAACAGTTTAAATTGCTCTGTGAATGTTTGCTGTGCTCCACTCCCAAGGTAGCTGCATTTCAGCGGTGGGTGAAGTGATTCCTTTGTGTATCTATTCTATCTAATCTATCTGTAAGGCCTCATCCTGCAATATTTCTCATGAGAAACTCTCATTCAATGGAAAACTCCCAATTCATTGAGAATTCTGTGGCAGTAAAGATAGTAGGATCATCCCTAAATGCTCCAAAGGCACTGGGTACCTTTGGGATAGAAAACACCATAAATATAAGCTATTACGGAGTGTTTAGCTCAGTTATTATAGACATTGTGTTACAGGGAGGCCCCAACTGTATCACAAATGAACATTAGAGAGACAAGGTGGGAGAGGTCATATTCTGTTGGTGAGAAAGACAAGCTTTTGTGTTTATAAAGAGCTGAGCTCTTCTTCACTGCTACAACTACACTGCATATCACAAATGAATATGTTAGTTATTCTTCTAGCGCTGGGTTATCTCCACTCTCCTGTTCTTTTTAGCATCTACAAGGGCACTTTGAATTTCTCTAAACAATTTTAAGTCATTCATTTCAGGTTGTAGAACTAACTAGCAAATAGAAACTACTTTGTTGCTGACAGGTCTATAAAACAGGTATTGTAATTATGCAGGTTTTTTTTAAAAGCCTTTTTAACTCTGCTCTTATTTACAAGTGAAGGCTGTTGTCTGTTTAGAATGCAGATCTGGCCTTTATAGCTCACTGATTCATGTTGCTCTAAATTTGCTCTACCTTAGGGCTGTTCGTTTTATAAAATAATTGCTATTTATCAAGAAACATTTTGAATGAGATGCCCTTCTCCAGGATTACATAAGAATGGGTTCTTTGCATCATCTTTGATCTTGAAATAGTGTTTGAAGAGATGGGACATTCTGTAATTAGTTAGTGATTTTTTTGTTTTAAACTGGGCTCAACATCTCATGCAAATTAATTTTTTCTCTACAGCCACCATTGTCACTGACTCAGAATTAATGAACTCTTCTTTAACAATAAGCTGCTGAATGTCTCAGAGACCTTCTAGCCTTTTTATCTTGGTTACTCTAAGAATAAGAAATGACACAGCATTATATTACATTGGGTTTGGAATGTTGCTAACACCTCTCTGCTGACACCTCACTTCCCCGTTCACTGTTGTTTGTTTTGAATGATCTTTTTCTAGCAGTGGACACAAATAGAAAAAAGAACAATGGACATTAAGTAGGGACACTGAGTTAAATCTATATTGCAGTAAAACAAACATGGCTGGACTGTGACACTTGAAGTGAGCTTATGGGGCTAGGGCTGGGGGCTATAAAATTGCAGCCCAAGCCCAGTCTACACTGCAATTTTATAGCCTCACAGCCCTGCTGACATGGATCAACTGTATTATTTTGTGTAATACAGACATCTCCTAACTGATTGGTGGTTACTTCTAGAGGCTAAAATCAAATGTAACTCTGCCAGCAAAGCAAACCTCTAATTCATCTGGGTGAAGCACTGCAGACTATCTATCCCAGGGATCGGCAACCTTTGGCACGTGGCCTGCAAGGGTAAGTACCCTGGTGGGCCGGGATGGTTTGTTTACCTGTCGCATCCGCAGGTTCGGCCGATCGCAGCTCCCACTGGCTGCGGTTCGCCGCTCCAGGCCAATGGGGGCGGCGGGAAGTGGCAGCCAGCACATCCCTCGGCTCACGCTGGTTCCCCCAGCCCCCATTGGCCTGGAACAGCAACCCGCGGCCAGTGGGAGCCGCGATTGGCCAAACCTGCGGATGCGGCTGGTAAACAAACCAGCCCGGCCCACCAGGGTGCTTAGCCTGGCAGGCCGCGTGCCAAAGGTTGCCAATCTCTGATCCATTTAGGTGCAACCAGCTGTATCAAGAGCTTCTGTCCCTGCTCAAACTAATGTTCCTTATAACTACACATGCAAGTCATCAGGTGAAGGAAATTAAGATGTGTATTCTTCATACTAACATTTAAGACTATGGGCTATGTGGGCAAAATTCAACCCTGCACAGAAGGCTAGGACAAAATCTATGCCTCAGTTAAGGCCCTTACTGAAATGCCTTACTGAAAGATTGTGTGCACCAGGTAGAAACACATAGTTAAGTAAGAAGAGGACTTGGCATTAAATCCAGGTTTTCTACATGGCAGTTTAAACCGATAACGCTACACTACAAGAGCCTTCGCAGGCCAATGACTTATAATGACTAGTCCTGGGGAGCACACCCTGAACTCCCAGGTGATGCTACAGAGCACTGATTGTTAAGCCCCTGGACTCTGCTATTTTACATACTGTTTCCCATCTGGCAGTTCCTGTCTGAACATAGGTGCTGATTCCGTGAGTGCTGCAGGGCTGGAGCACCCATGGAAAAAAAATAGTGGGTGCTCAGCACCCACCAGCTACAGCTATTCAGTGCTGCCACCGATCAGCTGATTGGAGGCGCTGCCAGCGAGCTGATCGGTGGCTCAGGGAGAGGCTTCGGGGGAGGCGGAGAGAAGTGGATGGGGCCTTAGGGAGGGAGTGGAGCATGGATGGGAAGAGGCAGACCGAGGGCAGGACCTTGGGGGAAGAGGTGAAATGGGGGCGGGCTCTCGGGGTGGAGTACCCCCATGGAAAAATAAAAGCCAGCGCCTATGGTACTGAATGTTGCTAATAGCTCTTTTACGTCTTAGCTTTTGGTTGTAGCCTGACTTGACATTCGAACTCATTTTCTCTAGGCACAGGCTATCCAAGAAATGTAAAATGTCTTTAAAAAGGAAGGGCTAGGTATTATATTTGCATAAGAAGATACTTGACAGAAATAATTAAAAGTTGAGGGGGGGAAGCAGTAGAGCCAGATGAAGTACATCCCAAAAGTTTGAAGCAACAGCTTCCCAGAGATCTAAGTAGGTTTAGGGGACCTTAAGATGGCTGAAGTAGCTTGCATGCAGTATTGGAAGGTATTCTGTCAACGTGCTAGAGCATCTTTAAATAGTATATCCTGACACTTTTAAAAAATAGAGGATTTCTCTTCTCTGCTGATATTTAGATCAACATCACCAGACCTGCTCTTCCTTCCCTTTCCCCCATTCTCTATGTATATGCCTGCCTGCCGTTTCATAAGTTTATTACTTAGATTGTAAGCACCTGGGGGAAGGGACTAACTTTTTGTTCTGTGTTTGTATAGTGCCTAGCACAATGGGGTCGTGCTCCAGGAATACAAATAATAAATGACATGCCAGTCTCAGCTTCACTGCTGCAGTTCCTGTTAAATACCCTCTTGCAGAATGTGGTGAAGAGCATGAATGTCAGTTCCCTTACAGAGCAGTGCATGACAACATCATCCTTCCAGCCTATGACACATTGCAGAACAGTGAAAAAAATTACACAAAATGATGCCAAATACACAAAGAAAACAAACTGAAATAAGAAAAATATTTCCTCTAACCTTTTTCAAAATCTTAGTGGTTACATGTAATAATGAGGTATTGCACAACACTTTCATATGGAAATAGGATTTCAAGTTGACTCTCTCCCTTCCAGGAAGGATACCGGCACTTAGTGCTGGAATGAAAATATATGGAAGATACAGGAGACTGTAAAAGGGAAGATAACAAACCATCGGGAGTGATTTGTAATAGAAGTTTACTTTCGGACTTTATTGGCCAGTTTTTCAATATGGTCTCACCCAGACCTCTGTCTGCATGACCACATATATAGGAGCTTACACATCCTGTACTTTCCAAGAAGGATATTTATTTAGGGCTAGATTCTAGTGCTCTTATTAATGACTTCACTGGACTACCTGTGGGAGTAAGGCACCACTCAACATGAGTGTACTGTAGGTCACAGAATCTGTCCCTTATTCTTAGGCTATGAGGTGCCCTACGCACATTGCTTAGTTACATAAGAACTCCCATTTGATTTCAGTGGGACAATTCATGTGAGCAACTGCTCAGCAGTGTAAGTGAGGAGGAGTCTTAATCTCGCTGTGACGGGGCAGCCCTGCCCCGCACTAGCCCCGGCAGCGCCAGACAAGTAGCTCTGTTGGCGGAAGTCCCGCCCCACTCATACTGGACATGTTCTAAATGCTCAGGGAGTATAAAAAGAGGGAACTCAGCTCAGTCTGGGCTGGCAGCCGCAGGAGAAGCACCTATAGGGAGAGCTCCGGCAGAAGACCAGCCCGCACTCCTGAAGCTACCAGGAACCGAGGCCTCTCCAGGCTGGTGCGAAGCCCCACTGCGGGAGGAACCAGAGGAGGCAACAGACCCTGAGACTTGTGGAGAACCAGGGGACCTGTGGGAGACCCCAACGGCTGAGCTGGTAGGAAGCGACCCAGGGGGAGTGACGGACTGGTATCTCGGACCCGGTAAGCCTCAGTGTGTTTCGGTAGGACCCCCAGCCCGCTGAGTCAGTAACAAGGTCCTACTGCCCTGTGACGAGGGCTAATTCCCTGGACTCTGGCCACTAGGCCGTGCTGCCCTGTGATGCTGGCTAATTCCCTGGACTCTGGCCACTAGGCCGTGCTGCCCTGTGACGCAGGGATTAAACCCTCACACTCGCTCTTAAAAAATAATAGCTATTGTATCAGTCAGGAACTCCCCTTCAATGATCAGTACAAACTGACACAAAAAACTAAAATGCATAGACATCTAACTGCCTGATGTATGTGCACAAGTCAAATCCAAGTATGTGGGTATGGTAATTTGAGGGGTGTGTTGGCTAGCTTGCCAAATTTGAATATGAAAATCATATTCTCTGTGGCTTTCTAAGCTGAAAGGATACTCTATCACCAACCTCTTTTATACTCCTATTTTTGCAAAGGCACGTGCCTTACTGCTTTTTTTAAGAGTTACTTGTCTTTCATTTACAGAGTCACTGAGCTAAGTAAATTTGAAGTCCAGGTAGACTTTAACAACATAATGTTTACTGATTGTACAAAGTAATTAGTACATTAACATTTCTCAATATTTTGGATGAGTGTCTTCAGGTAGGTTGTTGGTTCGCCAGCAAGCGTGACTCTGTTGAGGGAGAATGCTGTCATCCAGTATGTCCTGACATTTAATTAATTTGGGGTATTTATTGTCAGTTCTTCTGACCAGTTTGTTGCTAAATATTTTTTCTCTTCCTGTGGCTGCTGGGGAAATAAAAGATGTAATTGGAACTCAGCTTCCTGAAAGTCTAGATTTTGCTTTTGTTTTCCAACGTCCCCTCCACCAGTCAGTCAGAATTCAGAGCTCATTTGCGAAGAGACATTTGAGGCCTGACTGTGGTGAGCAGTAGTCCTATTGATGTAAGTGGAACTAGACTTGTTGCTCATTCACAACTGGATTTCAGTATGGATGAGGAATGCAGTACAGCTGAGTCTACACCAGACTTTCCCCTTACAGTTTACCATCCTGGTTACTACAAGTGGATCTTTATTGGTGGCAACAATTGTGCGAGTGCTCTGGTGAGTAGGGATGCAAAGAGTTGCCAACGTTTTAATCACTTTATTATTTAACTCTGCCTAGAGCAAATCTAGATGAGATGGAGGTTAAAATGCAGATGTCTGCAAGCACTTCGTCTACACTAACACTCCCATCGCTGCAATCTCTGCAGAAGCTGCAAGGCCTGGAATGTACTGTGGTCAATGTGGGGGTTAATAGCAAGCAATCGGAAGTGCTTTAAAACATTGTACCTGCGCAGGCCAGAGGCACGCAGAACACCTCTGGGAGCACCAGGGGTATGCTGTACTGGTGAAAAGTTCAATGTGAACCCTTTCCTAATCCCTGTTGTCAAATTTTATTCCAATAAGAAATACGCTAAAAGGTGTGTAGGGTGGCACTGATTCCACTCCCTCTCCACATGGCTCTTTGCCAGCACTGGGTGTGCTAACCAGCCTCTTCCACTGCCTAGGGTGAATTGGTATCTGCATTCTGCCTGGGCCTGTGTGGATTCATTGGATGGGCGAAGCTTGCTGCTCCCCCTGGATATGCCAATGCAAGAGAAGCCACAATTCAGCCAAGACAGCAAGACCCTAGGCCAAAGTTTAAAACGTGGGTGCCTGAAATTATGTAATGAGGACTTGATTCTTATTTATGCTAAAGCGACTTTACACCACTCTGGCAGTGTCAAAGCGCCTTCATGTGGGCATAAAGTATATTTACACAGCTCTGGAAGCATAAAAGGGCCTTAAAATAGCCCCAGTCTAAATGTGATTCAGGTCCCCGAATTCATATTTAAGCATCAGTATAAAGTAGCCTGATTTCAGAGGTGCTGATCTCTCCCACAAACAACAGTGTTAGCTATGAATGCTCAGCACCCCAGAAACCAGGCCACTTGTTCTGGTGCCTAAATATGGATTTAGATGCCCGACTGTGAGCACCCAGCCTTGAAAATGTTGGCCGTAGATTATTGGCTATGAGAAGTAAATAACTAACGGATGAAGTTTTCTAGTACCATTTATAACTTGCTCAACTCTAGAAAAGTTTCCTGTATTTCTCTTATGAACTGCAGCTTGGTAGTTTGGTCAGATCATTCCACCCTTTGGCAACATTCCCTTCTACTACTCTCTTCTTTGAACCTCCCCCTTTGACCATTCACTAGTTATCACAAAGTGCGGGGAAATATAATAGTCACATTGGGTAGATTTAAGTAATGTTAAAAGAATACTCCCACCCCACCCCCCACACACTCATCACTTACATAGGTTGTGACTGGGATAATCAGAAAGAAGTAGTAAATACTGTGTCATATTATCAGATGGCAATTAGTATTCTTTTTCTGTACTTCAAAGCTAGGAAAATGGTAGAGGTAGTTTGAGGTTATTTTTAATTTAGAAATGTAGATTATTTTGTGAAGTACATTTGGTAACTGGAATAAAGCAATCAAGCAGGGACTAGTTGCTGACAGTCTGTCCTAAGTGAAAGAGTATGATTAGATCACCTTGTTAAGAACGTTTATTCTTCTATAAACAGATCCCAAACCCCTCTTCTAAAATATTTGGCAACACTACTGTTTCAAAGAGCAGTTAAGTAGTTCTGTAGTCTGAGGCTGGAACGCTTTTTATAGTGGCGGTGCTGAAAGCCAGCAAAACTATCCCCAAACGTTTTACCTTGTCGTCCCCCATCCCGTTCCCCAGCAGCTGAGGCCAGGAGCAGGGCCATGTCTCCAGGGCGGGGTGGGGGGACCACGGGAAGGGATAATGGGGCTGAGGCTGGGGGCAGGTGTGGGGTCAGTGGGGTGTGTGGGGCCGGGAGCAGAGCCAGCAGCCGGGACCCTGCATGTGGGGCCGGCACGGGACCCCATGTATGTGGCCAGGAGTGGGGCCGGCAGCTGGAACCCCATGTGTGCAGCCGGCAGTCGGGACCCCACATAAAACGTGGGGGTGCTGCAGCAACCCTCGCACTCCTACTTCCCACACCTATGAGGGCCTGATTTTCCAGTGCATTATTTCCAATGTAGGCTGGTTTGACTCTATCAAAATCAGTGGAGTTTCCCTGGCATAAAACTGGAGTAATTCAGTGATTGATCAGGCTCTGAGGCTGGGTCTACACTACCCGCCTGAATCGGCGGGTAGAAATCGACCTCTCGGGGATCGATTTATCGCGTCCCGTTGGGACGCGACAATCGATCCCTGAATCGACGCTCTTACTCCACCAGCGGAGGTGGGAGTAAGCGCCGTCGACGGGAAGCCGCAGAGGTCGATTTTGCCGCCGTCCCTACAGCGGGGTAAGTCGCCTGTGATACGTCGAATTGAGCTACGCTATTCGCGTAGCTGAATTTGCGAATCTTAAATTGACCCCCCCCCCCCTGTAGTGTAGATGTAGCCTGAGTCTCTAGAGTTTTGCCATTGGGTTCTTGGAACCAGGAATTCAAAAAATTATTGTTAATCACACCCAGAAATCCCTTTTTCTTTCCACAATGTAACTCACTCATCACGTACTACTAAATTGCTCACTCACAGTAAGATTAGAAATTTAATTATGTCTCAGTTACACTGAGGGATTTTAAATGAGGCTTGCTGATCATTTAGCTGCAGCCTTGACCAAAAAATTCTGTGTATCTTGTTATCATTATCATAGCTACTATGAATAATGTATTTGATGCTAACCAGTGAAATGCTGCCAAAATCTAAACAATGGACTCCTTCAAAAACGTTCTGTGTCAGCATGTGACATTCTGTGACACTCCCCACCCCAATCCATACATTCTTTCATCCCCAGCCTCTCTTCATCACTCAATCTTCCTCCTACTCACTACCTCACAGAGACCTTGCCATGGATCTCCCCTACTTGTCAGCTCCGCATTGGAGTGGTGGGGCTGGCAGCAGTGGTGTCAGACGGGTTTCCCTGTGGCCTCTGGCTGTGGGAGAATTGGTCAAGTAGAGAGCAGGCTCCCTTTGGTTTTTGTAGAATTGGTGGAGCTTTCCAGACTGCAGATGCTCGCCCTTGGTGATGGAGGAGGTCTTGTGGAGTGGGTATCTCATGGACGATGGTGCTTAAGGGATAGTAGGATTTCAGGCTCACTCCCAGTAACAGTACTTCAAACTCCAGGCTGGGGCTCAATAGGCAGGCAGGCACTGGCAGAGAAGAGGGGAGGCTGGAGCCTCTACACGGCTACCTTTCAGCATTATAACAACGTTGTCCTTCTACTACTTCTTCCTGCTCCGCGTGTGCTGTTGGAATGCGTGGTAGTGTAAGGAGGATCCAGTGGCTGTATGGTGGTGTGTCCCATCCCCATATTATCGGAATACCTTTCAAGAATAGAAATAAAAATAGCAATTTCCTTCCATCCTAACCTGTAGGAGAAACGTGATCCGTTTATAGAGCTTTTGTTTGTGTATGTAGTGAATGTACTGCAGAAAAGCTGTGTAAGAGAAATGAGTTACACATTCAGTTCTGGGAGCAGGCAGTGGCCTCTTACAGGAGTGAATTCTCTAGTCTATGTTCAGTTTCCATCAAAGGTCTGTTTCCTGCACACATGGGTCTTCCCTTCTTGGTTGGTCAGTTTGTTGCAGTGGAACACAGCTGTTGTGGGAAGTCATTGCCATGGACAGAGAGGCAATCATTTTGAAGGCTTTGACTATTGAGCATGGGACTGGTCAAGTTCTATTCAGTGCAGAGAGGGGAGCCCTGTGGTGATGTACTAAGAGATCTATGTTGCTAAGCAGAAAGGCTGTTGTGCTTTGTCCCACTTGGCGCTTCATTGGTGTCTCTTCATTCCTGAATATGAACTGCATTAATCAACCATGTAGGGTATGGTTCTGTGAATGTGTGTCCAGAGCAGTGTCCGATAGGAAGGAATGCAACCTTCTAGCCAGTCATAGGTGCTATAGGGGAGGAGAGCTTGTCAAAGTGCTTCCATCTTCTTACCAGCATCACTTTAATTATGTCTGACTTCAGGTTTAACCAGCTGCTCATCATCCAGGAGCTGACTTTATTTAAACCCTGAGAGAGCAGGGAGATGATGCTGTTTATGGTTGATAAAATCTAATTCTACCAAACCTATTTATATTTTTGACAGATAATATTGATATTTGTTTTTAAGCATTTTTTCCCCCAATTTTTATATATTTATACAAATGTTACAGTTGTGGGAAATTATGGAGGGTCAGTCAATGGGGAGGGTATGAGACAATAATTATTTAATGAGAACAGATGCTGAGATTCAAAAACTTAAAGCTTTATAACAGTTACAACAAATTGTTAACATAATATGT
Organism: Chrysemys picta bellii; assembly: GCF_011386835.1. Lineage (NCBI taxonomy): Eukaryota > Metazoa > Chordata > Testudines > Emydidae > Chrysemys > Chrysemys picta. The sequence continues at coordinate 259,261,031 of NC_088791.1, forward strand.
CAAAATTTTAGCCTTAAATCAAACTCTTAAGTTCTCAAGCAGATTTTTTTCTTACTTTGCTTATCTGTAGATTTCTATTGTTATCAATGGAAATATTGTTTTCATTGGTTTGTGTGTGTGAATGGTGGAATCAATGTTTACCGAAACCAATCTAAACCTTCTGAGCCTAGATTTAAAGAAGATGTCCGCTGGCACTTCTGCTCACGCTGTCTCACCAGCTCTCCCAATGACTTCATATAGATGCTGATTATGTGAGGGAAAGGACAGTGTCTTATGGGATGCTGAGGGTGAGCTCTTTGGAAGTGGAGGAACAGTTGCCCATAATGACCTTCTGGGTTTGAACTAGAATACCATTTCAGGGTACCTCTGTTTGCTCCTGTAGCTTCTTGGGGATGGGTCAGGAGAATATAGTGATCAGCATTGCATTATCAAATGGCACAGAGAGGTCCAGCAGGATGAACATGGATGTACTTCCCTTGTCTTTGGACAGGAGGAGATCACCCACCAGAGCAACAAGTGCTGTCTTTGTACCGTGCCCTGGCCTGAAGCCTGCCTCAAAGAATCCATGATGCTGACAGACGGTGCTGAAAGGTGGTTTTGCTGGCTTCTTGACTGGCTTACTTAGAAAAAGGAGGTTAAATGTTGGGGGGGAGCTTGTGAGGTTTTTGGCATGGATAGTAAAATTACACAGTTGCTTAACAATGACTAGTGCATGGCTTCATAGAACAAAGAAAATGAAAGAAAAATATAAAGCTATATAGAAAATTGGCTAATTGGTAAAATTTAAATAAAAGCAAACAAGAGCCAAAACACTTAAGACCTAAAGGAGCATATTTTGTTTTCTTTTGGTGAACAATACTATTGTTTTTCCTTAGTGGAGAGAAGTGAAGTTTGCCAATAAAGTCTGTGTCTCAGGAAGTAACTCTCTATGACTCATGCACAGCAACAACTATTCTTGGTTAGAAACAGACTTTTCATCTTCATGGAAAGTTCATCATACATGGAGTTCTGTTGTTCTAAATTCATAGATTATAAAGCCAGAAGGGACCATTGTGATAATCGTGTCTGATCTCCTGTATAACATAGGCCATAGAACTTCCCTGAATTAATTCTTGTTTTAATGAGAGTGTCTTTTTTAGAAAAACATCCAATTTTGATTTTAAAATTTTCCCAACCTTTGGTAAATTGTTCCAATGATTAACTGTTAAAAATGTGCACATTATTTCCAGTTTGAATTTGCTTACCATCAACTTGCAGCCATTGGATCATGTTATACCTTTCTCTGCTAAGTTGAAGAGACCTCTGTTATCAAATTTGTGCTCCCCATATATGTACTTATAGACTGATCAAGTCACCCCTTAATGTTCTCTTTGTTAAGGAAAATAAACTCAAGGAGCTCACTCCATCACAATAAGGCATGTTTTTTGATATTGCACATTCTCCTGGCTCTTCTCTGAACCCTCTCCAGTTTATAAACATCCTTCTTGAATTGTGGACACCAAAACATGGTGTTTCAGTAGTGATTGTTCCAGTGCCAAATACAGAGGTAATCTAACATCCATACTCCAACTCGAGATTCTGCAGTTTATATGTCCAAAGGTCAGATTAGCCTATGTGATCTCAGTACTGGAAACTCCTGGTCAGCTGATGATTCGTTATGACCCCAAATCCCATTTCAGAGTCACTGATTTGCAGATAGCTCCCCATTGTGTAAGTATGGGCTACATTTTTTGTTCCTACAGATTTTTGTTTCAAACTCTCTGGGGACATAAAGTTTAAAAAATAAAGATGAAGTATTGAAAATACCATGTTCTCTAGGTTATTTTAGACTTTTCCATTTTTCATTAACAAAAATGCCCCAAATTCTTTTAAATGGTCTAATTTTTGCTGTTTTAATATTTAGCCTTTGCTAAGATTGTAGACAGAACTTTGATTTCAACAGGAACAGGAGTGAGCCTAGCGGCAAAAAAAAAAAAAAAAAAAAAAGGATTTCAGTGGGAGTAGCATTGAGACAATAGTCACAATTTGAAATGGCTGTCGCAGGCTGGCTGGCACTTTAAGGCACTTAAAAGATGACCTGGCTGGAAGACTTGGAGAGAGACAGGAAACTCCAGGGCTGAAGAAGTGGTCAAAAGAGGGCATAAGAGGCAAAGTTCCCTGGAACGGTTTTAGGGGCACCCCAGAGGTTAGAGTGCACCATAACACTAATACATATCACTGAAACATAAGTTGCTTCCCAGATCTCCTCTACTTCATTTTACCAATACAAACATTTGTGAACATAGCACCACGGACTGGATCCATTACTGAGGTAATACTCCTCTGGACCCTGCCTGCCTCCCAGTGCTGCCTCTGCCCCGACTCCATGCTAGTTACCACTGCTCTGCTTGGACAGCTTTTCTAATCATGGAGTCCCAGTTCTGATTCCATCCATAGACCTGCAGCTGCCTTGTCTGGGCCTGCTCTACTCACTGCTTCTTCTTCTTTTTTTTTTTTTTCCACCTGAAGTTGCTAGACTTTTTTTCTCAGGCTCCATGTGACTCAGCCTTTTGATTTCCCCAGTCTCTTAATTTCACACTGCTGTAAGGCTGCCAAATTTGCTCTCAGGTAGCTGCTGCTGTGTACATTATCTGCTAGCTGAGTCTCATGATTTCTTGCCCAAGTGGTTCCACATTGGAACTATCTGTTGCCATATATTCCACCAGACCATGACCTATTAAATTCCAGGTAAATAGGGGAGAGGGGGGAAGTTGATCCTACCTTCTTCCTGGCTCTGCTTCCATTAAGGCAAATCACCGATACTAGCTCCTTAAGGTCTTAGAATGGGTGTCAATCTCATCTGCTGACCCAGGCAACTGACCTACATCCTGCTCCTGCTCCCCACTGTGGTTCTTAAGATCATTTAGGGGGGGAAGGGTCTCCACAATGATCCTGCAGGGGATATATGAATCCGTGATCCTAAAAGCGATAGTTGAACATTTTCTTATTTTAACCTACACAATAGACAAGAATGTGGATGATAAGCAAGTGATGTGCTGCCAGCATTTTACCAACAGGCTTACAGGATTTTCTCCCATATCCTATAATGATTGTGTACCAAGGAAGCATGTACTTGCAGACAGGAAGGGTGAGGGACTAGGAAACCTTTCCACTTGGTTTCTCATTTAAACAAAAACCTCTCCAAACTATAACCAAAGAAGGATACAGAGTCACTTGGCAAACAAACTTGTATTAAGTACATTTGCTGGAAATGTTTATACTTTGTTCCTGTAAACTATAGTGACTGTACTGATATGATAGCACACAGAGTTCAGCTTGCGCAGATTGAAGTGGAGGAGGAGAGTGAAGATCTCTGGAAGTTTTTTTGGAAAATACCTGCCATATGATGCATTCCGAAAGCAAAAAATTACTCTTTAGAACAGGGGTGGGCAAACTTTTTGAACCACATCTGGGTATGGAAATTGCATGGCGGCCATGAATGCTCATGAAATTGGGGGTTGGAGTGCAGGAGGGGGTGAGGGCTCTGGTTGGGGGTGCAGGCTCTGGGCTGGGGCCAGAAATGAGAAGTTCAGGGTGTGGGAGGAGGCTCCGGGCTGGGGCAGGAGGTTGGGGTGCAGGCTCTGGGTGGGGCTGGGGATGAGGGGTTGGGGGTACAGGAGGGTGCTCTGGGCTGGGACCAAGAGGTTTGGAGAGTGGGAGGGGGATCAGGGCTGGGACAGGGGTTGGGGCACTGGAGGGGGTCAGGGGTGCAGGCTCTGGGTGGTACTTACCTCAAGCAGCTCGCGGAAGCAAAGGCATGTCCCCTCTCCGGCTTCTATGCGCAGCCCTGTCCACAGGTGCCACCCCTGCAGCTCCCATTGGCCGTGGTTCTCGGTCAATAGCAGCTGCGGAGGCAACACTTGGGGTGGGGGCAGTGGAGTGGGGAAGCCCATGACCCTGCTCCCCAGCCAGCGTGCTGGAGTAGGGAAAGCTCTGGACCCTGCTCCCCAGTGGGAGCTCGAGGGCCAGATTAAAATGTTTGAAGGGCCGAATGCGGCCCTAGCCGTAGTTTGCCCACCCTGCTTTTGAAGTATTTTATGAGCCTCAGTCAATTGCGGGGATAAGAGGTCATTCTCCAGGGAGAGAGCTGAGCAGGGGAGTAGAGCCCTGCAGTGGGACTGGAATCCTGTGAGTCCTGCAGGATCCGCTGCCATAATAGTGGGAATGGATAAAATATACTTTGTTACGGGTGAGCAGAGGCAACTAGTGGGAGGGACACAAAGGGGGGCACCAGCTAAAGGGGGTACACGTGACCCCTCCTGCGTGACCTCCCACATGACTCCTCCCTGCCCCGCCCCCAGTCCAGGGCCCCTGCACTCTCCCTGTCCCCTCCTCCCCATTCCACATTACCTGGGCGGGGGGCTCTGTCCTCCTGCTGTGCCGGCCCAGCTCCCTGAGCTGTTCGGCTGCTCTTCTGGCAGCCAGGCTCTGGAGCCACTCCTGGATGCTGCCCGATGCAGCACAGGAGCTACCTGGAGGATGCCTGACTGTGGCAGCCGCAGGCCGCCCGCCCCCCCAGACTCAGCTTCTGGTGACAGTGGCCGAGCAAGCTGGAGCCCCCTGCCCTCCCTGGCATGCTCCTGACCCCAGAAGCTGAGCCTGGGCAGGGAGAGGGCTGTTGCTGTTGCCACTCCCTGCCTTGCCCAGGCTCAGCTTCTGGGGATGGGAGCCAACTCTGAGCATGCCGGGGTGGGCTCCAGCTTGCTTGGCCACTATCCCTTAGAAGCTGAGCCCAGGGCAGCCGCTGCGCTGCACCGGGCAGTGTGGCTGGAAGAGGTAGGGTGATCAGACAGCAAATGTGAAAAATTGGGACGGGGTGGGGGGTAGTAGGAGCCTATACCAAAAAAAGGACCCAATAATCAGGACAATCCCTATAAAATCGGGACATCTGGTCACCCTAGGAAGAAGAGAGGCTCTGGCCCCGCCTCTTCCCTTCCGGCTCTGACCCCGCCCCTTCCTCTCCCCATCTGGATTAAGTGCCCTGAGCAAGCTTCTGGGGAGGGCAGGTGGTCAACCCTTCCCGTGCCCCCGCCCCCGGCATCGCCTCTTTGGGCGGGATTGGGTGTGCAAAAAAAAGTGGTAATTTTGTGGGAAACCACAACATCTCTCATCAGTTTGTCATAAATAGATTTTCAGCAATGTAAAGCAAGTTTTTCTTTTTTTTTTAATAACGTTTTTAATACTTAAATTATAGTGAGGGATAGAAAGATTACATGTCTATTATAACAGGAGTTGAAGTATTTTTTTACATGGTTTAAGCAAGATTTGTTTTATTCTTTTCTTGGTAAAAGTTGATTCTGAATTCCGTTTATAATATATTAAACAACCTGTTTTTTTTGGTTTTAGTTTTTAGTAGCATGGGGAAATTTGTCTCTCTTGCAGGATTTGTGGGATCTAAGGTTTTGCAGGTGGGAGCGGGATAAAAATGCAAGAAACGATGCAGGAGCAGGTGGGAGTGGGTATTGTGGAGCAGGATAAAAAAATAGTCCCACGAAGGGCTCTACAAGGGAGCATCTACTCTTTCCAGTCTGCTGTCCTGCAGCCCACCTAGATATCTGAGTGGCTGATTGGGAGTTAGCGGTGTTCCAGACAGTGTTAGCTGCCTCTTCGTGCCCTTTGAAGCTGCTGCTGCACAGATAGAAAAGAAGGCAGTCAGTGGAAGGACAACAGGGCAGCCATGTGTAGTTGCGGTCCTCCAAGCCACACTGAGGGGAATGGTCACGCCCAAGGAGCCTAATAGTAGAGCTGCACAAATAATTGATTATTCTGTCCAAACCCAAATGGAATTTTTTTGTTTTTTCTTGCTGAAATGAAAAAAAAAAATTCATTTTGGGTCAAATGAAACATTTTGTTTGACCCAAAACAACTCTTTTGGTGCTTTGTTTCAGGTTGTTTTCAAGTGGCTTTCACTTCTTAGCTAACTTTTGAAAACAAATGCCATTTCAAAAATGAAGTCAAAACATTTCCTTTTGAAATGGCTAAAACAAACTTTCAACTTTTTTTAATGTTTTTTTCCAGCTGAAACTGTTCACAGAAAAATGCAGGGTTTTTTGGGGGGAGGGGAAGGGGGTGTGTGAATTTACTTTTTGCTGAATCTTTTTTTGCCCAGGTCTACCCAGTGGAGTGCACAGTATCATATTTTGAACATCTGCACCATCTAGTGGGAGTGGTGTCTCATTTTGGCTTCTTGAATAGATGAAGTTTATTTTGTAGGCAGAGTTTGGAATACCACTACTTTTTACCCTTCAGTTAGACCCCCTTCATGTACATGAGTAACCATATCCTTGTGGCCGTGAGTAATGCAGAGACTTTGTTACAGAGGAGGTGTGTTACACTGCTGTTGCATGGCTAACAGATCCAGAACACAGTCCTTTAATTGTTGTCAAATTACAAAGGAGGAGCTTAACTGTAAAATCATTAATTTTTGGGTAGATTAAATGCAAGCAACTGAGGCATGAGAGAAAATATTATGTAACCAGGATATGAGAGGCTATTTCATAGCAATAGAGCAGGGCTGGCCTTATGTTTTGTGGAGCCCAAAGGTGCTGGAAGAAGGTAAAATCAGACCATAAATTGTGTCTCCCTCTGAACCTGCTGTCAATAATGGTGTTACTTCCTTTGTAATGTACTTTGAGATCTCCGGATGAAAAGCACTATATAAGAGCCTGGTGGTGGTAGTAGTGTGTGTTGTTCTTTTAATTAATTATACTGTTTCTTCCCCCACCTTATGCCACTTCTGGAATTTAAAATAGAGCTGACCTGTGCATTGCAAGGCTTGCCCTGGAGGCTGGGCTCCAAACAGCTCTTTGTTTTGCTTGTTTTTTTGGCCAGCTTTTTAGCTGAGAAGGTGCTTATGTCCCTGTGAAGGATGAATCTAGCTGGTAGGTCAATTAAATAACATGTTAAAATGGGGTCAGTGAGTCACTTTTCACTATTTTTGGTGTGTGGCTTGTTCTCCTATTTCTGCTGTATACAGGGTATTTGTGCTAGTTGAAGTATTTTTCATTCTGTCTTATTATAATGCTCTAATAAATTTGTTAGTCTCTAAGGTGCCACAAGTACTCCTGTTCTTCTTTTTGCGGATACAGACTAACACGGCTGCTACTTTGAAACCTCTTATTATAATGTCACTTTTGGAGAAAGGAAAAGCAGTCTACAAATAGGAGAGCATTTTGGAACAGCTCCATCTGAGAAAGGAAATACAGAATTCCTAAGTTCACATTTCCTTTGGAAATATGAATCAGTATTCATCACTTTGAACAAATGCACTGTGTAACCGAATATAAATCTTAGACATGTCTTGTATCTGATTGTCAGCTGTAGAAGAATAGCCTCATGTTAAATAAGATACCACATTTTAGTTGATTTCCTTTGAATATGAAAATATCAACAGTTATGCATGTTGGTGTCACTGATTTCTGTAGAACAACATGGAATATTTAAAAAATTGGAAGCATGTGGGGAAAACCTCATAGTAGGCCTTCCAGATGAGAAGAATAACTGCACTTAACTATAAGGTGTGGGAGGATTTAGCTGTTGAAATTCATTGGTTTGAACTAGCTAAATCTTCATGATTCACCTTTTCAAAAATTAGGAGCTAGAAGTTAAAACTTCAAGAGAAGACCTTATGGGTCTTCATGGAAAATGTTGCTACATAATATAAATAATAGATCTACTTTATGGTATAAAATAGTACACCCTGATGAACAAAAGCAATGATTTATCAGGAGACTTTAACACGGCAGAAGAATAAATAATACAGAATGTTCAGCTTAGCCTGCTATTAAAAGAAAACCAACCACCTCCCCCCACAAAAAACACAACAAAATTTTTGTTATAAACAAATTAAAGCTGCAAGGATGTTTCAGTGGTATCCGGCTAATACCTCAGACCAATATTACATTTTCTTTACAAAAATTCTACACACTTAAAATATAGGCACAGAAGTAAAATTAACTTGTTACTAGACGATTATTGGAAATGGTACTTAGTACTCTCATAATGATTTGTTATTTTGACCATTGCATATGCTAAGAGGCAAACATATATTTAGGCAAGCAGTGTAAGTTCGGTAGAGTGAGAATTGCATGAAATTATTTCAGTACTTAAGTGCTCTGCTGGATCAGGGCCTTCACTGTTAAGTTCCAGACTTTCTAATGTTTGAGTGTGAGAGTGTTGCTCAACCTCATATACACTGCAAAGATGTGATAGAGCCAGGAACAGTACCCAGCTCTCTTGTGTTCTATTCCAGTGCCTTAGCCACAAGAGAACATCCCTGTCCTTCTTGCAACCCTCTGCCTCATTCACTGTCCATCTTGTGCACTGACTGAAGTAGGAGTCCAGTAGACCAGAAAGCATGTGATTGTGTAATTAGACAAACCCATACACATAATGGGGCTGAATTAAGGTTTTGTGTGCTTGACTTTGGAATCTTAATGTTTTTTAAACATATGTTTTTGAATAACTAATATTTAAACCAAAATGAATTCAAGTTATGAACCCAGAACCTTTACATGAGTTACACAGACTTCTACCACTGAGTTAATGGAGTACCTGGTAGTAGTAGGAGGCTATTATCCTCTAGGTAAACCAGTCACAAGAAGATGTGACACACTATACCAGTGGTTTAAACAACTATTTGCTAGCCAGTACATAAGAACAGCCATACTGGGTGAGACAAAAGGCCCATCTAGCCCAGTATCCTGTCTTCTGAAAGTGGCCAGTACCAGTGCCTGGAGGGAATGAACAGAGCATATAATCATCAAGTGATGCATCCCCTGTCACCCATTCCCAGCTTCTGGCATCCTCCCTCCTTATCCTGGCTAATAGCCATTGATGGACCTATCCTCCATGAATGTATCTAGTTCTTTTTTGAACCCTGTTATAGTCTTGGCCTTCACAACATCCTCTGGCAAGGAGTTCCACAGGTTGACTGTGTATTGTGCAAAAAAATACTTCCCTTTGTTTGTTTTAAACCTGTTACCTATTAATTTCATTTGGTGACCCTAGTGGAACACTGGGAGTCAGGATTCCTGGGTTCTATTCCTGGCTGCAGAGATGATAGTAGTATAATGGTTACAGACATTGCTGCCAAACAAATAAGTTTGGCAATTCCATTCTGAAAGACAGTATAACTGTGAATGAGAACTGGGTCTGCTATGCTACAGATAGGATTCAATTTCCAGTTCTGGAACTTCTCAGCTATATCATCTGTTAAATGGGGGAAAGATACTTGCCTGTCTTCTAATTTAGAAAGAAGACACTTTGCTCAATGATACGGCCATGAAGTTTATTAATACCAGTAAGCGGAAGAGCTAAGACTAGAACTCATTGTTTCTTCCTGGTCCCCAACCCAACTGTCTAAAGATTACTAAAGAACCAAAGAGCTTGCATAGCCGGTTTAGTATTTTATTCTATAACAAACTGCAAATAAATGCTATAAAATAAGTGAGCAATAGTAAAGCTATTTCTCTGTCCCTGCCCACACTCACTATGTTAATAATAATAATGATGATGATACATAGAGGCTCTGGCATAGGTGCTGGAACTAGGAGTACAGCCACACCCTCTGGCTTGAAGTAGTATAACCCAAATACATGGTTTCCACCTTTAGCACCCCCACTGTAAAAAATTGTGCCAGCACCACCAGGCTCTGGAAGACACACTGGCAATTTTAGTTCCTTTTGGAATAATGGTGGATTCATATTTTACAATCTAGCACTATGTGCAAAGCTCTTCCAGCAGATTTCTTGTTTTCTTCAGAGTATCATGATGTCAAGTAATTTTATAAAACAAAATGCTTCATTATTTTTGCATATCTATTTTTCTCAGCATGTAATACGATACCTTGAAGGTGCTTACCCTGGCTGATTAAAATTAGATGTCCTAAATGTTGGTTCAAATGATTGCTGCCATCTCATTTTAATAAGAACATGTTGCTCAAAGCTGTTAATTACATATCTGTATTATTATAAACTACTAAAAAGCAAAAGTTTATTGGGATTTGTACATACATTGTTTAAAAACGTCATACATATTCATATCATATTTATTATGCCAGTTGTAGTCAGTCAATGATTAAATGGTTCAAAGCAGTAAAATTTTGTCACTAATGTGATTGATTATATTGAAAATAACCTTCCTAGCAATTATTATAATAATGAAAGTTTATAGTCACTGAAGTACTGAAAGGAAAGTGTTCTTTTTAAAAAAAAATTCAAGAAAAAATAAGCATTACAATCCATGAACAATTATTCAAAAATAAAACAGATTTTTAAATAGTGCACTTGAGTTTCTATCGCTTTTTTCCCGTCTTTGATTAATTTTAGCTATATTGTAACACGAGTAAAAGGTTTCTCACTGATTCAGATAATTAGTACATGATTTTTTGCAGTTCTGAGGACTGTCTGATAAAATATGTACAAAGAGATATAAATGTTCCATTGATCTTACTGGGAGCTTTGCCTACACCAGGGCTGCAACTTCAAGCCCATAATTTCATCTTCATCATCCTCATCATCAGTCATTTTGACCAATCAACTTTACCTTTTATGGATTTCTACTATTCAAAGCAGGTAAATGCTCTGAAGGCAGAGTAGATGTATAAAGTCATAGGTACTCATGATAGGCCAAATTTTGGTTCCACTGAGGTCTACAACAAAATTTCTGACTTCAATAGGACCAGGAATTGGCCTGTATGACCCTCAGGCCACGAATGCCACCTACTAGTGTTTCTTGTAGCTCTCAAAGAGGAATTTGCAAGGTTGCCTCTGCCCTGGATTTCTTCCCTGATTCCATGAAATTACTAGTGGTGGTCTTTTTTTAGTACCGTCCCCCACCACACACTGGATTATGGTGGACCTACTCCACCTTGTTCATTTGCCCCAGTCATCCTGGAGAGCCCAGTTTCAGCAAGTTCCTTTGCCCTTGTCCTCATGGGAAAGAAGGGGCATCATTGGTGGTAGCTGAGTAGTTCTACTATGCGAATTCTAGAAAGGACTTTATTGTTTAGTGCCTCAAAGTTTAACTAGTACTACAAATATTTTAAACCAAATGCTTCTCCATATGCTGTTCTATACACAGAAGAAGAAAAAAAAACCCACCTTCACTCAGTAGTTGAGCAGCCTACATTTACTTTTTTACAAATCAATAGATGATGTACAATACCTCTCTCTCTCTTTTTCTAACTCACCTTCTACAATATCATGCTGCAATCCTGGAAACACATACATAGGTGCTTAGCTCTAAGCATGTCAGTAGTTCCCTTACACTCATGCTTGTAGTGAAGAATATACACAAGTGCTCCATTGGACCAGGTCCCTAATTATTTTAAGAAGTTCTGATAAGTGTCAGAGATCCTGTCATTATAACTTACCGCCTCCTGCCAGCAATATATTTAGTTTCACATAGACCTCTTCCATCTCTAATTTCTATTAGGTAGTCTAGTCCACCTCTGCCAACAGAAGTTTGTTACCAAAAGTATATTTGCCAGTATTCTGTCCTGTATGGAGTGTTTTTTTTTTAATGTCTTACATAGTGGAATTACCCTTTTTTCCTTGGGAAATGAATGCATGTTACTGTCAGGAAATTATTTCCAATATTCATTCTATATTTTCCTTTTATTAAATGTATACCCTTGTTTCTGGTTATACCCTGTTGTACAAACCAAAATCATTCTCTTCCTCCTTAGGCTCACATCTTGAAATTCTCAGAGTTATTTGTAAATGTTACTTAATCACCCTGTACTGATGTAGTTCTTCATGCACTGTCTTAGTTCTAGTAAAATTACCTTTACTTACCTTCTAGTCTGAAGATGGTAAAATGAGGTCTGCAATGAAAAGCGCCCAGTGCGTTTCCTGCGCAGTTCATCCAAAGACCCTGGAAAACCCAAGTTGCAGTGATAACTGATGTTGCTCTGCTAGTTACTTTCCACTCATTTGATGCAGTGGCAGCAATAACAGCTCCTATTCCACCAAAACAAAATATAAAAGCTAAAATCTGTATCCCTAACATGCTTCTTGACTTTCACTGTATGCTGGACAATTAGCACTGTCACTGTGTGGTATGCGGAGAGTACTTCAGTCATCTGGGTAAGCAATAGGTACAACACAAGCAAATTACACTTGAACAAGTGTTGCAGAAAGTTAATATGGGGACAAGACATTTTTCATGCTTGCTTGACTTAAAGACCCAGGCACCATAGACATTCAGAAAGAAACAAGAAGTATGATTTTTTTTCTTTTAGATAATTAGTGATAGATGCTACAAATCAATAAATTAATTTTAATTTTAAAAATGAACTTAATTTTTTCATATTTTGTCTCTCTTCTGGTATTCCAGTTAATGCTTAATTTTTAGTTAATTGGAAACTTAACAACCCTAGAAAAAAGTGCAGAGTCCAAATTGTTCAGCATCCATTAGCAGATGTAGCAAAATACTTTTAAAGGGATCAAATATTGTTTGAAAAATACATTTTAAAAGAGTCTGAAATAAATTCACTTGTCAGCAATAGTTGAACTGGTAGCTCTGTCTTTAAGACTGTAAAGTCTTAGGGACAGGCACTGTGTTTGCACCTTTGTATTTTGGAAGATAAAAAATCTGTAGACAGAATTAAACTCTGAGAATGGATTCCTTCTTGACTTATGAATAGATTCATCTGCCAGATTCCAAGTACAAATGGAAAATATTTATTAATATACCTACTTTTAAAGAGATGACAGACAGCATTGCCATTGAACACTAAAATGACATCCTGTACCAGGTTGTTCTAACAATGAGGATGAGTAAATTTAGACAGGAAGAATCCAATTCCTCCTCACTGTCAGATAATACATAAATAGGCTATGTGCCATAAGATAAGTATACCTTTAAAAAGTATGCATATTCTTCTCCATTAGAATGCTAATAGAATAGAGGTCAGAAATATGTCATCACTGAATAGATTCCCCAGGGATAAATATTTTATGTTACTGGTCTGCCTAGGCCATACAAAATTATTAGGTTTTCCCCTTTTCTTAGGGACTATATTGATCCATGCAGGGGCTTGAGAGAACCAGTGAAGATGTATCTTCAGGACCTGAGAGGTCTTTTTTCCCCAAAGCAACAAGCTATTCTACATTAATGATTGTCCATTCTTTAGTGAAGTAGTCAGTATAGACGCTGAAGGCACAGGTGCTGCCTCACTAGTTTCCATACTTATCTAACTACTCAGTTATTATAAGTAAGAGATGTTGCATTTACTGTTTATAACTAAGCTGAACGACTAGAAATGCCCTACTACCACTTTTCACAGCCAGAGCCCAGTCCTGTAGGTGGGGGGAGGGATAGCTCAGTGGTTTCAGCATTATCCTGCTAAATCCCAGGGTGTGAGTTCAGCCCTGGAAGGGGCCACCTAGGGATCTGGGGCAAAATCAGTACTTGGTCCTGCTAGTGAAGGCAGGGGGCTGGACTCACTGACCTTTCAGGGTCCCTTCCAGCTCTATGAGATAGGTATATCTTCATAAACTATTGGTGGCCTACTGGGTAAGGCACTCACCTAGGACATAGCTATAGGTATCTACATGGAGAACAAATATTTAATAATGTGCTCTTCAATCTAGCAGAGAGAGGTATAGCACAATTCACTGGCTAGAAGCTGAAGCTAGACAAATTCAGACTGGAAATAAGATTTTTAACAGTGAGGATACTTAACCATTAGAACAATTTACCAAGGGTTGTGGTGGATTCTCCATCACTGACCATTTTTAAATCAAGACTGGATGTTTTTCTAAAAGATCTGCTCTAGTTCAAACAAGAATTATTTTGGGGAAGTCCTATGACCTGTCTTATACAGGAGGTCAGAGCAGGAGATCACAATGGCCCCTTCTGGCCTTGGAATCTATGAATGTAGATCACCCAAATTCAAATCCCTGCCTGCCTGATTTGGAGCAGTCACTTTTATCCACATCTTTCACCTCCCAATCAGTGCCCTAACCCACTAGACTAGTGAGTGTTTTGGGGGTAGGTCTCTCTCAATCTCTCCCACATCCCATGTGAATACCCCAACCACTGGACTAGAGTCATTTTTTCTCTCTCTCTCTCTGGCCTAATGAATATTTAATTATTTATATCAAGTAGAACAGCTCCAACAGGAGAGAGACTGCCTACCCTACAATACCCAGTAGCCTGGTGGCGTGGGCACTCACCTGGGTGGTGGGAGATGTGAATTCAAGTCTCTGCTCTAAAACAGGCAGATCAGGGACTTGAAACCACATCTCCCATCCTTCAGGGGAGTGTCCTGACCACTGGATTATTGGCTATAATTAGGACTTTCTCTAGCTTTTCATGAGAGAGGTCTGGGTTTTGCCTGCTAGGGCATGGGCTATCTCAGCAGCTGACCTGGCTTTGGTGCCCAACTCTCAGCCATGAACCTTCTCCTGGAATCCTGAGCAGAGGGAAGTGCCTCCCTTTGGCATGGCAGTCAGGCGCCTAGAGGACCAGACCAGTGGGAGCTAGATACCTAAATACGCTTTTCTCTGTACTTCACTCCTGGCAAATGTAGGAAACTTCCTGCTCAGCTGACTGGCTTCTGAGGACCCTTCCTTAGGTGCCTAACTCTCCCCATGCATCCTGGGTACCTAATTCAGGGCTGTGGATTCTTCTTGGTGGCAGGGTGCCTTGGGATTAGGTGTTACCTAAATAAATCTTTGTGGATCTAGCCCTTTCTGCTGAGTGCAGTGCTTACTGACTGATGAAATTCACTGCAGGCCTGTACAAGTCTTATGTTCCATTTAAATCTCAAACTGCATTCCAAGGGCTTAAATGGAACTTAATTGGCTCATCAGCTTTGATGCTGATCCTCTATTTAGTGGTCATTTTTACCTTGTTGTAAGTAATTTCACTGAGTTCATGGTAAGAGCCACTGTGTCCTGTATTAAGTGTTTGTGGGAAGTGGTAAGAAATAAACAATCCTATTTTGTGCCTTCATTTGTTACCAGATTTGCCCATTACATTTGGATACACTCATTTATTAGGGTTACTTTTGGTGAGTGTGTCTGTAATTCTATCAATGTACTGCTTGTGTCACTTGTGTTTTTATACGGCGCTCTACTTCTGCAGGTTCCCTCCCCATGGAGCTATCCTGCAAGACCTAGGTTTCCCAGGGCTGGGTTCTTCCAGCCCCAGAATCAATCTCAATCTCTCTCTCTCTCTCTCTCTCTCTCTCTCTCACACACACGCATACACACACACACACACACTAACAGAGCATGTCAGAGAGGACTGGGTTAATCCGCTGACCCCTTAAATGTCCCTGGACTCAGTAGGTTGGGTCGAGCATTATTTCCAAGCTGTCACCCTCATATGCCCTGGGCACCGCACCAGAATAGAGTACCCCTAAGCAGGCTGGGTCGAGCAGCACTTCAAGCTGCCACCCTCATTTGTCCCAGGTTCAGCACATCCCTATCCCCACTTTCACAATTACAGTTACAATTGTTCTGGTAGTAACCCACTTGATGAGCAAACCCCAGGATTTTGGGGCGCTGCAGGGATCTTTAGTTTAGGTACGAGGAGCGTTGCTGCAGAGCAAATGAGGAAGCCAAAAAAACACTTAGAGGAGAGGAAAGTGATCAGGAACAGTCAGCATGGATTCACCAAGAGCAAGTCATGCCTGACTAACTTAATTGCTTTCTATAACGAGATAACTGGCTCTGTGGATGAGGGGAAAGCAGTGGACGTGTTATTCCTTGACTTTAGCAAAGCTTTTGACATGGTCTCCCACAGTATTCTTGCTGGCTAGTTAAAGAATGGGCTGGATAAATGGAATATAAAGTGGATAGAAAGCTGGCTAGCTCGTCAGGCTCAACAGGTAGTGATCAATGGCTCCATGTCTAGTTGGCAGTCGGTATCCAGTGGAGTGCCCCAAGGGTCGGTCCTGGGGCCAGTTTTGTTCAGTATCTTCATTAATGATCTGGAGAATGGTGTGGACTGCACCCTCAGCAAGTTTGCAGATGACACTAAACTGGAAGGAGTGGTAGATACTTTGGAGGGTAGGGATAGGATACAGAGGGACCTAGACAAATTAGAGGATTGGGCCAAAAGAAATCTGATGTTCAACAAGGACAAGTGCAGAGTCCTGCACTTAGGATGGAAGAATCCCATGCACTACTACAGACTAGGGACCAAAAGGATAGGCAGCAGTTCTTCAGAAAAGGACCTAGGGGTTATGGTGGACGAAAAGCTGGATATGAGTCAACAGTGTGCCCTAGTTGCCAAGAAGGCTAACGGCATTTTGGGCTGTATAAGCAGGGGCATCGCCAGCAGATCGAAGGACATGATCATTCCCCTCTATTTGGCATTGGTGAGGTCTCATCTGGAGTACTGTGTCCAGTTTTGGGCTCCACACTACAAGAAGGATATGGAAAAATTGGAAAGAGTCCAGCGGAGGGCAACAAAAATGATTAGGGGTTTGGAGCACATGACTTATGAGGAGAGGCTGAGGGATCTGGGATTGTTTAGTCTGCCGAAGAGAAGAATAGGGGGGGATTTGATAGATGCTCTCAACTACCTGAAAGGGGGTTCCAAAGAGGATGGATCTAGACTGTTCTCAGTGATAAGAGATGACAGAGCAAGGAGTAATGCTCTCAAGTTGCAGTGGGAGAGGTTTAGGTTGGATATTAGGAAAAACTTTTTCACTAGGAGGGTGGTGAAGCACTGCAATGGATTACCTAGGGAGGTGGTGGAATCCCCTTCCTTAGAGGTTTTTAAGGTCAGGCTTGACAAAGTCCTGGCTGGGATGATTTAGTTGGAGATTGGTCCTGCTTTATTCTCCTGAGGTCCCTTCCAACCCTGATATTCTATGATTCACCCACGATGGAGAGAGAGAAGCAACCAGCTTAATCATGAAAGTTATTTATTGCAAGGTAATAACCACAGGGGAGCCAAACAAACAAAACCGGTATAATATTAAATCTAACTTAAATTTGATTATAAAAGCCAGGTTTAGAAAACTATAACTGATCACACAAATCAGGGTCAGAAGGCTGTACCTAGAGAGAGAGAAAGAGCTGGGTTCTCACCACCCTGTGAAACTTGAATCTATTGGAGTTCCCAGGTGGTGGTGGTAGCTGAGGGTCCGGAGTGCTGGAGACAGGCAGAGCCCCCAGCATGATCAGTCAGGAGAAGATGAAGTTCCAATGGAATTGATGCAAATTTTGGATCCAGGCATCAGAGAACTTACTTGAGCATGGGTAGGGGTTTTTGTGGGGAAACTATGGTTCAAGGGAGAACACTAGATTTGTTTATGGGTAAACTGATGGCTCAAGGGAGTGTACCAAAGTTGTTTTGTTCAGGCTAGACAATAGGAACTGCTCATTCCTGGCTATGAGCAGTGTTCCTTCCAGGGAGCTCACAATGCAATTAGGCAGCTTCAGTATTTTGGATGCCAATAAAGGATTTATTACTAGAATTGGTCTGATAACTACTGAGCTGGATGTGTGCAGGCGTGAGTTCATTAAATCTGGAGCAGAGATCCCCCATCATGCAGTGCTTCCCTGCTTTTCTGGTCCCAGAGTTCCGTGCAGTTCTTGACTTGGAATCTCTGTTCTCCAGTCTGTATGCTAATGGGGATGCCTCCCTGTCCCATCTCTGATGCAAATGAGGCTATGGGAGTTTCCTTAATCCTGTCACCCTTGTCTGGAGGGGTTTAGATGTGTCTCCCACGGCCTTTTCTTTGCTTTTTGTAAGTCTTTCTTCTGATCGGTTTTGGTTCAAGCAGAGGCGGGGAAGTGCCGGGGGGGGGGAGGTCTTTTGTGACTCAGACAGGCTGGGTACTGCACACTGGTTCCCCAAGAACACAGAGCTGACAGGTAACATTACCGAAGTTAAGCTCTGAGGAAAAAGTTAATCAGTCATTTAAGAAGTTCAAGGCAGAGTTAAAAATTAATCTGTTAACATATTGGAAAATGCTGATGTTTGGCTTCTTTGTAACTGAACAGACATAACTGTTGGACGAGAACTTTGCCCTGATAGCTTATTGCATTTCCAAACGAAAAGGGAAGGAAACATCACAGCATGGATCCTGATCTGTATTACACTATTGATCTAAAACTTCAAATAGACAAATCATTAATCACATGAAATATGTAATCATATGGAACTTAATTGAAAATCATGTGAACAACATGAAATACTGCTATTGCTACAGGCATGCTCTTATAAAAGCATACCAATGCCAATTCCTAAAATATACTTGGCAACTGAAGTTGTTTAGCAGAAAGCTATGAAAGTTTATATGGGCAAGTAATAGCCTGACTTTTATATTTTGTATATTGATATAAATTCATCTCTTCAACCTAAAACGAAGAGTTCAATAAAAAAGTACTATTGATTCTGACATTTCTGCTGTAGTAATGTTTGCCAGGGTGGATTAAAACAATTTCCATGCAAAAATGGCTAAATTCAGATAAAACTGACTACTCTGGTCATGTCTATACATGATAAAATCAACTTAACTATATTAGGATTGTTAAAGGAGTATATTAAAAACCCCTGTATAACCAATTACTATTCCCTGGAGTATTATGTTTAATAAAAAAATAAAAACAACCCATATGCATTTTCCCACCATTTGCTGGATACCAATGCTTTTATTGTTACCATCATGACTTTTTTGTTTGTGAAGTGCTCTGTAAATGTATGGCACTAGATAAGCAGGGTGTGCACAAGGTGGGGTAAGCAGGGGCATGACCCTACATAAACGGGGGCACAGAACTCCTCCCAGCCCCAGGAGCTGCCGGGTAAGGGAAGGACAAGTGACTTCCTGCTGGGCCAGGGTGGGAGGAAGGAAGCGCGAGCTCCTGCCGGGATGGGGCGGGAAAGAGCATGCCCCCCCCCAAAGGGGTCAAAGTTAAACTTCTGCTCACACCCCCAATGATTATTAGTACCACACAATATTCTGTGTGGCACAGATAATCAGACTGGTAAAGAACAAGCAGGTAATTTTATCTTGAGGGTTATCTTTAGGTTTATTTTTAACTATGCTTGTTCACGTTAGTAAAAAAAGAACTTAAGAAATATCACCAGGCACACTTGAAATGGGCCTGAGAACATACTGATTAAATCAACTCATTGTGCAAAAAAGGTGTTCACTGACTGGGCCAATCATGGAAACCATGACTTATGTACGCATTTAAAAATAGATTATATCTTCATTCTGCTTTGAATTTCTCTTTCGCTTGCATTCATACTCACGTTCTTTTAAACACACAAATAAAATCATCAAGGACCAAACCAATCTCTCAGATAAGAGTGTTTAAATATACTTGATGTCATGTGGAGTTGGACATGCATGTTTCTTGACAGAATTTAACTTAATT
This sequence comes from Chrysemys picta bellii, assembly GCF_011386835.1. NCBI lineage: Eukaryota > Metazoa > Chordata > Testudines > Emydidae > Chrysemys > Chrysemys picta. The sequence goes on from NC_088791.1 coordinate 259,280,422, forward strand.
TTTTATATTTATTTAAGTTTTTTTAAAATACCACCCAAATTATGCTCTGGGCACAAGCACACAAAAGTGCAACATTATACAATCATTGTCTAAATAACTGAAACCTCTCAGATGTTCTGGTGCTCTCCAAAATCAGAACTCTCCCACTGATGCCCATCCTTTTCTTTCCTTCACTTTTAGAAAAAGCCTGGGAAGACAATAACTGGACCTTGCAGCATAAAGTGAAATTCAATAAAATCAGACTTGGACCAGGGAAAGCAGAAAATGTATTCCGCTGAGGACCCTCACTGAAAATGCTCCGTGTCCAGCTCCCTCAAGCCAGGGAGCTGTTAGATCAAGGACTCTTAATGACTGTGGTTATGGTACAGTGAGAAATGACTCTGAGGTGACCCAGGCCTCAAACCATTTAAGGCTTTAAAGTGTAGGATAAAACCAACACCTTAAATTGCCCCTGGAAATGAATCAGAAACGGTGGCAGATTGCGAAGTATAGGCTTCATATGCTGTTTATGCAAAACACCCTGTAACAAATGGGCTGGCACATTCTGCATCAGAAAAGGTTGTGAGTAAAGGCAACAGCCCCATGCAGAATGCATTGCAGCAGTCTCATCTCAAGGTGACAAAGGCCAGGAGCACTGGGGCAAGGTCTGTATACAAAAGAAAAATCTTAAACTTTCTCAACGTGTAAATTGTGGCCACTGTTCCTACCTGAGCATCCTGAAGTAACTGTGGCTCCAAAACAGGATCTCCAGATTGCAAACCTGATTAACAAAAGGTGGTCAGACTCCCTCAATAGAAGGAGATGACAACTCTGCCTTTTCTTCCTTTTGGTTCCCACAACCTACCAGCCTAATGTGTCTCTTCTGGATTGAGTTGCAATCAGTGCAATCTCACCCAAATCCCAGTCCCTGCTCTTGATGACATTGATCAGTTTAGCCATTCCCTGGATGTGGTGTAATAGACACAGAGGCATAAGCAGTAACAATAGTGGGTATGTTGCAGCCCATGCCCCCTTACTATACCCAGTTTTGTCTCACACACTAATTGCCCTAATGTCTCTGTAATATTGGTTTCTTAATTCACAATTAAGAAAGAGCTACACCTCATGGATTTTCACTTCTGCTAAATGGTTCTTTTTAGGTGTAAAGCAGCAGCAAAACAGTGAGCATGACTCATAATTTTTATAAACCGATTAAAGAGCTTATTTCTTTTTGTTCTTTCTGCCAGGAAGGATCCTTCCCACAGTTCTGTATCCTCCTGGCACTGTCAGATCTGTGAGCCATCACTTGCTTTCTGGCATTGCCTGAACACTGTTAACAATCCTGATCTTCTGCTCCCCTGCATACAGTGCAGGCACCAAATCAGAGAGATCAGAAAGTGACTAAGTAAAAATATTTTCCAGATAGATTATTGTACAACCCCCTAGATAATGCTGCACTAAAGCCATTATTATTTTGCACACACATTCTGGTATTCCTCTAATGTGGCTTAAACTGATGTAGAGTGGGCACTGAAGGAAGAGGCCTTTCAATTTACACAGCTATAACCAGATGTCATTTTAATCTCCTTTTTCATATCCATAGTAGGCACAGTTCAAAAACCATCACACATACATAAGATATGCTCTTTGCAAAGAAGTAGTGTTTGGTCTGAACATCCTTTCTGGTACTTGTAATTGTTCCCATATACTTCAAGTCAATTAGTTCATTCTTAAAAGAAAATATTCTTCCCTGGCAGATTCCCAGCTATTTGATTCATACTTCGTGATTTATAATTTTCTTCAATTCCTAGTATATCTTGGATGCAATGGAAGTAGGACATGCATGTTTACAGTGAAGGATAGCTAGTGTGATAAATTAGTAACAATACTGAATTCTCACCTGCTCAGCTAAGTGCATTTGTAAAATCTCTGTCGGGGCAGGAGGAGGAACACATTGTTTAAAGTGTGGATTTGCTTTTCTTTCCACCATTTTCAGCCAAGTTACACGTGTGCTCTGGGAATCTCTCTGTACATAGATCCAGATTCATGAAAGAATGTAGGTGTTGCAATGCCAACCCCCCCAGGTGCCCTGCTGCCTAGTGGAATTCTCAGTCTGGAGTTAGATGCCCTGCTTCCCCATCCAATGCATGGGGAGAGTTAGGCGCTGTCACAGAGTGTGGGCGAGTCAGGGCCCTGCACCCCCCACTTCCTGAGATTCACTGTGACTCTCAGCCAGCTAGTAAAACAGAAGGTTTATTAGATGACAGGAACACAGTCCAAAACAGAGCTTGTAGGTACAGGATACAGTACCCCTCAATCAGCTTCATCTTGGGGGGTGGGGATCCCAGACCCAGGTTCTGGGCCTCCCCCTGTCTCCCCAGCCTGATCCAAACTGAAACTCCCTCCAGCAGTCTCACCCAGCCACACACCTTGGCTCCTCCTCCAGCCTTTGACCAGTTTCCTGGGCAGAAGGTATCACCTGGCCCCAACCTCCTCCTGGTCTCAGGTTATGAAGGGCAGCCGCCATCCTTTACATGCAGGCTGTCCAGTATCATCCCTCAGTGAAGTCACACTCTTATTTCCCATCACCATCTAGTATTAATGCAGACAGTAAATTAGTAAAACTCCCATGCAACATTACCAGGTTAATACTCCCTACGCCCTACTCCGTCACAAGTGCCTAAAAAAGAGATTCTCAGAAGCCAGCAAGCTGAGCAGGGAGCTACCTAAGATAGCCAGGAATAAAATGCAGATCCTCAATGGCATTTAGGTGCCTAACTTTCATTGGTTTGGAGCTTAGGGATCTAACTGATGGGTCAGACATGCACACATTCCCAGCCATAAATCCTGCCCTGGAGTTAGGCACCTAAGCCAGGTCAGCCCCTTCTTGTGAAAAATCCTGCTCTGCTTGTTTTGGAGCAGGACTTGAACCCACATCCCAGCTGAGTGCCCTATCAGGCTATTGGCTCTTCTGAGACACACTCCTGTCCCACCTCTGTATTTTGTGCAGGGCCCAATCCTTACGTGTGCTGTGAGAATGCCTACAGGATTGGGCCCCACCCATGAAATAGGTGGGGGATATAAAGTTTAAGAATCCTGTGCTGAGACTTTGGCTTGTGCTAGGGCTCCAAGCAGGTCACTAGCTGTGGGGGTAACACCAGGACTTAGACAGCTTTGTGCATGCCCCCCCAGTGGGGACTTAGGTGCTGCTGGGTTGGATGGCAGCTGAGGTTTTGAGAATGTAAGTAGCGCCTAAACGGTGGCCTTAAGTGCCTAAGAACCATTGTGAATCTGGCTCATAGTCTATATTGTAACTTTGGGGATAGATCCTCAGCTAGTGTTGTGTCAGCTCCATTTAAGTCTTTGAAGCTATCTGGCTTTACTTTCCTCAAAGCTTCAATTTTCCTATTATTTTTCCCCTCTTTGGGTTGTCTAGTGCAATATTACCTCTGGCTGATTGATGCTAGTGCTATTTCTTTAGAACAGGCAGGAAATGCTCGAAAATTGTGCACATAAGGTGTAGGTGTAGTTTGACTTTTATATTTGGGGGAGCAGTTCCAGTCAGGCCAACAGGGCCATGGGTGGGGATCGGAGGGGAGGGGGGACAAATTCCATGCCTGCCCACAGGCGCGCCATTTCCGATTGGAGAGAGAAGGGGAACTTTAACCGTGATTCCAGTGGCTACTTAGGTAGCTGAAAATGCTAGTGTTTTTGCAGATAACTTAGACATTTTTGACAGGAGCGCTGTATCTAATTCCTATATCAAGAAAGAAAATTAAATAAATATTTAGACCCACTCAGCTCTAATACTAACATGTTCTGACATCTTGTGGCCAGTCACTTATGGGACAATGGTTAGGTTTAAAATTGTAATGTATATTCTTACTCAGATACTCTTACTAAAGTCAGAAGGGACCATCATGATCATCTAGTCTGACCTCCTGCACACAGGCCATAGAACCTCACCACTTACTCCTGTAATAGACCCATAACCTCTGGCTGAGTTACTGAAGTCCTCACATCATGGTTTAAAGACTTCAAGTTACAGAAAATTCACCACTAGTTTAAACCTGCAAGGGACCCCATGCTGCAGAAGAAGGTGAAAAAACCCCATGGTCTCTGCCAATCTGACCTGGGGCAAATTCCCTCCTGACCCCAAATGTGGTGATCAGTTAGATCCTGAGCATGTGGGCAAGACCCACCAGGCAGGTACCCGGGAAAGAATTCTCTATAGTAACTCGGAGCCTTCTCCCTCTAGTGTCCTGTCTCCAGCCATTGGGGATTTTTGCTGCAGGCAACTCTGATGGGCCACATGCCATTGTAGGTGGTCATGTCAGACCATCCCCTCCATAGACTTATCAAGCTCAGTCTTGAAACCAGGTGGGTTTTTTACCCCCACTGCTCCCTTTGGGAGGCTGCTTCAAAACTTCATTCCTCTGATGGTTAGAAATCTTCATCTAATTTCAAGCCTAAACTTGTTGATGGCCAGTTTATATGTATTTGTTCTGGGGTCCACATTGATGCTTAATTTAAATAACTCCTCTCCCTCCCTGGTATTTATCCCTCTGATGTATTTATACAGAGCACTCATATCTCCCCTCAGCCTTCTATTGGTTAGAGTAAACAAGCCAAGGTCTTCGTTCTCTTCTCATAAGATAGGCTTTCCATTCCCCAGATCATCCTAGTAGCCCTTCTCTGCACCTGTTCCAGTTTGAATTAATCTTTCTTAAACATGGGACACCAGAATTGCACACAGTATTCCAGAAGAAGTCTCACCAGAGCCTTGTATAATGGTACTAACACTTCCCTGTCTTTACTAGAAATACCTCGCCTGATGCACCCAGTACCACATTAGCCTTTTCACAGCTGCATCACATTGATGGCTCATAGTCATCCTGTGATCAACCAAAACCCCCAGCTCTTTCTCCTCCACTGTCACTTCTAACTGATAAGTTCCCAGCTTATCGCAAAAATTCTTGTTGTTAATTCCTAAATACATGACCTTGCACTTCGCACTATTAAATATCATCCCATTTCTATTACTCCAGTTTACAAGGTCAACCAGATCTTCTTGTATGATATTCCAGTCCTCCTCGATATTGGCAATACTTCCCAACTTTGTGTCACGGGCAAATTTTATTAGCACACTCTCACTTTTTGTGCTATGGTCAGTAATAAAAATGTTAAATAAGGTTGGTCCCAAGACTGATCCCTGAGGAATCACTAGTAATCTTCCTCTAATCTAGCCTGAGAGATCACTTTTCAGTATGACCTGCTGTTGTCTTCCCTTTAACCAGTTCCTTATCCACCTTTCAGTTCTTAGATTTAAAAATTTTATTAAAGCTAATGTTAAAAAATTATATAATACACAGATTTAAAAAGAGTGTCTGTAAACCTCGGTGCAGTGCTTAGATGATCCAAAAGTGAAAAATCTGGTTAAAAAGTCATGAGATACTTATAGTACATAATCTGCAATAACCCAAATTGAGGTGAATAAATTTAATGGTACAGTTTAGATATTAAAATCCGTTTATTAGGGTACATCATTCATGAAAAGCTAAACAGATAGTTGTAAAAAGCAAATATGGGAATGAGTGTAGATTGTCCCTCAGTAATTGAGTATTTAGGATAGGTTGTCCCTTAGTAAATATACTCCATCAGAGAAGTATTTCAGTTACTTTCTGATTCCGCTTCTCATCGGCACTCCAGCTCATCTCCTGGTATTGCCAATATCCAGTGATGTGTTCTAGATAGATGTCACCTGATGGCGTCTGACAATCCCCATCTTTTCCAATTTAACTAATAACTTCACATGTGGATCTGTATCAAATGCCTTACTGACATCCAGGTAGATTAGATCTATTGCATTTCCTTTGTCTGAAAAATCAGTTATCTTCTCAAAGAAAGATATTAGTAACTTTGTTACCAGCTCTTGAATACAACAATTGAAACAATTGTAGAAAATTATTTTCTATCATTTAGGCTACTTTTTGCAGCTCATCAAGTTTGGAACAGATCATTTAACTTTAGTCTTCTTATTTTAATCAACTGTTAATCACTCTGTTTACAAACAAAATTCTGACTCCCTGTCCCAAGGGCACATACTGGGAGCAGTACATCTTGTCTCCTCTGCAGAACTCATTGCATTGCACTCCGGCTGCCTGCCCCTGAGGCTTGCAGTTTGGGGGGGGGGGGGCACCATCCTCCCTTGCGCCCCCAGACTCCCCCTATGTAAGAAAAGGTCTTTAAAAAAAGATCTGGAATTATTACCTTTGCTATGGAATGCTATTTCCTGGGAATATTAAGATTAAGGTGTGATTATAAACAAGGATTTCCAAAATCTTATCCTGATCCTATAACGTGATGTGTACATTGAACTCCTTGCCTGAGGAGGTTGTGAAGGCTAGGACTATAACAGCGTTTAAAAGAGAACTAGATAAATTCATGGAGGTTAAGTCCATTAATGGCTATTAGCCAGGATGGGTAAGGAATGGTGTCCCTAGCCTGTTTGTCAGAGGGGGGTGATGGATGGCAGGAGAGAGATCACTTGATCATTACCTGTTAGGTTCACTCCCTCTGGGTCACCTGGCATTGTCCACTGTCGGGAGACAGGATACTGGGCTGGATGGACCTTTGGTCTGACCCAGTATGGCCGTTCTTATGTTCTAATTCCTGCAAGAGCTGAAGATGCTCAACATCTTTCATGATGAAATCCTCTTTGAGAAAGAACTTTACAAGATCTGATCCTGCAGTCAATTAAGTGGGAGTTCTGCAACTGACTGACTTCAGAGGGAGTCAAGCTCTGTCCATTGTGAGCTATTTCAAAGATTTTTGTCACCTGGGTGCCAGGTTTACTTCTGGATATTTCCTATGGGATTGGATGATGGACACTTTTGTATTTTAACACAGAATAGTGTAGGGGCCTGTTAAAGTATGTTGAAAGGTTTTGCTATTTTTAGGTGAATTGAGTGTGGATAGGTAGGTAGCACAGGGAAGAAGGAGACAGTCTAGAAAAGTTTTAGTGGTGAGTGTTTTTGATATCTACATACAGGAAAAAAGTAAGTAAAAGGTTGAGATTGGTATATTGGGATTTGAGGTGTTTTTGTTAAATCTGACCTAATGTGGAGAAAGGTGGCCTTGAAAAGGAATTTTCTGGTCATTTGTCTATGTGCCATTTCAGAAGACTAAAGCAGAATTTATCTGAAGGTTTGGGACAATCAGACTATTAGATAAATGAATGGAGAAGAGATGAGAGCTCTGGATTGAATTTGCATGGGGATTATTTTGTCTTGTAAAATTTTGTTTTGGCAGTGATCCTGGCTGAGCCACTGAAAGTTGTTAATTGAAATTCAGGTAATACTGGCAATCAATGTCCTGTAAATCTAACAGCTATTCCTAATAAAATAATGGCAGAAATATTAAGAGAACATTTTTTGGGGTCTGATCCTGAACAAATGTATGTGCTGATGCACTTGCAAGCATGTAAATAATCCCACTGAGGCACCCACCTTTAAGCCCGTGCTTAAAGGTCAGTGTATAAATCTTTGCGGGATCCAAGCCCCATGCAGCATTAAGTAGTGAAGGTTTATAAAGAAAAAATTTTGCCCGACCAACAAGGTTCCTTACCTTTGCTAGAATCATAAAATGAGTGGATAAAAGAGAATAAAGTAAATGAAATACATTGACCTAGTAAAACATATTATAGTGTGTCCTATTAAATCCTAGATCAAAAATAATTCATATTGTTTTGGATAGGAATACCGTCATGTGGAATAACAACTAGATAAAAAGGCCTGGTCTTACCTGAGCTCTTCATTAATGTTCTCTAAGTGTGTGGAGGAATGTACTACCCCTTTAAGCGACAGGCTGGAGCCTGCCGCCTGGGATAATCAGAGAGGCCCTAGCCCACCCTGCCGTTGAGCTATTTAAAGAGCAACAGGAAGCTGAGCAGGGGGGAGGAGTAGAAGCCATGCAGGCTAGGGTTACCATACGTCCGGATTTTCCCGGACATGTCTGGCTTTTGGGGGCTCAAATCCCCGTCCGGGGGGAAATCCCCAAAAGCCGGGCATGTCCGGGAAAATCGGGAGGGAGGGCTGGGCCGGGGTCGCGGGGGCCGGGCGCGCGGGGCCGGGCGCGCGGTGCCGGGCCGGGGTCCAGGGGCGCAGTGCCGGGCCGGGGCCACGGGGTCGGGCCGCCGAGGGGGGTGCGCTGGGCCGCGGGGCCGGGAGCCGGGGGGTCGGGCCGGGAGCCGGGCCGCCGGGGGAGTGCGCTGGGCCGCGGGGCCGGGAGGTCGGGCCGGGAGCCGGGCCGCCGGGGGGGGTGCGCGGGGCCGGGGGGCCAAGAGGGTTCGCTGGGCCGGGGGGTCAGGCCGGGAGCCGGGCCGCCGGGGGGGTGCGCTGGGCCGCGGGGCCGGGAGGTCGGGCCGGGAGCCGGGCCGCCGGGGGGGTGTGCGGGGCCGGGCCGGGGCCGCGGGGCCGGGCCGCCGGGGGGGTGCGCTGGGCCGCGGGGCCGGGGGGGGTGCGCTGGGCCGGGCCGGGAGCCGGGCCGGGGCCGCGGGGTCGGGCCGCCGAGGGGGTGCGCTGGGCCGCGGGGCCGGGAGCCGGGGGGGTCGGGCCGGGGGCCGGGAGGTCGGGCCGCCGGGGGGGGTGCGCTGGGCCGCGGGGTCGGGCCGCTGGGGCCGGGATCTGGGGGGTGCGCTGGGCCGCCGGGGCCGGGAGCCGGGGGGGTGCGCTGGGCCGCCGGGGCCGGGAGGGTGCGCTGGGCCGCCGGGGCCGGGATCCGGGGGGTGCGCTGGGCCGCCGGGGCCGGGAGCCGGGGGGGGTGCGCTGGGCCGCCGGGGCCGGGAGCCGGGGGGGTGCGCTGGGCCGCGGGGCCGGGAGGTCGGGCCGGGAGCCGGGCCGCCGGGGGGGTGTGCGGGGCCGGGCCGGGGCCGCGGGGCCGGGCCGCCGGGGGGGGTGCGCTGGGCCGCCGGGGCCGGGAGCCGGGGGGGTGCGCTGGGCTGCGGGGCCGGGAGGTCGGGCCGGGAGCCGGGCCGCCGGGGGGGGTGTGCGGGGCCGGGCCGGGGCCGCGGGGCCGGGCCGCCGGGGGGGTGCGCTGGGCCGCGGGGCCGGGGGGGGGTGCGCTGGGCCGGGCCGGGACCGCGGGGTCGGGCCGCCGAGGGGGTGCGCTGGGCCGCGGGGCCGGGAGCCGGGGGGTCGGGCCGGGGGCCGGGAGGTCGGGCTGCCGGGGGGGTGCGCTGGGCCGCGGGGTCGGGCCGCTGGGGCCGGGATCCGGGGGGTGCGCTGGGCCGCCGGGGCCGGGAGCCGGGGGGGTGCGCTGGGCCGCCGGGGCCGGGAGCCGGGGGGTGCGCTGGGCCGCCGGGGCCGGGAGCCGGGGGGGTGCGCTGGGCCGCCGGGGCCGGGAGGGTGCGCTGGGCCGCCGGGGCCGGGATCCGGGGGGTGCGCTGGGCCGCCGGGGCCGGGAGCCGGGGGGGTGCGCTGGGCCGCCGGGGCCGGGAGCCGGGGGGGGTGCGCTGGGCCGCCGGGGGCCGGCAGTGCTGGGCGGGCCGGGGGTGGTCGGCCGAGGGCCAGGGCCGGCACCCCAGGGCCCGAGCCGACCCAGGCTGGAGCCGCAGGGGGGGGCCAGCCTGGGCCGCACCTCCTCCCCCCACACCTCCCCTTACCTGCCCAGGCTTCCCGCGAATTAAATGTTCGCGGGAAGCAGGGGAGGGGGCGGAGACTTTGGGGAGGGGGCGGAGTTGGGGCGGGGCTGGGGGCGGGGCTGGGGGCGGGGGCGGGGCCAGGGCCCCGTGGAGTGTCCTCCTTTTGGAGGCACAAAATATGGTAACCCTAATGCAGGCTGCAGCAAGTAGTGGTTGCTTTTTCTTTTTGGGCTCTAGGAGGCCAGCCGAACTGGCGGCTTTGTTTTGAGGACTTTAAGTGGGGAGCTCTGAACCAGGGTCTGAAATGAGGATCTTATGAATGGTTTATTATAATTGCTCCCATGCAGAAACCTTATTAAAAGACAGTGTGCAAATTTGTTTGTGTGCATTGGCTTTACCTTGCCCTAGGCGGTTAAAGTGAACCTATTGGCACCTCCATCAGGGGAAATCAGTGTGGGATGCATCTGCAAGGGGCGCCCAGGGATGGCCCATGCCTTTACAAAGAGGGAGTAACAGCCTCCATAATCCTCTAACCCTCAATTCCACTAATATTGTACATTCCTAGTTAACATTACCATTGAGGCTAGACTGGTAAGGTAGAAGTTGATGTGGAATATTTGACAATTTGCATACTGATTAGGTGACCCGGGCTGCCCATGAGAAAAGTGCCACCTTGTGTGTATGCCTTACCCAACCATTTATCTAGCTGCTGCATTACAGGTAAAACATGGGTCTGTCATTTAGTGGATGAAAGAGTAAATTGTAGTGTGAAACTGGTCCTGTATCTTTATGGAAGAAAGGGGGAACTATACATACAGCAATCACAACCAAAATAACTGTTAAAAGAATGCTAACATTGCGAAGTCCAGCTTTCAAAAGTTAGGAAATGCCTGATTTCAGTCCCTTTAGTGTGCAGGCATTACCATAGTCTCTAATTACATGATCAGATACTATCCTTTCCAGAGAACCCCTGCCTCATTCAGTGCCCAAGAAAGACAATACTCACTGTATGAACAGCTGTTCAATATATTTTATTTTATCCTTATTGTTCAATGTGTGGTCCCAGGCCTTATTTACTGGACACTATTCATCCCTATTCTGAAAACAGAAGTATTAATTTCCTCATGAGATTTTTCTGGGGCACTCATCACTACAGTATATGAGGGATTCACAAATGTTAATGTATTCATGACACCACTAAAAGGTAAAATGGCATTATTATCCCCAATTGACAACTGGGGAAATGAAGCACAGAGACATTAAGGTCAAAAGTATCCACTAACTTTGGGTGCCCGATATGAGACACCTAACACTGATTTATCAGAGTACAAAGCATTATACAGCACTTCATATGTTCAAACCACAGCTCCCATTGACTTCAGTTGCAGCTCAGTGCTCAGCATTTATGCAAATTGGACCCCAGGGTCTCAAGCTGAGTCCCCAGAAAATGTTGAACACACAATTAGTGACCACATGTGAAAAATTTGGCTTACGTGACTTGTCCAGCATCACACAGGAACTCTGACAGAGGTGAGGATGGAATCCAGTTCGCCAGAGTGACATTTAGCTCCCTTAATCATGAGACCATCCCCTCTCCTTCTGCAGTCCTCTACCTTGTTCACTACATATTTTCCAATCCCAGTCCCTGAAAATAGTACATACCTTGCAACTTCTGTAACACCTAATGCAGGGGTCCCACAGAGGACAGTCTCATACATAACCCTGATTCATCCCCAAAGCATGGTCCTACCCACAGAAAGATGCTCTTAAATTTATATATTAAGATTAAATTTCATCCTAACCAAGGATGGGAAGAATATGCTGGTGTGCCATTGTATTGAATTTGAATTATACATGCTGTACTAGTATTAGTCATATACTGAATAGGAATCAAGATCATCTATGCTCTGTGGGGATCATGCTGTGGTAGTGAGATTTGAAGTCAGTCAGAGCTACATATTTTCACATAACTAGGCCTCTCAGGACATGGACTCTAGCTTTTTTTCTGTGCGTATATCCCTGGGTTGCAGGAGAGTTAGCTTGTGCAGCGTTGAAACTGTCATTTGTTAGTAGGTGTCTGGCCTCACCCAGGCCAGTAGGAGAGGACAACTTGGGGTTGTCCAAACTCAGAATGATTGACTGGGCTTGAACACTGAGAGCCCCATCAATGCAGTATGTCAAGCTTTATAAATAAATGTTATATGACATGGCTCAGATTCATCCCTACTCTAACTCCAAATAAGTCAACTGCTTAATCTATATTTACTTTTGGAGGGGGGTTCATTTTTCAAACTATCTTAGTGAGATGACTATTGTGTACATGCACCATCACCTTCTATTAGAGAGAATTGGAACTGCTCATCTGTTTATAATGGGCCCTACATGACCAACAGCTAACAATTTTTTCTTTAGCTTAAACAGTAGGTGCTTCTACTCTTAAATTAGAAGCCGAGCCGGCCATAATATTTTTTGCAAGGGCTGCTACTACAGTTTGTCAACAACCTCTCCCTCCTCTACCTCCCCTCCTTCCCCAAACCCTAAACCTAGGGGTGAAAGTAGGCCGGTACGGGTCAGTATGGCGGGTAAGATGCCAGTACCGGCCTGTATGCAGCCAACGTTAAAGCGCTGCAGCAGCGCTTTAAAATTGCTGCCCTTTTTGCCCCCCATCGGCAGCCCTGCCGGTATGGACCCTATCAGCAGGGCCGATGATGGGGCGGGCCAAAAGGGGCAGCTGCCCCAGGGCCGGCAATTTAAAGGGCCACCACCACCGCTACTGCGGCAGTGGCCGGAACCCTGGGCCCTTTTAAATCGCCACCGCCAGAGCCCTGGGCGGCGCAGGCCAGGCAGCATGGATGGGCTAGCTGTGGGAGGCTGCCCCCCAGCCCAGCCCGACCGAGGCCATACCCCTTCCAGGGGCCCAGAGCCAGGCCCCCATACCGGTAAGTGTTTAATATTATTTCACCCCTGTCTAAACCCAACCCTGACCTTTCTCCACCATGGTCCCAACCCATCCTAAATTAATGTGAATGAACAACACAACCTTGTTTTTTATGAATAAATAGAGTCTGTTTTCAGAGCCTGTCCCTATCAGTTTTACAGACAACAAGCACTGACTACAGGCCTATCATAAAACAAGCACCCTCCTGAACTAGCCTCCAACACAGAGTCAGATACATATGGTGTCTAACTGGGCACTGCTAATAATGAGCCTGTAAACAGCCCAGCTGCACTGAGACTGTATACAGATCACTACTTACCCAGGTGAGGGGCTGACAGCCATGTTTCTGTTCACCTCTCTTGCACCAGTTTTTTTTCTGAGCATTATTAGATGAATGAAAATATCTTCTAAATTGTTATACTTGTGTATGAATTTATTATAAATTAAGATTAGCATATCCTTTAATGCTTATTACCACCTAATTATGTTATTATTGGGAGACCTTACACTTACACTGTTATCACTAACCCTCCAAACCATTAAAGCAGAAAGAACATCACATCTGGTTTGCCCTCCAGTTGTAATCAACATCAGCTTTTGGTGTGTGTGTGTATAATCCTTTTTACATGCTATAATACTTGTTAGGATCTTCAGGACAATTTTAAGGACAAAGCAATAGTACATCTTTATAATTTTCACAAGACTGAAGCAATATCTCCTGCCACATGGTGCAGAGGCAACCTGTGCAGAATTCAATTTCTGGATGCAGATTTGGGCTCTTTCTATTGTGGTAATGCTTCAGTAACTTTGTACCCTTTAGATCCCAAAAGGTGAGTATAGTGTGATCACATTGCCGGAACCACTTTTTCTCCTGCGGTCTTAGGGGAGGCATTGTCACTAGGCCAGTTTTACAAATTAAAAATTCCTGCATTGCTAAAGATGGGATCATCTGCAAAGCCTTTGGAACAGTTGGAAATTAGATTCAGTCACAGCAGCTGCTTTCTTTGCTTCCAAAGAACAGCAGGTCTACCAGTTTACTGAAAAGTTTGAATAGGATCAGAGCTTTTACCTTCCTCTGGAGAGAAGCTTGATTCTTCTGTACTGTGGTGTGCCATCCACCTCAGTTATATCAGTCTCAAGAAAGATCAAAAGCTCAAATCTTCTAAAATGTTTAACTTCACCATAATTAGAATATTACACTTGGAGCAGACATGAAAGTAATGTCTGGTTTTTAAAATGCCCTCCCTTGCAGTTTCAGTTGGATACAATGTTAAATGCCTCCCCTAAACTGTTATGTAGTAGTATTGATGTCTTAAAAAAATAGTAGTTTTTACCTCAGAGGTAGCATTTAAATGAGAGATGAAGTGATCGTTAAGTATAACTTGTATTTTTCACTGAAAAAACTGTGGGTGGTCATCAGTATTATCTTCTGGAGTAGTTGAAAACGCCTTCCAAAAACAGTCTGTAACAGTGATGTTATTGGAAAATGCATTAAAAGTGAAAGTGTAAAACAACTACAACTAGTAATGGCTAGTAGATATGCAATAAATATGCTACAATTAAGGGTGGGGAGAATAACTTAATAGTACCTCAGTTCAGTGCACCCAGCAAATTATCTTGCAGTCACCTATGATGGATGACAGCTAAGGTTCTGATCCTGCAAGCAGTTACAGGTGTGAATAGTGTTTAGCCGGCTGCAATAGACATGACCCTGGGTGTCTGTAGCAAGGCACACACTGGGCCTCTCTGGTTTCAGCCCCTGTTTTCCCTCTCTAATCAGTCAGGAACGCCTCAGCTTGATGCGACACCAGTGTTCTTTATTTACAGTTGTTTTCCCATCACCACTTTCCACCTATGTACAGGTTTCACAGCCAACTTTGCCAAGTGCAGGCCTAGCCAGCAACAGACCAGAAGGCTCCCAGCTCCCTCTGCATCTGGCCTTTCTCTTCCTCCCTTCTTTCTGGCTTCCTCCTAGCCCTTATAGCCTTGGCTAATGAGGCTGGCAGGTGCTGCTCATTACCAGGCAGGCACACAGGGCTATCCAACCAGCCCCAATCAGGAGGAATGGATTGGGGATGGAGTGGCAGGGGCTGATTAAGTGCTTCTCATTCAGCACCCTGTCACAGTGCCCAACATGAAGCCCCAGGGACACAGGATCCCCAGAATGGGTCCATGAGCCTCAGTGAGGCAGACTGGGTTGTGGCCACTAACGGACTGTGCTCTAGACAAGCAGAAACAGGGCTACCGCAGACATGCTGGTATCAGGCCATTAGTGCTCGGGGACCAGATCCTACTCAAGCAGCAGAGGTGCTTCAAACTGGATGCAGCCTGGGGCCCTGAACTGTACATTGTCTGTGGGATTCTGTACCCCAGATGGCCAGCATACAAGATATGAGCAGTGTCAGCAGACAGAACAGAGACGATAGTCCACTGGAGCATGCTGCGGCCTTGCCACTTTGAGCCCAAGCCACAAAATGGGGAGGGGGATCACGAGCCTAGTCCTAGAAGCCAGGAGACAGGCCAGAAGGAGTCACTGGTCACCCACCAGTGGGATGGCTCACCGGAAACAACTGACCCTAGTCCTGGCTCCATGGGAGGCGAGGAGCAGAGAGGTAGGAACAGGCAGGGAGGAGGCACCCACACAAGGGGAAAACAGAGCAGTGAGGCAGGAACAGCCTGACAGTCTCAAAGCCCAAATAGAGGAGTCCCCCCACACCTGGCTCATACAGCTGTGCTGAGGATGGCCTAAGTACCGAGCTTGAGCGCTACCTGGGGGCAGGTATATTTAAGCAGTGAGGTGTGTGGGATTGGTTAGAGCCTTTCCCACCTGTCCCCTTATACTCTGTAATCCCATTTTGCGAAGATGGCAGACTTGCCCACAGTATAACCTGATTGGCTGGGTGTGGGGTGTGCCCCTCCAAAACAGGACACAAAATTGGCTACCGAGCTCCTGTGAAGGTTTGAGCCAATGAGCAGATTGGGGGAGAGAGAACAAAGCAGTAGCAATCCCACCGCTAGTGGCGGTGAGCAAGGGGTAGACTGACACCAACACACAGGGGTGTGGAGTTTGAAGGAGTAGCTGCTAGTAGGAAAGCCAGCTGCTGCACTGGTGATTGCAAAGTGGACTCCTGCAGACACACAGTCTGGAGTCACCAGGACAGCTGAAATCATGCAGCAGTACACACCTTTCTGAGCTCACAGTGCATGCCAGTATCAGCGTGTGCATACAGGTTAGACTGACCCAAGGGGGGTTGCCTTGATGTGGGGTATAGAGTCTGTGCATGTCTAGCTAGCGCTGGGGGACTTGTGCTGTACAAGGGGCAAGGGAGTCTGTGTAACCCTGTCAGATGTCCTTCTCTGGGTTTAGTCCTGGCTTTGCCTGGATTAGATCAAAGTGTTGTTCCATTGTTAAATAAGGTACTTTTTCCAGGGGGTTGATAGTGACCTCCCTAGGAGTGGGGGCTGGTGTTTTTGAAGAGACATAGGGCTAGGACCTGGGATCCCTTCCCAACCCTGGGAATCCTCCACCTGCCAATAACTCTTTGCCTGAGTTGGCCCATTGATTTCAGTGGGCCTAATTGTATGCACAGTGGCCCAGATCCACAACAGGAAAGTTAGGCATTGTAACACCTAACTTTTAGGTGTGTAGAAAATCAATGGAACAATGCAAAGCCTGAGTTAGGCACTTAGGCTCCCTATACAATGATTGGGAGGGATAGGCACTTTAGAATGCAATCCACAAAAGCCAGTATGCTAGGCAGCCTAATCCAGCCAATGGGAGATGCTGACCAGAGGGGTGTGACTTAAGTCCCACCCCTCTCACACAGATAAGTGCCTAAGGGTACGTCTTCACTACCCGCCATATCGGCGGGTAGCAATCGATTTATCCGGGATCAATATATCGTGTCTCGTTAAGACGCGATATATCGATCCCCGAACACGCTCACCGTCGACTCTGGAACTCCACCAGAGCGAGCGGCGGTAGCGCAGTTGACGGGGGAGCCGCAGCCGTCGATCCCGTGCCATGTGGACCCCAGGTAATTCGATCTTAGATACACAACTTCAGGCAGCTGAAGTCGAAGTATCTTAGATTGATTTCCCCCCCTCTAGTGTAGACCAGCCCTAAGTCTGGACTGCAGAGAGCCACCTATCTCTAGTAGGGATCCATAGCCAGGAACCCCTCTCCTGGAGCCAGGCAGCTTAGGCACCTAAATTGTTTCTTGTAAAAAAGATTGGGGCACCTGCCTCACTCCACACAAAATAGCTGGAGGAGGAGGAGGACAAAAGAAGCTGGCCCATGGAATTGTGGGACATTTTTGGTGGACTCCCAGGACCTGAGCCGGGGTGTGTGTGTGTGTGCTGTGTGTACATTGCAAAGCAACAGGGCTCGAACCCAGCGTCCCGGCTTGAGTTGGGTTTGACCCCTTAACCCCTGTAGGGTCTGACTTTGGGCTCAGATCTAGTACCCTAAGTTTGAGAGAGTTGTGTGTAGACAGAAGGGGGTTGGGCTAAAGTCAGAGTGCCTAGAGAATGTAGTCATATGCCTAGGGAACATTTACCCTGAAAACCTAGGCATTTACAGGATTATGTGGAAACTGAGCAGGATTAGGTGGATTGGATTCGCAGTGGTGACTAAAACAGTGATTTAGGTGCCTAAATACCTTTTGTGGCTTTGGGCCAAAGTTCGCACAAAAGTGTTTGCAGATTCAAGGCATAAATAATGTAAATAACTATGTTTCATAATCTAATTCAATATAACAACTCTTAATTGCAATGCAACAAAATTAAATAAGAGATGGGTTTATTGTGGACATATTTGTGTCACAGATGCGTAGTAAAAAGAATATACACTCAAATTCTGCAGTCCATACTCACTAATGTCACTGAAGTAGAACTGAATGAACTATTTGCAGCAAACTATGTAATGAATTTAGCATCTTTTTCTGTTCAGGAATTATCTGCTAACAGACTTCAGTTTTACATATTTATTTGTGGCATGACCATGTCTTAAGTTGTTTGTAAAGAAAGCAGAATGTGGCCTCAATTCTCCTTTAGACCTCTGGGAACTCCTGCAATATAATAAACAGTAATGAAAAGTCAAAATTCTTTAACAAATGATTTGAAAATATTTTTTTCAGCCGAAGGATTATTAGCAAACTATTTGCTCTAACAATTGCTTTGAGTTTTCACTAATTTGCATTTAGCTATTTGGACTCAGCAAATAGTCACATAGTATTGATTCTACTTCCTGACTGAATTAGTCAAGCCCGTAAAGAGCTTTCAAGATGGCCGCGGGAACACAAATTTTAGCAAGAGAATTATGAATACATAGATCATATATACGTCTGTAGACACTGGTGAAATCCTACCCCTGTTGAAGTCGGGGGAGATTTGCAATTGGCTTCAGTGAGGCCAGGATTTTATTACTGTGTTGTTTGATTCAGACCACTGTACTGCCCACATGGCAGAACCTAGAACTATATATTCTGGCATATGGAATACGCAAAGAATTTTTCCAAGCCCCTGCCAGTCAGAGAGAGAGCATACATCACTCTGCAGTTTACAGATGGTCCCTGTATGCTTGGACATCCTTTGAAAAGTTTATATTTTGTCACATGCTGCGTTGTTGTAGCCGTATTGGTCCCAGGATATTAGAGAGACAAGGTGGGGGAGGTAATTTATCTTTTATTACGGAAGTTGGTCCAGTAAAAAATATTACCTCACCTACTTGGTCTCTATAATATTTTGTCACACTGAGGTACAGACTTTTGCTGATAGCAAGTTTAAGGCTACTCAAAATAGTATTAATTTACAACCAGTTTTCTTTAAACAAAACACTTTTTATTGATAAGAAAATGCCAAATCATATAAAGAGACATGCATAGCAATTATTATGAATAACTTAAATAGCACAAAAACTTACCAAATAGAAGTAAAAAAGCTATAGATCAAGGAGAAATTTTATATCCAATTAGACAACTAACAATTCTTACTCATTCATGATTGGGAGTTCAGCCTATACAAGGCAGGGAGGATATTATCAATACTCTCTGGCCACTTATTTTATTCCCTCAGGTAGCATATATATAATGGTCACTACTTGAAAAAAAATCAATATGTATTTATGCTTCCCACTCATTCATATCTGAGATACCATCACTTATTTTCCTCTTCTAACATGTAGATAAATGATGACTTTAACTGTTACCGCTGTTGTGCTCTTTCCTAAGTCCTCCTTTACTTCTCAAGACAAAACCTACTTCATTTGCTTGGCTACTTCTAATGTCCCTTCCTTTTCAGATCTCTCTGTCCTTTCCCCTACCTCCTTTTCCCTAAGGGTTACTCCCAACTTCCTTATACTAGAGTGGAGTCTAATGAGCCATACCTATCCTAAAAAGTTGGACACAATTTACACCTGCCTATAGAGTGAGGTATTGAAAAAATCCTACCATTCTGCTGCAGACCCAATAAAACCTAAATGACGGGTAACTTCTACAGTCCCTCAAGGTCAAGTCTGAGGCCTGGTCTACACTAGGCGTTTATGTCGAAGTTAGCGCCGTTACATCGAATTAACCCTGCACCCGTCCACACTGCGATGCTATTTAGTTCGACATAGAGGTCTCTTTAATTCGACTTCTGTACTCCTCCCCGACGAGGGGAGTAACGCTAAATTCGACATGGCCATGTCGAATTAGGCTAGGTGTGGATGGAAATCGACGCTAATAGCTCCGGGAGCTATCCCACAGTGCACCACTCTGTTGATGCTCTGGACAGCAGTACGAGCTCGGATGCTCTGACCAGCCACACAGGAAAAGCCCCGGGAAAATTTGAATTTGAATTCCTTTTCCTGTCTGGCCAGTTTGAATCTCATTTCCTGTCTGGACATCGTGGTGAGCTCAGCAGCACTGGCAACGATGCAGAGCTCTCCATCAGTGATGGCCGTGCAATCTCAGAATAGAAAGAGGGCCCCAGCATGGACTGATCGGGAAGTCTTGGATCTCATCGCTGTGTGGGGCGATGAGTCCATGCTTTCCGAGCTGCGCTCCAAGAAACGGAATGCAAAGATCTATGAGAAGATCTCTAAAGACATGTCAGAGAGAGGATACAGCCGGGATGCAACTCAGTGCCGCGTGAAAATCAAGGAGCTGAGACAAGACTACCAGAAGACCAAAGAGGCAAACGGACGCTCCAGATCCCATCCCCAGACATCCCGTTTCTACGAGGCACTGCATTCCATCCTCGGTGCGGCCGCCACCACTACCCCACCACTGACCGTGGACTCTGAGGATGGGATATTGTCCACGGCCGGTTCCTCGGACATGTTAGGGGACGGGGAAGATGAGGAAGGAGATGAGGAGGACGAGGCAGTCGGCAGCGCTCACAACGCTGATTTCCCCGACAGCCAGGATCTCTTCATCACCCTTACAGAGATCCCCTACCAACCGTCCCCAGCCGTTACCCCGGACACAGAATCTGGGGAAGGATCAGCCAGTAAGTGTTGTAAACATATAAACATTTATTTTTAACAGAACAGGAATATTAACAATTAAAAGAATGGGTTGTTCATGATTACTTTGCCCTAGGCGCTTAACGGTTCAGTCATGGGCAGTGCAAGTTTTGAAAAAAAATCTAGCAATGTCCGGTTTTGCGTGATTGTCCTGCCCAAGCCGCTCTACTGTTTAGTCCCTGCTACTGCAGCTACAGTAAAATGCGGTCTATATGTCCGGGGATAGAGCAGAAATCCTCCTGGGACATCTCGATGAAGCTCTCCTGGAGGTAATTGGAAAGCCGTTGCATGAGGTTCCTGGGGAGAGCGGCCTTATTGGGTCCTCCGTAGTATGACACGTTGCCGCGCCACGAGACAATCAAGTACTCGGGAATCATTGCTCTGCACAGCAGGGCGGCATACGGCCCTGGTCTTTGGAGGCTTTCCCGGAGCATTCTCTCTTTCTCGCTGTCAGAGATCCTCATCAGGGTGATGTCGCTCATGGTGACCTGCTTTGAATTAGGTAGGGGAATGTTAGTGTTGGGACTGCTTTCCCGTTCCTTAACAGAACTGTAACCGCTGGTTTGCAGCCACACGGTGGAGGCGGGAGAGGGGCAGCCTACAGGGATCGTTCCCGGGGACAGCCGCGAGGGGGTGGGACAGGGGCAGAGTTCCCGCTTGTTGGATTGCTGGCAGCAGGGACTGACATTGCTTTCAATGTGAAATGAGGCCAGTGCTAATATAAAAGTTTTAAGCTGCCACAAGTCTACGGCTTACCATGTCTGCCTGCAACAGAAATTCCGTTGTGCTGCCCCGCTTCTCAAATGTGCTGTGCAAGACCCCAGGCACTGAATGCGAAGGCCGAGAATTCGACCTTGTGCTGAGTGCGCATGTGATAGGTGCTGTGCATGGTCTTGTTCACAGAGAAAGACTATGTTCTTTGTTCACAACTACATTTATCTTTCTGAGGAATTCACTCCCTTTTTCCCATTCCCACAGCCCCATCTGCGACTGTCTCACAACCTAGCCTGGCATCACACTCCCAGAGGCTAGCGCAGATTAGGCGTAGGAAGAAGAGGACACGGGAGGACATGTTCTCGGAGCTTATGGCCTGCTCCCGAGCCCAGGCAGCACAGCAGACCCAGTGGCGGGAGAACTTGTCCCAAATGCACCAAGCAAACATGGATCGGGAGGAGAGGTGGCGGCAGGAAGACCAGCAGGCGACTCAAACGCTGCTTGGACTACTGAGGGAGCAAACGGACACGCTCCGGCGCCTTGTGGATGTTCTGCAGGAACGGAGGCAGGAGGACAGAGCCCCGCTGCAGTCTATCTCTAACCGCCCTCCCCCGCCACCAAGTCCCATACCCACCTCACCCAAAGTCCAAAGAAGGAGGGGCGGCAGAGTCCGTGCTAACTCTCACTCCACCCCTGCAGAGAGCACTAGTAGCAGAAGGCTCTCATTCCCCAAAATTTGAAAAGTTTTTTCCTTCCCGCCTGACACAAGCCCCCGTCCAAGTTTCACCTCCCAGTTCCATGTGTAGTTGATAATAAAAAATACGTTTTTGTTAACTACTGTTTCCATCATGTTCTTTTGGAGGAGGAGGGGAAAGGGGGTTGGTAATTGGACAGGACAGTCACCTTTGGCAGGGTACATAGGCAGGGGCAGGTACAGCAGCAGGGCACATACACAGTGCAGTTACTAGTTACCCTGGTCAGTCTGGGAGGTGGTTTTTGTGTTATGTGGTGGGGGGTGGGTTGCTCTGTGACTTTGTGGCGGGGGAGGGCAGTTACAGATCGTAAGCGGCGGATCTTATGCAGAATCACAGAGCCACGCAGCAGGAGATCTGTAACCGTCCTCCCCCTGCCACAAAGTCACATAGCCCCCCCATAGACACAGTCCCGATCAGGAGGGGTGACAGGCTCCGTTGAAACAAGCAGCCCACCACAGCGGAGCCTGTCAATCCTTGAGTTTAGAAGCTTCATTAGCGTCACTACACTACACCCCCTCCCCAACACAGTCTGCGTCCCAGTTTTAAAACATTCCCGCGAAAACAGTAGTAAAGAAAACGGTGTTCATTAACAAAGTAGAACTGATTTTATTTCGAAACGTGTGTTGGAAGGGGGTGAAGGGGGTATGTAACTGGAGAGGATAGTCAACATTAACTGGGTAAAGACACGGGGGCAGGTTCAGCTTCTCTGTACACAAACTTAAAAGTCACAGGTTACCCTGCTCACTCAGGAACCTAGCTTTCAAAGCCTCCCGGATGCACAGCGCGTCCCGCTGGTCTCTTCTAATCGCCCGGCTGTCTGGCTGTGCGTAATCAGAAGCCAGGCTATTTGCCTCAACCTCCCACCCCGCTATAAATGTCTCCCCCTTGCTCTCACAGAGATTGTGGAGCACACAGCAAGCTGCTATAACAATGGGGATATTGGTTTCGCTGAGATCACAGTGAGTCAGTAAGCTTCTCCATCTCCCCTTGAGACGGCCAAAAGCACACTCCACCACCATTCTGCACTTGCTCAGCCGGTAGTTGAAGAGTTCTTTTTCACTGTCCAGGCCGCCAGTATAGGGCTTCATGAGCCAGGGCATTAGCGGGTAGGCTGGGTCCCCGAGGATGACTATAGGCATCTCCACATCCCCAACAGTTATTTTGTGGTCCGGGAAGTAAATACCTTGCTGCAGCCGTCTAAACAGACCAGAGTTCCTGAAAACACGAGCGTCATGAACCTTGCCCGGCCATCCGACGTAGATGTTGGTAAAACGTCCCCTGTGGTCCACCAGTTCTTGCAGCACCATGGAAAAGTAGCCCTTTCTGTTAATGTACTGGCTGGCCTGGTGGTCCGGTGCCAGGATAGGGATGTGAGTTCCATCTATGGCCCCACCGCAGTTTGGGAATCCCATCGCTGCGAAGCCATCTATGATCGCCTCCACATTTCCCAGGGTCACTGTCTTTGGCAGCAGTACATCAACGATTGCCTTGGCTACTTGCATCACAACAACCCCCACGGTAGATTTGCCCACCCCAAACTGGTTCGCGACTGACCGGTAGCTGTCTGGCGTTGCAAGCTTCCAGAGGGCTATCGCCACTCGCTTCTGGACAGTCAGGGCTGCTCGCATCCGGGTGTCATTGCGCTTCAGGGCAGGGGACAGCAACTCACAAAGTTCCAGGAAAGTTCCCTTCCGCATGCGAAAGTTTCGCAGCCACTGGGATTCATCCCAGACCTGCAGCACTATGCGGTCCCACCACTCAGTGCTTGTTTCCCGTGCCCAGAATCGCCGTTCCACAGCATCAACATGACCCATTGCCACCGTGATGTCCTCGGCGCTGGGTCCCGTGCTTTCTGAGAGGTCTGTGTTACTCTCAGACTTCAGGCCCTCACCGCGGTGCCGTAGCCTCCTCGCCTGACTTATCTGCATCTGCCTCAGGGAAAGGTGTATGATAAGCTGCGAGGCGTTGAGAGCGGCCACAACTGCAGCGATGGTCGCAGCGTGCTCCATGCTCGCAGTGCTGTGGCGTCCGCGCTGTCACTGACTAGAAAAGTGCGCGAACTGATTTCCCACCGGCGCTTTCAGGGAGGGAGGGCGGGAGTGATGGACGGATGACGACAGTTACCCAAAAGCACCCTGGACACATTTTTTTACCCAGAAGGCTTTTGCGGCTACACCCAGAATTCCAATGGGCAGCGGGGACTGCGGGAACTGTGGGATAGCTGCCCACAGTGCACCGCTTCGAATGTCGACGCTTTCCCCGTTAGTGTGGACTCACAAAGTCGAATTACTGTCCTTAGTGTGGACACACACGTTCGACTTTGCAATATCGATTCCAAAAATTCGATTTAAGTAAAATCGAACTACTCTCGTAGTGTAGACATGGCCTGAAGCTCTTTGATAGAATAGTTTGGTGGAAAATTCACACAGCCAATCCTTGTTAAAATGGAAAATGTTGTGTTTAGAATTAGTCAAACCAATGTACCAATTTTGCATGCATTTTTAAAAAATGTGTTTATGTATTTAGTGTATATAAAAAGGTTTGGTTTGGGACAGATTTTTTTTTTAAGCAGAATTTTTGCAATACTTCCAAATTTGTTGTGACATCTATAAGAAACATCTAGATGGGGAGGGCTCTGAGTTTCTACAGAGAATGCTTTCACAGGTGTCAGGCTTGTGGGTCTTGCCCACATGCTCAGGGTCTAACTGATCACCAAATTTGAGGTCAATAAGGAATTATCCCCCAGGTCAGATTGGCAGAGACCCTGGGGGGTTTTTGCCTTCCTCTACAGCAGTGGTTTTCAAATTGCGGGTTGCGACCCAGTGCCGGGTCACGGAATGTAAGGCACTGGGTTGTGGTGGCTCTGGTCAGCATGACCCGCTGGGCTGTTAAGTCTCATTGGCGGTGTTGCCTGGCTAAGGCAGGCTAGTTCCTACCTGTTCTGACACCGTGCTGCGCCCCAGAAGCAGCCAACAGCAGGTCCGGCTCTGGGATGGCATGGGATTCCATGCACTGGCTCCGCACTCCCATTGGCCAGTTCCCAGCCAATGGGAGCTGGGGGGGCAGTACCTGTGGGCAAGGGCCACGAGGAGCTGCTTGCCTGCTTCTGCCTAGGAGCTGGACCTGCTGCTGGCCATTTCTGGGGTGCAGCATGGTCTGCGGTGCCAGGACAGGCAGGAAGCCTGCCTTAGCACCCCAGCTGTGTCGCTGATCTGGAGCTGCCCAAGGTAAGCCCACGCCCCAACACTGCACCCCAACCCCCTGCCCTAGCCCTGAGCCCCCCATACCTCTAACCCCTCATCCCCAGCTCTGTTGGATCGCGGGCATCAACAATTTTCTTCAACTGAGTCGTCAGAAAAAAAGTTTGAAAATCACTGCTCTACAACATGGGCAGGGGTCACTTGCAGGTTTAAACTATTGTAAATGGTGGGTTCTTTGTAACTTGAAGTCTTTAAACCATGATTTGAGGACTTGGTAACTCAGCCAGAGATTATGGGTATATTACAGGAGTGGGCGGGGGGGGGGGGGGGGCGGGGGCTGAGGTTCTGTGGCCTGCAATATGCAGGAGGTCAGACTAGATCATTATAAACGCTTCTGAATTTAAAGTCTAAGAGTCTAAATCAGCTAATCGATTATACTGGCTAGTTTGAGGGATAGGTGGGGATAGCTAGCACTTTATAACTTGTTAAAACTGCAAACATATAAGTATGTACAAATTCTATATATTGCATTGTATCCTCCCTCCATCCGTTACACTTCACTAGTCTTGTAAGGCAACTGCCTCCATGCAGATACGGGGGTTTGCCTGTGTGGAGGCAATTGAAGGATCAGGTATTTAAGGTCATCGTGGCTATGTCAGCAAAACACTGTAGTGTAAACACAGCCTACACTGATGGAAGGATTCTTCTGTCAGTGTAGCCATGAGTGATGGTAGTTTTGTCACCAGAAATATTCTTTCGTGACTATCACTGCATCTCAGCAATCTGATCCATTCTCAGTAATGCTAAGAGCTGCAGGGATGCCCTAGTGTCCTATTCCACCTTTGGACTAACCCAGAGAGGTGGTATAACAAACGGAGAGGGTGACTTCTCTGATTACTAAGGGACTGGTAAGTTTTTTGGGGGGCGATACACAAAAAAGTTGTAGAAGGGGAGGCACATCAACTGTGCAGAAGTTTAGAAGCCAGATGTGGTTCAAAATTCCAGTTTAGACACAGTGGCTCCATCACTAATCTATGTGGGGGCAAACTGAACAAAGCAAGTGGGTGTAACAAGAAGTCAGTCTTGCTGAGTAAGAAATAGTTTAAACTGGCTTCCTGTGTGATTGAGAGAGTCTACACAGCATTGTCCAGTTCACCCCCTCACAAGAGTTCAGAAAGAAAAGCTATTAAGGCTACAGGCTGCCTTCTCTGGGTGGGTCTTAGATCAGAGAATGACCTTCCTCTAAGGAAACATTAGGCTCTCAAGATTACTAAAGGAAAATCTCTTCAGAGAATTGAAAGATTGAATGACTCATTCAAAAGCCCATTTCTTGACATGCACAACAAAAGTCTGCAAGATGAAAATGTTCTTCCATATTTAGAAGTTTAATGCTCTTGAATTTGAAAAAAACTTATTTATAATGTTTGTTTACTAGCAAAAAAGGCAGTTAGGGTGATATTGAGCCTTGTCTTATAACCCACCATTTTCACATTCTCATAACTGTCTGAAAATTTCTTTTTAGCAGAAATATTCTATGCTTAGTCTCAGCTCAAAAGTGAAATTGTCTTTTGTTTGCTGTTTTTTGCAAAGTTTGAAATAAATACATACATTCATTCATTCATTGTTGATATGTGAAAGTGCGAGAACCTCCAGGCTGATGATGCATGTTTTTCACACACAAAACTCAAAAATGGCTGTGCATTAACAAGCTGAAACCATCCAGGCAGCTAGCCTTCACTGCGTACGGCCTTGATCCTGCAAACACATATGCACACATTCAACTGAAGGGTAGTGCTGGTAAATGGTACCTCTGCCCCTAAACCCTCACCTGCGGAATCCTCCAAGGATCAATTCTATGTCTAGTCTCATTCAACATTTACATGCAGCCACTAGATGAACTAGTACGATGACATAAACCCAAGCACTAGCAGTATGGAGATGACCCACAGCTCTATCCTTCACCACATATAACTATACCATTATCACCACGACAGATTCGTAGTTGGACAAGATCAGTTCATGGATGAAGAACAGCTGGTTGAAGCTGAACCCAAGCAAGACAGAAGTTATGCTGGTGGAGAGATGAAAGCAGTTTGAAGAATGCAGTCATGATGTAGTCTCCTATGGTTAAAGGTACACACCCTCAATTAGTCTTTTCAGTCCACAGGTAGGAGTGCTCCTGGTTGCCTCATGTAGCAGCATCCGTGAGTATACTGGAAAGGAGTAAGATGGAGGACAAGGAGTTGAGGATGGGGTGGATAGGGAGACTAAGGGTATGTCTACACTACGAGAGTAGTTTGATTTTACTTAAATCGAATATGTGGAATCGATATTACAAAGTCGAACGTGTGCATCCACACTAAGGACAGTAATTCAACTGTGTGAGTCCACACTAACGGGGCAAGCGTCGACATTGGAAGCGGTGCACTGTGGGTAGCTATCCCACAGTTCCCACAGTCCCCACTGCCCATTGGAATTCTGGGTCGAGCCCCCAATGCCTGCTGGAGAAAAAAATGTGTCAAGGGTGGTTTTGGGTAACTGTCGTCATCCAACCGTCACTCCCGCCCTCTCTCCCTGAAAGCGCCGGCGGGCAATCAGTTCATGCACTTTTCTGGTGAGTGACAGCGCGGACGCCACAGCACTGCGAGCATGGAGCCCGCTGCGACCATCGCTGCAGTTATGGCCGTTGTCAACACCTCGCACCTTATCATCCACCTTTTCCAGAGGCAGATACTGAGAAATCGGGCGAGGAGGCTACGGCAGCGCGGTGAGGACATGAAGTCTGAGAGTGGCACAGACCTGTCACAAAGCACGGGACCCTGCGCCGTGGACATCATGGTGGCAATGGGTCATGTTGATGCTGTGGAACGGCGATTCTGGGCACGGGAAACAAGCACGGACTGGTGGGACCGCATAGTGCTGCAGGTCTGGGATGAATCCCAGTGGCTGCAAAACTTTCACATGTGGAAGGGAACTTTCCTGGAACTTTGTGAGTTGCTGTCCCCTGCCCTGAAGCGCAAGGACACCCGGATGCGAGCAGCCCTGACTGTCCAGAAGCGAGTGGCCATAGCCCTCTGGAAGCTTGCAACGCCAGACAGCTACCGGTCAGTCGCGAACCACTTTGGCGCGGGCAAATCTACCGTGGGGGTTGTTGTGATGCAAGTAGCCAACACAATCGTTGAGGTACTGCTGTCAAAGGTAGTGACCCTGGGAAACGTGGAGGTCATCATAGATGGCTTCGCTGCAATGGGATTCCCAAACTGCGGTGGGGCTCATATATATGGAACTCACATCCCTATCCTGGGACCGGCACCAGGCCAGCCAGTACATTAACCGAAAGGGCTACTTTTCAATGGTGCTGCAAGCACTGGTTTAACATAGGGGACGTTTTACAAACATCAACGTCGGATGGCTGGGCAAGGTTCATGACGCTCGTGTTTTCAGGAACTCTGGTCTGTTTAGACGGCTGCAGGAAGGTATTTACTTCCCGGACCACAAAATAACTGTTGGGGATGTGGAGATGCCTATAGTGATCCTCGGGGACCCAGCCTACCCGCTAATGCCCTGGCTCATGAAGCCCTATACAGGCGCCCTGGACACTGAAAAAGAACGCTTCAACTACCGTCTGAGCAAGTGCAGAATAGTGGTGGAGTGTGCTTTTGGACGTCTGAAGGGGAGATGGAGAAGCTTACTGACTCGCTCTGATCTCAGCGAAACCAATATCCCCATTGTTATTGCAGCTTGCTGTGTGCTCCACAATCTCTGAGAGCAAGGGGGAGACCTTTATAGCGGGGTGGGAGGTTGAGGCAAATAGCCTGGCGCCCAGCCAGACAGCCGTGCGATTAGAAGAGCCCAGCGGGACGTGCTGTGCATCCGGGAGGCTTTGAAAACTAGGTTCCTCAGTGAGCAGGGTAACCTGTGACTATTACGTTTGTTTACAGAGAAGCTGAACCTGCCCCCGTTTCTTTACCCAGTGAATGTTCACTATCCACTCCAGTTTCATACCCCGTTCACCCCCTTCCAACATACGTTTAAAAATAAAATCACTGAAAATTTGTTAATGAACACCGTTTTCTTTATTACTGTTTTCGCAGTAAAGTGTTGAAACTGGGACGCAGACTGTGGTGGGGAGCGGGTGTAGTGTACTGATGCAAAGGACGCTTCTAAACTCAAGGAATGACATGCTCCTGCTTCTAGGTGGACTGGTTGTTTCAACGGAGCCTGCCACCCCTCCTGTTCGGGACTCTGTGTGTGGGGGCTATGTGACTTTCTGGCAGTGGGAGGACGGTTACAGATCCCCTGCTGCGTGGCTCTGTGATCCAGGATAAGGACCGCTGCATAAGATCTCTAACCGCCCTCCCCTTCCCCCTCCCCCCCCAGAAAATGAAAACCACCTCCCAGACTGACCAGGGTGCCTAGTGACTGCAATGTGTGTGTGACCTGCTGCTGAACCTGCCCCCGTGTCTGTACCCTAGTAAAGGTGACTGTCCTGTCCAATTGCCAACCCCCTTCCCCCGCTTCAAACAGACTGTCCTCTAAAAAACCATGATGGAAACAGTAATTAACAGAAACGTATTTTTTATTAGCAACTACACAGTTAGGGGATGAAACTGGGATGGGGGCTTGGGTGAGGCGGGAAGGAAAGGACTTATCAAATTTTGGGGAATGACAGCCTTCTGGTACGTGAGCAGTCTGCAGGGGTGGAGTGACAGATTTCACGGACTCTGCCACCCCTCCTTCTTGGTACTTTGGGTGAGGGGGGTATGGGACTTTGTGGCGGGGGAGGGTGGTTACAGATAGACTGCAGCAGGGCTCTGTCCTCCTGCCTCCGGTCCTGCAGAACATCCACAAGGCGCCGGAGCGTGTCCGTTTGCTCCCTCATTAGTCCAAGCAGCGTTTGAGTCGCCTGCTGGTCTTCCTGCCGCCACCTCTCCTCCCGTTCGCTGTGTGCTCGCTGGTATTGCGACGTGTTCTCCCTCCACTGGGTCTGCTGGGTTGCTTCAGCTCGGGAGCAGCCCATAAGTTCTGAGAACATGTCGTCCCGTGTCCTTTTCTTCCTACGCCTAACTTGCGCCAGCCTCTGGGAGTGTGATGCCAGGGTAGGTCGGGAGACAGTCACAGCTGTGGGATGGGAAAAAGGGAGTGAATTCCTCAGAAAGATAAATTTTTTGGTGAACAAAGAACATAGTCTTTCTCTGTGAACAAGACCATGCACAGCACCTATCACATGCGCACTCAGGACAAGGTCGAATTTTCGGCCTTTGCATTCAGTGCCTGGGGTCTTGCAGTGCAGATCAGACAAGCGCGGCCGGACAGCGGAATTTGGGTAGCAGGCTGACATGGTAAGCCGTAGACTTGTGGCAGCTTAAAACTTTAATAATAGCACTGCCCTTCTTTGACGTTCAAAGCAATGCTCCTAGCGTTGGCCAGTTCCTGCTGCCAGCAATCTGGCAAGCATGAACTCTGCCCCTGTCCCACCCCCTCGCGGCTGTCCCCGGGAAAGATCCCTGTATGTTGCCCCTCTCCCACCTCCACCGCATGGCTGTAAACTGCCGGTTACAGTTCTGTAAAGGAACAGGCAAGCAGTCCCAATACTAACATTCCCCTAATTCAAAGCAGGTCACCATGAGCGACATCACTCTGATGAGGATTTCAGAGAGCGACAAAGAATGCATGCTTCGTGAAAGCCTGCAAAGACCAGGGCCGTATGCCGCCATGCTCTGCAAGGCAATGATCCCGGAGTACTTGCTGCTAGCCTGGCGCGGGAACATTTCCTACTACGGAGGACACAACAAGGCCGCTCTCCCAAGGAACCTCATGCAAAGGCTTTCCAATTACCTCCAGGAGAGCTCCATGGAGATGTCCCATGAGGATTTCAGCTCTATCCCCGGACATATAGACCGAATTTTACTGTAGCTGCACTGGCAAGGACTAAACAGTAGAGCGCCTAGGGCAAACCAATCATGATAAACCAGACATTGTTAGATTTTTTGGCAGTAGTTGCACTGCCAAAGACTAAAACTTTAAGCGCCTAGGGCAAAGTAATCATGAAAATCCCACTGTTAATATTAATGTTCTGTTCAAAATAAATGTTTACATGTTTATAACACTTACTGACTGATCCTTCCCCTGATTCTGGGTCCGGGTTAACGCCTGGGGACGGTTGGTAGGGGATCTCGGTGAGGGTGATGAAGAGATCCTGGCTGTCTGGGAAATCAGCGTTGTAAGTGCTGTCGACTGCCTCTTCCTCCTCATCTCCTTCCTCATCTTCCCCGTCTGCTAACATCTCCGAAGAAGCGGGCATCGACAATATCCC
The DNA here is from genome assembly GCF_011386835.1 of Chrysemys picta bellii. Lineage (NCBI taxonomy): Eukaryota > Metazoa > Chordata > Testudines > Emydidae > Chrysemys > Chrysemys picta. The sequence continues at coordinate 259,311,471 of NC_088791.1, forward strand.
ATCCTCAGAGTCCAAAGTCAGTGGTGGGGTAGTGGTGGCGGCCGCACCGAGGATGGAATGCAGTGCCTCGTAGAAACGGCATATCTGGGGCTGGGATCCGGAGCGTCCGTTTGCTCTTTGGTCTTCTGGTACCCTTGTCTCAGCTCCTTGATTTTCACGCGGCACTGAATTGCATCATGGCTGTATCCTCTCTCTGTCATGGCTTTTGAGATCTCTTGTAGATCTTTGCATTCCGTCTTTTCTATCGCAGCTTCGAAAGCATGGACTCATCACCCCACACAGTGATCAGATTCAAGACTTCCCGATCAGTCCATGCTGGGGCCCTCTTTCTATTCTGAGATTGCATGGCCATCTCTGCTGGAGAGCTCTGCATCGTTGCCAGTGCTGCTGAGCTCGCCACAATGTCCAAACAGGAAATGAGATTCAAAGTGCCCAGACAGGAAAAGGAATTCAGATTTTCCCGGGGCTTTTCCTGTGTGGCTGGTCAGAGCATCCGAGCTCGGACTGCTGTCCAGAGCATCAACAGAGTGGTGCACTGTGGGATAGCTCCCGGAGCTATTAGCATCGATTTCCATCCACACCTACCCTAATTCGACATGGCCATGTCGAATTTAGCGCTACTCCCCTTGTTGGGGAGGAGTACAGAAGTCGAATTTAAGAGACCTCTATGTCGAACTAAATAGCTTTGTTGTGTGGACGGGTGCAGAGTTAATTCAATTTAACGCTGCTAAATTCGACATAACCTCCCAGTGTAGACCAGGCCTAAGATTGGATGAGGAGCCTAGGGAGGGATCCTGGGAGCTAATGGGGAAGGAGGGAAGAGACAGATTGGACGATGAGCCAGGAAGTGGGATTGGCTGGGCAAGGAGACTGGGTTTGGGGAGAGATTGGGACTCAGATGATAAACTTGGAGGGTGAGACTAGGTTAATGAGACTGAGTCTGGGAATGAGAAGGAGTGGAGACTGGGACTGGATGGACAAGGAACTAGGAATGGGAAGAGACATGATTGGGACAGCTACAGATTGGAGGGGACAGGGAAGAAGAAGTCAAGTGGATACTGAAAAAAGAATGTTTTTTCTGGTACAGCTTATCCTACCCTCTCAGCTATACATATAACTTTTTGGGACAGATCCTCAACTGGTGTAAATCAGCATAGTGCCATTAAAATCACTGATTTACATGAGCTGAAGTGACCCTTAGTTTTTACCAAGGCTTGGAAAACAGAATGAGGGAAGGAGTACCAGTCTATAAAAAGAAAATCCTTACTCACTCCCTCCCTGGGAAAAGTTTGTGCTTTTTATTTATGTTATCTTTAAGGAAATCCTGGTGTTAAACTCTGGTAAAACCCGGATATAGTCACCAGAGAAGGGGACATTGGTAGACCAATGCCATCTCTGATTCAAAAGATTTTTCTTTAATATCTTTGGGGTGGTTATCACTGATGCTTGTTTTTGTTATTTTGTATTAAAATGAATAAAACATATATTCTTGATACATAGTTACACAAGTATATTGAAAGTTAGTGGAGTTGCTCTGCATTTCCACTGGTGTAACTGAGCATGTCTTCCTACGAACTACCAAGAGTGCACCGTCTCCAGGAAATTCTCTTTTGAGAACAGTAACAACTGTGCTTGCAATGTGGCATTGGCATGTAGCATCTTATCTTGTTGTTTCAAACACAAGTGGGAGTCAACCTATCATGCTCTTTTGGCTACCATGGTTCATAGAAAAATTCGAGTGAATCTTTTAGACATAGTCTAGGGTGGTTTTTTTTATTGCTCAAATAGTCTCTCATAAATTTCTTTCCCATGATTTTGACAGGTTAAAGAACCCAACATGTCAATGATTCAGCTAATTTTCTGGTTCTGCAAACTTGATCTAGAGGGAGAGAAACATGATTGATAGCTCCACAGAAGAGAAATGAAAGAAGGAAAATCAGATTTGCAATTTTCTAGACATTTCTCAAATTCTTAGATTCTCTGCTGCCTGTCCCAGTCAGCCAGTCATCTCTGCACCAGCTAAACAGATAAACACAAGTGCAGAATCAATGAATTATTTTACATCCAATTGTTTTTTAAAATCTCTTAAGGCCTAAAGAATTGCCTCTCTCTGTACAGTACTGCTAAAGGTATGGTCAGCTCAGATGCCAGAGCTGGATCCCCACATTATAAAAGAGGGGGCTGCTGGAAGGGCTTTCTCTGTGAGGGCTCTGAGGCCTGGTCTACACTGTGAGGGAGTGTGTCGATCTAAGTTACACAACTTCAGCTACGTGAATAACATAGCTGAAGTCGACGTACTTAGATCTACTTATCACGGTGTCTTCACTGTGGTAAGTCGACGGCTGACATTCTCCCGTCGACTCCTCCTGTGCCTCTCGCCCTCATGGAGTACCGGAGTGGACCGGAGAACATTCGGCAGTCAATTTATCGCGTCTTGATAAATCAACCCCAACTGAATCGATCACTGCCCGTTGATTCAGTGGGTAATGTAGACAAGCCCTTACTTACTCTGAAACTTGCTCCTCCCCTGGTCCAAAATATTTTGAATCTGGTGACCTTCTGGGCATGCTGCAAAAGGTGCCTGTTCAAAAGGGCTTTTTGAGAGGGCCAATGATATGGTTCTCACAATGATGGAAGGATGGTAAAGAACTTCCTGTAGGTGGCAAAGTTCCTTTTTAAATAACTATTTTAATGCTGCTTGAGTTTTTTTGTAGTATTAATTATGTTAGGGCTCTGAGAGCCTTGTATAGACATCTTTTTATTATATTTTAAAACAAAAGAAATAAAAGGCACTAATGTTAGGAGAGAGAGCAAAACTTGATGGTGCAGAACAAAACCCCGAGAGGCTGAAAACAAAGAAAGAAGTGGGAGAAGGCATATGGATGAGTAATTTGTTGTGCTCACAGGACCATGGGATCAGAGAAGAGGTTGATATTATAAGTTTTGCATCTTAGAATCTGGGTTTATGAGGGTTTTCCTTTTAGTTGATCAGTGATCTCTGAGCATGGCATGGGAAGGAAGAACAAATACTAGCTAAAGGATAGAAAATAAACTTCTAAAGTTCTGTCAATGAGTGTGCGATTCCCATAAGCAATGTGTCACACTGATGGTAAACAGAAAAGTCCCCTTTGTGGCACCTTCTAAAAGAGCTAGAATTTTTTTATATACATGTATGTAAAGGAAACTTTGCATCCTGCAGAGCCCCCAGGGCTGTGAGTCAGAAGAGGGAATTTATGCCTTCATATGCTATTGGACTAATTTATATGTGCAAAACTCCCAAACTTTTCTAAAAATATTTCAGTTCTAATTAATACAGGAAAAGCAAGGTCTGGATTTCTTAGTGAATAGGATGAAAATGTAAAACCTACTAAATCTCAAAAGAGGAGGGATATGCCATCCACTTGGACTGACAGTTCCTATTTACTGAGCATGGTGTGAAAAGTATGTCGCAGATCCATCTCTCCCAAACAGGGCTCACATTCTGTGCCTACTGCCTATTTAAGAAGATGGCAGAATGTTGCAGCAGGGCCTTGGTGAATACTTACATACACAGTCTCCAGTCATTACCCAAAGATGCCTTTTCAAACACATCTTTAAATTGTCTCTAGATCACCCAGATATTCCTGGTCCAAAATTCCTAAACATGAAATACAATCTGTCCAAAACTCTGCAAGAGCAACAAACGACCAATCTCTTATGAAATGACATTTAATTCACTTCAGTCTATCCAACCAGATAAAGCTACAACTTATTCTAGAAGCAAATACACTGGGAAAGTTGGAGATAATCAGAATGCCTGAGTTTCCAGAAGATAAAAACTCCCAAGAAAATTAAAATAGGGACAGGTGAACCCATTTATCCACATTCAGCAAAATAATTTTATAAGTAGTTCTACTTCACAGTAACTGATTTCACAGTGTCCAGTATTCAGTCAAGATTTGAACAGAAACTACAAAATTGTTTGAAATCTTGAAACTCTCAAACACTCCACATACAAGAGAAATGCAAGTTCAAGATGTGCTTTAGGTGTAAGGTTCTGATTTCAACTCTGACTGACACATTACTCAGCTTCCTTTGTAAGCCAGCTGCCAACCTATGAAAAGATCATTATTCTGTGGAATGACAATAATCTACTTCATGTGTTTTTGTTTTTTTTATAAATAAAAAAATGAGTCACTTTCTGATGTTGCATTGTTGCCAAAGACTCATGCACTCCTGAATGACTGAAATTAACCAGAAAATATATTTTTAATACCATACCCACAATAAGAAAAATGGTGTGACAATTGTAATTCACAAGCAACTAGATTTTGCTATTTTGCTCCAGGAAAAGGATGGTTATGAATATAGGTTAAGATTAAAATGTACATATCACTTTTGGTGATCCCACTCTTTTCTTAGCCACATGAGCCTAATTCAAATAGCATTGAAGTCCATGGGCGTTGTATTGGCCCCTATCATAGCATTAACTTTTCTATTAGTACACAGTCGGACAAATTTGATCCTCTGAAAGCAGTGGGTTGACCGATTTAATTGGGGGCAGAATTTGCTTTGAATGTTTGGGGAGATGATTTAAATAATTTAAATCCTATTATACATTTTTCTGAAATCGAAATTTAAAGTCCTTTCATTACTTCAGCCCTCTATAACCAACAAGTAAGAAGTATACTATTCCTCCCAAGTTCCCAGGTGACAGACTGAGCTGGGACACAGCAGTACACTAAACTAGACCAACACTTTGCTCAGCTCCATCAGTTTCTACTGAATGTGAGCTTACATTTGGGGAAACAGGATTTGTTAGCTTTACAGTTGGAAACCTTTCAAATGTGAATTGATGTAGTGTCTTCAATCTCCACAAAGACGGTCTGAACTGTCCTCTTTCATTTCAACAATGTGGTACCTGGAAGCTATAACTATAGTTTAAATGGCAGCCCTACTAACTATTTCATTGCTGATCATTCTAGCAGAAAAAGTCAGACATCATGGGATGGGAGGGCAGAACTTGCAGAGAGTACCATCTCAGGGCAGGTCTTCACTACGGGGGGGGGGGGTGGGGTGTCGATTTAAGATACGCAAATTCAGCTACGCGAATAGCGTAGCTGAGCGTAGCTGAATTCGACGTATCGCAGCCGACTTACCCCGCTGTAGGGACGACGGCAAAATCGACCTCTGCGGCTTCCCGTCGACGACGCTTACTCCCACCTCCGCTGGTGGAGTAAGAACGTCGATCCCCGAGAGGTCGATTTCTACCCGCCGATTCAGGCAGGTTGTGTAGACCTAGCCTCAGTCTCCTTCCTCCTCCCCTGCAACAATCTAACTCTAGAAGAGCACTAAAAAATATAGCATAGGAAACAATCTCTGACTACTAAGGGGTGCACTATATGACCTAGCAAAGATCAGATCTGGGAAAAGCCCTATGCTTTATTTAGATTTATTTTTACTTAGATAAGTATTCTTAAGATTCTTTTCAGACTTCTTTCCCATATTTGTATCAATTTAAAAAATGTAGTTTTCTAACAACTTCTCTCTTTGTATCCGTTAGTGCATCACACCTACTTTTCTCAGCAGCACTCACTCATGGCCGGCCACAATAACTCTCAAAGCATTAGATATACCTAAGCCCCTTCATTTTCAGTTTCAGCTGATTCTTACTGAAAAATTCCTGGGTATTTTAAAAAGTATTGTTCATTTGTTTCTGATTCACCCTACTTTTGTATCATTCAAATATATAAAAAATAACTTGTTTTATTAGGAAAATACAATATATTGCATGAGATATATGTATTATGATAATATGTTAGTCTGTGTGTATATGCAAAGCTGCCTGTTGAAGTAAGGCTATGCATTAGTTTAGATTAAGATACATACAATAAACAAACAGGCACACATGCTCTAAAGTGGGTGCACATCTGAATGTACTGGTGAATATCACGTGCACCACGTACACATTTCAAGCTGTTAGCAGATGATAGTTTAAAGATTTGACACACTAAAATGGGAAGAAAAGAAAAATCTGTATTAGAATACATTTCAGAACACAAGGGAGTATTCAAAAGTTTTATTAAAACAAAAACAGGAGAAAAGGATGAAGTTGAATGTATGTCTGCAAATGGTGTGGCCCAATTATTAAATATAAATATTTATAAGCTAATAGTTCTAAGTCTGCAACAGTAAACTGTTTATTCAAATGAAAGGCTTTATTTGTGGATTAGAGATATATTGTTTTCTTAAACTCATAGGTGGCATTGTATTTTGAGTTCTGTTTTAGTTCCACAGCAAACCACATTGATGAACAGAATTCAAAGCATTCATCTATTGAATACCTTTCCCCTCTGTCTTTCCATCCACCAAAAGAAACCCCGATATTTACCCTGAAAAATTAATATTTTTGCACTGATTTTCACCTGCTTTTGTTGTTGTGGCAATAAACACTGATAAATTCCTGGGAAAAATTAAATAAAATAAAAACTGAAAATTAAGGGCACTAGAAATACCATATATTGATTATAAAAGCCATGGTGAGGATGAGTTTAACTCACTCTTTACAGTTGTTTCAAGAAGTTCTGTTTGGCACAAGCTCTTCTTCTTCTTGATATACCGAACTAGACATTTTTGTTCTACTACCATGAAATCATTTACAAGGATTTGGAACACTTTCACTTGCAGGACAATCAATTTCATTAATATCTAAGAACTTGAGACCGTGTTTTACTCATGCACATTCAGACTATGAAGTCTTCATTCATGTAGCAACCAAACCACACAAAGTTTATCAAAGCAATTAACTTGGGACTTGGAGCTGAGATTTGGAAATAAAATTTTCTGATAATATCTGGAGGAAAGCTTGAACAAAATGCTTCTGAAGTATTAAGCAGTTATATTTGTCTTATTCCAACTTTTAAAAGTCTTGTGGATACCTTTAAGTTTAGGTGTGATGGTGCTTTCCTCCTGCAGCTGTCCACTGAAATCTAATTAGTGCTTATTTGTATGTCAGTAGTGCAAAAAGGGGCTAGGTGCTGTACAAACATGTAGGAAAACTGCCCCTCTCCTAACAAGCTGCCAATCTAAGGAAGTGGTTTCCAATCTGTGGTCCAGCAACCCCTGTGGGTCTGCAGACTATGTCTAAGATTTCCAAAGGGGTCACCAGCTCCATTCACCATTTTTGGGGGGTTTGCAAATGAAAAAAAGATTGAAAAGCACTAATCTAAGGTCCTGTGCCTGCAAGTTGCCCCATAGAGCTGGCCTCCTGCAGATTTCCTTTGACTTTGCTACGGCCCAAACCCTGAAAACATTTAGGCATCTCAGAAACTTCGTGTAGCTGAGCTAACCAGCTGAAGCCAGTGCCAGGACTGGTGTGCATATGTGTTTGAAGACTGGGGGCTTAAACATCGAGGGTGAAGTCCTGCCCCCAGTAAAGGCCACGGCACAAATCCCCGGACTGCGAGGCGGCCGGGATTTCCAGGCTGATCGGCAATGGTCATTCTAATTTCTTGCAACTTTGAACAGGGCAGCGAGGAGCAGCTGTGCTGTGCGTGGGGACCCAGGCCAGGCGCTCGCTAGCCCCGCGGCTGCCTGCGGGCTCCGGCTCGGCTCCGGCCACGCGGGACGGGCTCTGCATGGGCTCCGGGCCGGCAGGAGGCGCCGGGGAGGGTGTCTGATTTCCCGGAAGCGGCTCCAGAACTGTGTTGCTGAGCCGGGGAAGCAGCTGCTGCCCGGCAGCCCCAAACCTGTTGCACGCCGCGGGCCGGGCACAGAGCGGCCGAGCCAGCGGCAGCAGCAGGTGATAGAGCAGCGGCCGGGGCAGGGGGATGGAGGCACCGCGGCGGGAGGAGAAGCCCAACCCCCTGCGGGCTGCCAACTTCTGCTCCCGGCTCTTCTTCTGGTGAGTCCCCCCCGCGCCGTCCCCGGCCGCGCTGGCACCGGCTCCCCGTCCCGGGGCAGCGCCGTGCGGCAGGGCTGCTCGGGCCGCGGGAGCCCGGAGCCGGGCTGTGCAGAAAGGGGGTCGGAGCGAGCCCAGAGCCTGGGGAGGAGAGAGCTGCCCCGCGGCCAGGTTCAGCCCGGCGGCGCCTGCCCCGTCCCGCGCTTCCCGAGAGGGCTCAGGCTGAGTGTCGGTGCTCCCGGGAATGCCGCTGTGGGCCCCGGTCAGAGCCGCGCACCCGCGAGCAGGAGCTGGCCGTGGGCCAAGTGTCATCACTGACAGATCCCGGGGGTCTTTCGGTGCGAGCAGCCGCTTCTCAAAGACTAGGTCCGGTCATCTGAGACCCGGGCTCGAGAGGTGACCTGTCCCGCCTAGCGCTGCCTGCTGCTCCAGCGCGGCTGCTACGCCGGGCTCTTCAGCCAGCCCTCTACTAATCTCTTGTAGGGAGCAGCTGGTTTGAGAAGACCCCCACCCCACAGCGCACACAGCCAGGAGCAGGCTGTAAAGTCGAGCTGCGGCGGGATCAACACACACCCCCCCCCCCCCATTGCTCCCTTGCCTGATTCTGTTCTCCATAGGTAGTCAGGGGCCTTAGAGTAGTGCCCATTTTTGAGTATCGTGCGTGGCTTGTTACTACGGAGAATTTCCTGGTTTACGGCAGATTCAAGCCCCGTTACACTATTCACTATGTCATTTTCTTATTTTATGTGGTAATTGGGGAAAGGGGAACCATCTTTTCTACTTGTGTCAACACTTACCATTGTCTGAGCCACCTGTGCTTAGACCAATTCTGATGCAAGCTGACTGAAATCATGCTATTTCTTCCTCTTACTTAATGGATCAGAGACCAGCCGTGCATTGTTCATTCTAAAGAAATCTGCCCTATCTCTAGCAAACTCTTGTTTTCTTAAATGAGATCCCTCAAGTAGTATGTGGCACTCTGGGGAATCTCCCAAGGCAACAGTCATCCAGATTAATAGCTGACTGCTTCCTGCAGTATCATTCCTGACCATTGGCTGTACTGGCTATCCTTTTTGGGGTGGTAGAGGTTTTCACAGCGGGGTGAGATGGGGAGAAGCACCCATAGAAATTACTATGTACTTGGGACCAGATTCTCCACTGCATTTGCTCCTTTGCAAAGCTAGTGTAAAATTTGACCATTCTGATTTGGTAGCATTTTACAGTTATTTTGCACAGATATACGATTACTCAAGGTGCAAGACAGTGGAGAATCAGTCTGTTGTTTGCTGCACACTTTTTTTTTTCTTTGAAAAGGTGTCAGTCTATCCTCCCATTTGTCTTCTCTCACTTTGTCGATCAGGATCACACTCCACCTCACCCTCCCTGTTTTGAAAAGCACGTTGTAGCCACATGAATCCTGGGATAGCTGCCTGTAATGCACCGCTCCCAACACAGCTGCAAATGTTGCAAGTCTGGCCATGCCACTGCGCTGGCAGCTGGCAGTGTGGACAGACTGCAGCGCTTTTCCCTACTCAGCTGTACGAAGACAGGTTCACCTCACAGCGCTGTACAGATGCAAGTGTAGCCAAGGCCTTTAGGAGAAGGGAAGAGCAACACTTCCCCCAATGCAAGCTTCACTTGTAGAGAAGGAGGGTGCGGTGAGCGGAGAAGTGCTGGATTCTTTGTTTGGAGCTCTTGGAAACGCAGGAAGAGTTTGAGTAATCAAACTTTAACCTGATCCTGAAAACAGTTCTGAGCGGAAATCTTTTTTTGAGGATGGAGGGATGAACAAACAAAAATGTACAAACCTGGTGTTACCAGATTTGCCCGTTACTTTGGGGTATGCTTATTTATTAGGGTTATTCTTGGGGGGGGGGGCGAGGTGTTCTGTAGTTCTATCAATGTACTGCTTGGGGCACTTGTGTTCTCATACTGAGCTCTACTTCTCCCTGCTGTATATTCCCTCCCAATGGAGCTATCCTGCAGGATCTAGGTTCCCCAGGGATGGGTTCTTCCAGCCCCAGAATCAGACTGACCGACACACACACACAGGCACACACACACGGAGACACAGACACCGTTCATCAGCACTCCCAAGCTGACCCCTTATATGTCCCTCTACTCAGTAGGTTGGGTCAAGCAGCATTTCCAAGCTGTCCCCCTCATATGCCCTGGGCACCGCACCGGAATAGAGTAGTACGTCTGAGCAGTCTGGGTTGAGCAGCACTTCCAAGATGCCACTCTCATATGTCCCAGGTTCAGCACGTCCCTATTCCCACTTTCACATTACAATTGTTTTGGTAGCAACCCACTTGATGAGCAAACCCCACAGGATTTTTGGATGCTGCAGGGATCTTTAGCTTAGGTACGAGGAGCGTTGCTGCAGAGTGAATGAGGAAGCCAACCCCATCCCCCCCCATAAGCCAGTTTACCTATTAAAGTTATTTATTGCCAAGTAATAACCACAGGGGAGCCAAACAAACAAAACAGGTATAATATTAAATCTAACTTAAATTAGATTATAAAAGTCAGGTTTAGACTTTTAGAAAACTGTAACTGATCACACAAGTCAGGGTCAGAAGTCTATACCTAGAGAGATAGAGAGAGAGAGAGAGATGTGTTCTCACCACTCTGTGAAGCTTGAATCGATCGGGTTTCCCAGGTGGTGGTGGTATTTGAGGGTCCAGAGTGCTGGAGACAGGCAGAGCCCCCAGCATGATCAGTCAGGAGAAGATAAAGTCCCAATGGAACTGATGCAGATTTTGGATCCAGGCATCAGAGCACTTACTTGACCATGGGTAGGGGTTTTTTGTAGGGAAACAATGGTTTAAGAGAGAACACTAGATTTGTTTATGGGTAAATTGATGGCCCAAGGGAGTATACCAAAGTTGTTTTGTTCAAGCTAGACAATAGGAACTGATCATTCCTGGCTATGGGCAGTGTTCCTTGGAGGGAGCTCACAATGCAATTAGGCAGCTTCACTATTTTGGATACCAATAAAGGATTTATTACTAGAATTGGTCTGATAACTACTGAGCTGGGTGTGTGCAGGTGTGGGTTCATTAAATCTGGAGCAGAGATACCCCATCATGCAGTGCTTCCCTGCTTTTCTGGTCCCAGAGTTCCATGTGGTTCTTGCCTTGGAATCTCTGTTCTCCAGTCTGTATGCTAATGGGGATGCCTCCCTGTCCCATCCTCGATGTAAATGAGGCTAGGGGAGTTTCCCTAATCCTGTCACCCTTGTCCCAGGGGTTTAAGTGTGTCTCCCACTGCCTTTTCATTGCTTTTTGTAAGGCCTGGTCTACTCTACGACTTTAATTCGGATTTAGCAGCGTTAATTTGAATTAACCCTGCACCCGTCCACACAACAACGCCATTTAATTCGAAATAAAGGGCTCTTTAAATCGATTTCTGTACTCCACCCCGACGAGCGGAGTAGCGCCAAAATCGATTTTATCATTTCGAATTAGGGTTAGTGTGGCTGCAATTCGATGGTATTGGCCTCCGGGAGCTATCCCACAGTGCACCATTGTGACCGCTCTGGACAGCAATCTGAACTCGGATGCACTGGCCAGGTAGACAGGAAAAGCCCCTCGAACATTTGAATTTCATTTCCTGTTTGCCCAGCGTGGAGAACACAGGTGACCACAGATAGCTCATCAGCACAGGTAACCATGCAGGCCAATAATCGAAAAAGAGCACCAGCATGGACCGTACGGGAGGTACTGGATTTGATCGCTATATGCGGAGAGGATTCAGTGCTAGCAGAACTTCGTTCTAAAAGACGAAATGCCAAAACTTTTGAAAAAATCTCCAAGGGCATGATGGAGAGAGGTCACAATAGGGACTCAGATCAGTGCCGCGTGAAAGTCAAGGAGCTCAGATAAGCCTATCAAAAAACAAAGGAGGCAAACGGTCGCTCCAGGTCAGAGCCGCGGACATGCCGCTTCTACGCCGAGCTGCATGCAATTCTAGGGGGGGCTGCCACCACTACCCCACCTGTGACCGTGGATTCCGAGTCGGGGATAGTCTCATCAGCTACACCTGAGGATTCTGCGGATGGGGAAGAGGAGGAGGAGGAGGACGAGCTTGCGGAGAGCACCCAGCACTCCGTTCTCCCCAACAGCCAGGATCTTTTTCTCAGCCTGACTGAAGTACCCTCCCAACCCTCCCAAGCCAGTATCCAAGACCATGACCCCATGGAAGGGACCTCAGGTGAGTTTACCTTTTAAAATATAAAACTTGTTTTAAAAGCAAGCGTTTTTTAATGATTACTTTGCCCTGAGAACTTGGGATGCATTTGCGGCCAGTACAGCTACTGGAAAAGTCTGTTAACGTGTCTGGGGATGGAGCGGAAATCCTCCAGGGACATCTCCATGAAGCTCTCCTGGAGGTACTCCAAAAGCCTTGCCACAAGGTTTCTGGGCAGTGCAGCCTTATTCCGTCCTCCATGGTAGGACACTTGACCACGCCATGCTTGCAGCAAGTAATCTGGTATCATTGCCTGACAAAGCCTGGCAGCGTTTGGTCCCGGTGTTTGCTGGCATTCAAGCAACATCCGTTCTTTATCTTGCTGTGTAATCCTCAGGAGAGTGATATCGTTCATGGTAACCTGGTTGAAATGCGGGAACTTAATTAAGGGGACAGAGGTGGCCGTTCCTACTGGGCTGTTTGCCTGTGGCTGAAAAGAAATCCTTCCCTGCAGTTAGCCAAGCGCAGGAGGGGGAATTGGCCCTGAGCTTTTCGCGTTTGGCTAGCAGGGATCTTCCCTGTTACCAGCCACGCGGTGGGGGGAGGGGTACAGCGATCATCCCAGAGAATTCATGGTGGGAGGGAGGGTGGGGGGGGTTAGTTTGGTTTCTGCAGGGATCTTCCCTGATACCTGCCACGCGGTGGGGGGAGGGATAAAGCGATCATCCCAGAGAATTGGATGGGGGGGGGGTTAGTTTATTTTCTGCTGCTGAAGGTTAACAGGAAAACCGCAGCAGTCAACGGGCTTTGCTTGGTATGTGGGAAAGGAGGGCGCAGAAGCCGAAAGACAATGGCTTACCATGGCTGCATGCAAGCTGAATTCTGTTGCCCAGACCTGCGTCTGTGATCGCTAACACCAAAGCCACAGACACTCAATATTAAGATGGAAAATGCGACCTTGTACTGAAATCACATGTGCTATGTAATGTGAATAGTGTTTTTCACCATGAAAGAGTATAAGCATTGTTCTGTAAAATGTATCATTTTAAAAACTTCTCTCCTTTTTTTCAACCCTCCCTCCAGCAGCTGCAAATTTTTCAAGCCTCCCTCCTCCGTCCCGAAGGCTATCTCAGATAAGGCGTCGGAAAAAGAGAACGCGAGATGACATGTTCGCGGAAATAATGGAATGCACCCGCAATGAAAGAGCTCATTTGAATGAGTGGAAGGACACTGTATCTAAATTTAGGAAAGATGCCAGTGAACGTGAGGTCATGAGGGATGCTCGAGATGAGAGGTGGCAGGCTGCAACGCTGGGGCTGCTGCGTGAGCAAACGGACATGCTCCGGCGTCTGGTGGAGCTTCAGGAACGGCAGCAGGATGACAGAGTGCTGCTGCAGCCGCTGTATAACCTCCCTCCCCCCTCACCATGTTTCATATCCTCCTCACCCAGACGTGTAAGAACGCGGGGGGGGGGAGGCTCTGTGCACCCTCCCACTCCACCCCAGTGGACAGCCCAACCAAAAGGCTGTCATTATATTGAATTTGTTCAGTGGCCTTTTACTTCCCTCCTATCCTCCTCCCAAACCTCACCCAGATTACCTTGTTGGTTCTCTCCCTATGTTTATAATCAGTTAATAAAGTATACATGGTTTTTAAATGATAGTGACTTTATTTCCTTTGAAAGAAAGCTGGGGGAACGGGGAAGGTGGGTTCCTTACAGAGAATGAATGAGTCAATAAAGGGGGCGGGTTTTCATGAAGGAGAAACAAACAGAAATTTCACACTGTAGCCTGGCCAGTCATGAAACTGGTTTTCAAAGCCTCTCTGATGCACATCGCTTCCTGGTGTGCTCTTCTAATCGCCCTGGTGTCTGGCTGCGCGTAATCAGCAGCCAGGAGATTTGCCTCAGCCTCCCACCCTGCCATAAAGGTCTCCCCCTTACTTTCACAGAGATTGTGGAGCACACAGCAAGCAGAAATAACAATGGGGAGATTTCTTTGGCTGAGGTCAGAGCGAGTCAGTAGCGATCGCCAGCGACCTTTTAAACGGCCAAATGCACATTCTACCACCATTCTGCACTTGCTCAGCCTGTAGTTAAACAGCTCCTGACTCCTGTCCAGGCTGCCTGTGTATGGCTTCATGAGCCATGGCATTAAGGGGTAGGCTGGGTCCCCAAGAATAACTGTTGGCATTTCAACATCCCCAACGGTTATTTTCTGATCCGGGAAGTAAGTCCCTTGCTGCAGCCCTTTAAACAGAGTAGTGTTCCTGAAGACGCGAGCATCATGAACCCTTCCTGGCCAGCCCACGTTGATGTTGGTGAAACGTCCTTTGTGATCAACAAGTGCTTGCAGCACCATTGAAAAGTACCCCTTGCGGTTTATGTACTGGGTACCCTGGTGCTCCGGTGCCAAGATAGGGATGTGGGTTCCATCTATCGCCCCACCACAGTTAGGGAATCCCATTGCAGCAAAGCCATCCACTATGACCTGCACATCTCCAAGAGTCACTAGCTTTCGTAGCAGTACCTCAGTGATTGTTTTGGCTACTTGCATCACAGCAGCCCCCACAGTAGATTTGCCCACTCCAAATTGATTCCCGACTGACCGGTAGCTGTCTGGCGTTGCAAGCTTCCACAGGGCTATTGCCACTCGCTTCTCAACTGTGAGGGCTGCTCTCATCTTGGTATTCTGGCGCTTCAGGGCAGGGGAAAGCAAGTCACAAAGTTCCAAGAAAGTGCCCTTACGCATGCAAAAGTTTCGCAGCCACTGGGAATCGTCCCACACCCGCAACACTATGCGGTCCCACCAGTCTGTGCTTGTTTCCCGGGCCCAGAATCGGCGTTCCACGGCTATAACCTGCCCCATTAACAGCATGATCTCCAAAGCACCGGGTCCCGCGGTTCGATAGAATTCCATGTCCATATCCTCATCACTCTCGCCGCCGCGCTGCCGTAGCCTGCTCCTTGCCACCTGGTTTTCCAGGTTCTTGTTCAGCATAAACTGCACGATAAGGCGCGAGGTATTTACAATGTTCATGACTGCTGTCTTGAGCTGAGCGGGCTCCATGCTTGCCGTGGTATGGCGTCTGCACTGTTCACCCAGGAAAAAGGCACGAAACGGTTGTCTGCCGTTGCTTCCTGGAGAGGGGGGAGGATATACCCAGAACCACTCACGACAATGTTTTTGGCCCCATCAGGCATTGGGATCTCAACCCAGAATTCCAATGGGCGGAGGAGACTGCGGGAACTATGGGATAGCTATGGGATAGCTACCCACAGTGCAACGCTCCGGAAATCGACGCTAGCTCCGGTACATGGACGCACACCGCCGAATTAATGTGCTTAGTGTGGTTGCATACATTCGAATTTATACAACCTGTTTTCCAAATTCGAATTATATAAATTCGGATTAATCCCGTAGTGTAGACATACCCTAAGTCTTTCTTCTGATCGGTTTTTGTTCAAGCCGAGGCTGGGGCGGGGAAGGTCTTTTGTGAGTCAGAGAGGCTGGGTACTGTGCCCTGGTTCCCCAAGAACACAGAGCTGATTGGCAATCCAGTGTTACCTAACATTATTTCAGTTGTTAAGGGGATGCTCTCAGGTCCTTATATCGTTTATTATACCATCTTTTGTGGGTGGAAGAGACAAGTTTTCAAGCTTCACAGAGCTCTTCTTCAGGTCTGGGAAAGGTAATCTGTGTGTCAGCTAAATATAAAGTGAGACATAATATAAGGGGTTAGTTAACATGTTGCAAGAATCCACTTCAAATGAAGTAGGCAAGTAACATCTCTGCAGTCATAGGAGAAAGGAGAATTAGTATGTTACAAATTGTTGAAATGAGCCATAAACGTAGAGTCTCTGAGACCATGGTTTTTAGTGATCGACTTGTTTGTTTTCATTGTTCAAACTGGGAGTAATTAAAAAAATACATTATTTATAAAAATGTTTTTGTTGTTTGTTCTATGTAATGCATGGGAGGGTAAAACATGTACCCCAGCTCCAGAACTAGAACTCATAGGGAGAGATTAGGGAAAGTGGAATAGAAAGGAGGCATACTGCAGTAATCTCGGGTGCAGTGGGGTATACTGCTCCTTTCACCAGAAAAGCTCCCCTAGTAGGGAAATCCTTCACTCTGCATAGGGAAGCATACAGCATTCATTAGCTTACTCCTTGGCTCCTCCTGTCTTAAAGCCTCTTTAGGATCTTGGAGCCTCAATATCCTGGGCCTCATCAGGGTGGATTTGATTGATCAAATTGATTTAAATCATGATTTAAATCACTAGTCAGGAAGTCTCAATTTAATCATGGTTTTCTACATAAAAGTGCATTCTTGTTGGTTGTTATAACCTTAATACATATTCATCACAACTCAGAGATAGATGTAGGTTTCATTTTTAGAAAGTACACACTAAACATTTTTAAGTAATTTATTTTGAAAAAATGTCAGATTAGTTTTACAGCTATATCAGAAAATGAATGATTGTTTGGTTATTTCATTTACCAAAGGTAATTGAAGCAGATATTTGTGAAGTCATTGGAAGGTGAACTATCTCCAATTCAACTGGTTAATCATTAATATTTGGAGGATTTTCTTGTCATGCTGTATTAGGAGGAGAACATCACCAGACAGACAGTTAAATTGTTTTATTTAACTAAAACAACGTTATGTATTCTGGATTTTTTCTTCAACAGCAAACATATAATATTTTAACAAAACAAGCATATGAATTTTTGAATTTAGTTAAACATTCAGTTTTTTTTTTAAATCAGGTTTGTTTTTGTTAAAATTGTTTTTAACTAAAATAGTTAAATGAAATATTAAAAAAAATTAAATCAACTATGTCAGCCAAGTCAACATGAGAAACTTAAAATATTGGCTTCTGCAGCAAACTCAGTCATCTTCACCTTCAGTTTCCTGTTCGTTCATAATCTGGAAAAGAAAAACAAGCTTTCCTGCTTTTTCGGGTCCCAAACGATTTCTCAATTTGGAATGAATTAGTCTAAAGGAAGAAAATATTCTTTCTGCACTGGCAGAAGAAGCTACTGCTGTTAAATGTGAGATTGTCTCTTCAACAGTCTCTGAATCCAAGTGCTTACGTGACTTCTACCAGTTCACTGGTGTGACTTTCTTAAAACATCATCAGCAAACATATATTTCTTGAATGGTTCATCCTTAGCTCTGAAGTTTATTATAGTTGGCATTATGGAGGGATGATTGCTGGATGTCAATGTCATAGCCAACTCCTCTTCTTCAGCCGTTAAAGTTTGACCCTGATACCGAGTATTGAGGATATTTGCAAGAAAATGAGCTGGAAATAGTGCTTGTCCCATTTGTTTTTTTAATGCTTATAATTTAACTCTGTCATCGCATATTTCTCTTTTTAAGATCTCACTCAGTTCCTTCTGAATTTCAACAGTGTCAGCAATAAAACAGCTATTTCCCTGTATTTTGTTCAAGACTACAGAAATAGGTTTCAGGGTACTCCGCATGTGTTCAACATTTCTCTGAAACCCAATGTTGAGAACTTTGGCTGTGACAGTGCTATCTATTTTTTCACAGTTTTGTTCACAAACTGTCATCAGATTAGGCCAGTTCTTGATATAGTGCTCAAAACAGTCCACTGCTTAGGCCTTGGCTACACTGGCAATTCACAGCGCTGCACTTGCTGCGGTCAGGGGTGTGAAAAAACACCCACCCCCCCGAGTGCAGCGAGTGCAGCGCTGTAAAGCGCCAGTGTAATCAGCGCCTGCAGCGCTGCATGCTCGCTCGCAGCGCTGCAAGCTATTCCCCTCGGAGAGTGCTGCCGCGGCAGTGCTGTGAATCCGCGAGTGTAGCCAAGGCCTGAGTTCCATCGCACGTCTTGTGGGAGAGTTAGCTTGTTTCCTCCCACTTTTTTCAAAGCAGCTGCTGCAAAGTGGTTGTTATGGAAGTATTTTGCAATTTCAATAACATTAGCCTTTATTTCTGGAACACTGAAGTCTTTGGCTAGGAGGTGCATCAAATGAGCACTGCAACCGTATGTTATTAGCTTGGGACTCTCTTCTAAATTTCTTCTCATCTTGGATACATTTGCAGCATTGTCTGTGACCAAGCTGCGTACTAGACATTTGAATTTTTTTTCATAGTTTGTTATAGCTTTTACTGCTACTTCTTGTAAGTATTCTGCTATATGTGCATTTCCTGTTGTATCAATTTTTTCTGTAAGGAAGACATTCCCTTCTTCTGTTGTCACACAAGCACATACAACAGGATCATTGTGGACATTGCTCCACCCATCAAGACTCAGGTTAACAATATCACCTTCTAGACATTTTGCACCCTGCTCAATTTCTCTTTCATACACTTTATCCAGCAATTTGCCTGCGACATTTGCTCTGTTGGGTGGACTGTATCCTGGTCTTAATGACTGAACCATGTTAATGAACTGTGGGTTCTCAATCACAGGGAAAGGAGAGTTTGTTGCATAAACAAACTGGGCAATTTTTTCATCAATTACCTCTTTTTGTAATCTGCTGGTTCTTATCAAAAATTTATCTATGGTTGTTTCTGGATGATGGAGATTTTTTTTCTTTTTGCTACAGATGATATACTGTGGTTATGTTACATACATAATGTGACTGAAACACTATAATTGGCAGATAACTCTGAAACTATAAAAAATGATGGTGATCTTGAAGGTGCATAGTCTTCAGAATCTTGTATGTTGAGGATGGATTCTCCTGAACAAAATAGTCAATACAGAAGCCCCTGCAACTCCATAAGATTGGGTCCCTAATGCATGAACTATTGGAATTCATTTACAAAACTTTTCTTAAACATTACATGAATATATTGTCTCATACTATAGAATTAGAATTTATAATCCCTATTCCATGATGAGATATCTTTGAACTATAATGTATCTTAATTAAAACTATCTTTTAAATGGTATTTTTACTAAAAAGGCATTTTATTAAAAAAAATCCGATTTTAAATAAAAAAAATGATTTTTTTAAATCATTGATTTTTATCCATCCTGGGCCTCATTCATATACGTGGGCAGTGGATCAAGCTACAGAAGCAGGGGTTCCCTGTTCCGTAGATGTGAAGGCTTTTTCTGTCTCATTTTGTTCACCTACATATGTTTAGGTGGAGGAGGAAGAATGCAATGTATGGATTTTACATCTTTATGTTGTTTTCCCAAGCTTAAGAAGTGGAATAAATAAACAATGAGTAATTTTTTACTTTGTTTAAAGGACTAAAATATAGACCCTTATTATTCAATGTGATGCAGATAGACAGACTGCTGCATTCATGCAGAGCCCTGTTGATTAGGCCTCAACTGGAGTATTGTGTCCAGTTCTCCTTGTTACAACTTTTTATGTACTTGAAAACTGTTATCATGTCCCCTCTCAGTCTTCTCTTTTGCAGACTAAACAACCCAATTTTTTCAATCTTCCCTCATAGGTCATGTTTTCTAGACCTTTAATCATTTTTGTCACTCTTCTCTGGCCTTTCTCTACTTTGTCCACATCTTTCCTGTTATGTGGCACCCAGAACTGGACACAATACTCCAGTTGAGGCCTAATCAGCGTGGAGCAGAGCGGAAGAATTACCGTATATACTCGTTCATAAGCCAAATTTTTTTAGTAAAAACGGGAAGCACCAGAGAAGGGGGTCGGCTTATGAACGGGTACAGAGAGGGAGAGGTGGGACATGGCCCCTCCCCCCAACAGAGGGAGCAAGGAAAGGCAGCACAGCCAGCAGAGCCAGAAGGGAAGAGGCGGGGCCAGAGTCTCTCCACTTCTGGCCACACTGCTCTCCCCCCAGCCTCCGAAGCAGCTGCAGCTCCGGGGCTGGCAGGCTGCAGCTGTGCCACTCAGCCTCACCCCCAGAGCAGGCTGTGGCAGTGCCGCCCAGCCCACTACAGGAATAAAGGGAAACAAGAAGACTTTTTATCAATACATTAGAAGCAAGAGGAAGACCAAAGACAGGGTCGGCCCACTGCTTAGTGAAGAGGGAGAAACAGTAACAGGAAACTTGGAAATGGCAGAGATGCTTAGTGACTTCTTTGTTTCGGTCTTCACCGAGAAGTCTGAAGGAATGTCTAACATAGTGAATGCTAATGGGAAGGGGGTAGGTTTAGCAGATAAAATAAAAAAAGAACAAGTTAAAAATCACTTAGAAAAGTTATATGCTGGCAAGTCACCAGGGCCTGATGAAATTCATCCTAGAATACTCAAGGAGCTAATAGAGGAGGTATCTGAGCCTCTAGCTATTATCTTTGGAAAATCATGGGAGACGGGAGAGATTCCAGAAGACTGGAAAAGGGCAAATATAGTGCCCATCTATAAAAAGGGAAATAAAAACAACCCAGGAAACTACAGACCAGTTAGTTTAACTTCTGTGCCAGGGAAGATAATGGAGTAAGTAATTAAGGAAATCATCTGCAAACACTTGGAAGGTGGTAAGGTGATAGGGAATAGCCAGCATGGATTTGTAAAGAACAAATCATGTCAAACCAATCTGATAGCTTTCTTTGATAGGATAACGAGTCTTGTGGATAAGGAAGAAGCTGTGGATGTGGTATACCTAGACTTTAGTAAGGCATTTGATACGGTCTCACATGATATTCTTATCGATAAACTAGGCAAATACAATTTAGATGGGGCTACTATAAGGTGGGTGCATAACTGGCTGGATAACCGTACTCAGAGAGTTGTTGTTAATAGTTCCCAATCCTGCTGGAAAGGCATAACGAGTGGGGTTCCGCAGGGGTCTGTTTTGGGACCGGCTCTGTTCAATATCTTCATTAACGACTTAGATATTGGCATAGAAAGTACGCTTATTAAGTTTGCGGATGATACTAAACTGGGAGGGATTGCAACTGCTTTGGAGGACAGGGTCATAATTCAAAATGATCTGGACAAATTGGAGAAATGGTCTGAGTTAAACAGGATGAAGTTTAACAAAGACAAATGCAAAATGCTCCACTTAGGAAGAAAAAATCAGTTTCACACATACAGAATGGGAAGAGACTGTCTAGGAAGGAGTACGGCAGGAAGGGATCTAGGGGTTATAGTGGACCACAAGCTAAATATGAGTCAACAGTGTGATGCTGTTGCAAAAAAAGCAAACATGATTCTGGGATGTATTAACAGGTGTGTTGTGAGCAAGACATGAAAAGTCATTCTTCTGCTCTATTCTGCTCTGGTTAGGCCTCAGCTGCAGTATTGTGTCCAGTTCTGGGCATCGCATTTCAAGAAAGATGTGGAGAAGTTGGAGAGAGTCCAGAGAAGAGCAACAAGAATGATTAAAGGTCTTGAGAACATGACCTATGAAGGAAGGCTGAAAGAATTGGGTTTGTTTAGTTTGGAAAAGAGAAGACTGAGAGGGGACATGATAGCAGTTTTCAGGTATCTAAAAGGGTGTCATAAGGAGGAGGGAGAAAACTTGTTCACCTTAGCCTCTAAGGATAGAACAAGAAGCAATGGGCTTAAACTGCAGCAAGGGAGGTCTAGGTTGGACATTAGGAAAAAGTTCCTAACTGTCAGGGCGGTTAAACACTGGAATAAGTTGCCTAGGGAGGTTGTGGAATCTCCATTTCTGGAGATATTTAAAAGTAGGTTAGATAAATGTCTATCAGGGATGGTCTAGACAGTATTTGGTCCTGCCATGCAGGCAGAGGACTGGACTTGATGACCTCTCGAGGTCCCTTCCAGTCCTAGAATCTATGAATCTATGAAACATGCTGCGGCCGCGCCGCCTGGTCTGGACCGAATGGGCTAATGAACAAGTATATACGATAGTTTATTTGCTGTTGTTTCCCTAGTGCTGTATTTACAGGATCATCTTGATGGGAAAAATTAGGACTCTGAGGGTTGATTTGAGTGTCTCAGTGATTTTCCTTAACAATTAGAGGACAATTGAGTTCAATGTTTGTCAGTTTGGACAGTAACTTTGTTTTGGAAAATTGTTTGGGTTTTAACATGTTTGTTGTACAAGTGCCTAGAGTTAAGATAGGCACTTCTCAGGCCTTCTCTTTGCTAGGTAAAAAGATGCATTCTTAACTTGTTAGCTAACATGAGTTAACTGACATGTTTGCAGCTTTTACACAAGTTAGCAGGTTGAGTTAAAGATTATGGGTTTACCTTAACCTGCTAACGTGGAAAATACAACTGCCTTATCTTCACTAGGATTTTACCTTGGGTTAGGCTAACCCAAGGTAAGAACACACCTCTTTTGAAGACACTTCCTCAATGATTAGAAAATACTTACTATCCTGTGTAGTTCTTATTCACTCCGAAAAACTTACAACCTTTGGATTTGTCACAGGGATATTTAAGCTACACAACTACATTTTTAGACTATTAAAACTTCCTTTTTATGCAGCATATGATCCAGGTGTGGAATTCACTAATGCAGGAAATTATCAAGATGTACACAATGTAACCGAATTTTTAAAAGACTGGATAGTCTTTTTTGGACATAAGCTGGAACACTGATTGGGGAAATCCACCTTGTTATTCAGCGCATCAGCAGAATCCACAGTAAGAAATGTGAGAGTGGAATTATGAGCATTATGAGTTTTTAATTCCTTTGGAGCATTAGGTTACTCAAGGCCATAGACAGGATATCTTCCTGGATCATCTGTTGATATTGTACCATAGGGCAATTCCTACTATAATGTTAAAACATGTGACTGATTCCCTACTCACTGAGCTGGAAACTTGCTCTAAGGCAGGGGTCGGCAACCTTTCAGAAGTGGTGTGCCAAGTCTTCATTTATTCACGGTAATTGAAGGTTTTGCGTGCTAGTAATACATTTTACATTTACAAGGACCGGCAGATGGAACCCCAGACTGGCAGCGGGCTGAGTGGACTGGCAGCTGGGACCCCAGGCTGGCAGTGGGCTGAGTGACTCAGCCCGCTGCCGGCCCGGGATTCCTTCCATCCAGGCCGGCAGCAGGCTGAGCGGGGCTGGCGATGGGGGCCCCAGGCTGGCAGCAGTGTGCCACAGTAAATCAGGTTGCGTGCCGCCTTTGGCACGTGTGCCGCCGGTTGCCGACCCCTGCTCTTAAGGTATCAAAAAGGATGAAGGGAAGTGTAGGTTCATTGCTTAACAGGAAGGGGAGCCAATATTGGATAATGCAAAGAAGGCTTAGGTGTTTAGTGCCTTCTTTGCTTCAGTCTTCACTAAAAAGGTTAATTGTGATCACATTCTTAACACAATATTAATAACATGAGGAAAGGATTTCAGGCCAGAATAAAGAAAGACCATTTAGGTAAGTTAGATGTATCCAAGTTGGCAGGGTCTGGTGAACTTCATTCTAGAGTATTTAAGGAACTAGCCAAAGCAATTTCTTGGACCTTTGACACTAATCTTTGAGAACTCATGGAGGACAGGTGAGGTTCCAGAGGACTGGAAAGATACTGGAACAAATATTAAACTATTAATTTGTTCCAACTTGGAGGATAAGATGATAAGAAATAGCCAATGTGGATTTGTCGAGAACAAATCATGTCAAACCAATTTAACTTCCTTTTTTTTTATAGGGTAACCAGCCTAGTGGATAGTGGGAGAAGGAGTAGATGTGACATGTGGACTTCAGTAAGACATACTTGTAAACAAAATAGGGAAATATGGTCTAGAGATGACATTACTATAAGGTAGATACATAACTGGCTGAAAGACCATACTTGAGTAGTTATCAGTGGTTTACTGTCAAACTGGGAATACATATCAAGTCAGGTCCTGCAGAGGTCTGTCCCGGGTCTGGTATTATTCATTATTTTCCATTAACGCCTTGGATGATGGAGTGGAGAGTATGCTTATAAAATTTAAAGATGATACCAAACTGGGAGGGGTTGCTATCTTCTGGAAAGACAGATAAATTGCAGAATTAGTCTGAAACTAAAAAGAAAAAATTCAGTAAAGACAAGTGTGAAGTGCTGCACTTAGGAAAGAAAAAGCAACTGCACAAATACAACAGAGGGTTTAACTGGGTAGGCAGTGGTACTGCAGAAAAGGATCTGGGGGATGACTCAACAGTGTAATGCTGTTTGAAAAAGGCACATGTCACTCTGGGATGTATTAACAGGAGAGCCATATGTAAAACATGGGAGGTAATAGTCCTGTTCTACTCCACACTTGTGAGGCCTCAGCTAAAATACTTTGTCCAGTTTTAGGCATCTCCATTTAAGAAAGAGAGAGAGTCAAAAGGAGAGTAACAACAATGATAAGATACTTTGAAAACATGACTCATGAGGGACGGATGAAAGAATTAGGCATGTTTTAGTCTAGAGCAGTGGTTCTCAAAGCTGGTCCGCCGCTTGTTCAGGGAAAGACCCGGCGGGACGGGACGATTTGTTTACCTGCCACATCCGCAGGTTCGGACGATGATGGCTCCCACTGGCCGCGGTTTGCCGTCCCAGGCCAATGGGAGCTGCGGGAAGCGGCGCGGGCTAAGGGATGTGCTGGGTAGTTCCTGCAGCCCCCATTGGCCTGGAGCGGCAAACCGCGGCCAGTGGGAGCCGTCATCGGCCGAACCTGCGGATGTGGCAGGTAAACAAACTGGCCCAGCCCGCCAGGGGCTTTCCCTGAACAAGCGGCGGACCAGCTTTGAGAACCACGGATCTAGAGGATAAAAGCCTGAGTGCGAACATAAGTCTTCGAAGATGTAAAAGGTTGTTATAAAGAGGATGGTTATCATTGTTTGTCAAGTCCAACAAGGGTAGGACAAGATGTAATGGGATTAGTTTGCAGCAATGGAGATTTAGGTTAGATGTTAGGAAAAAAATCTATTTATGAGGGTAGATAAGCTTTGGAATAGATTCCTAAGGGGGGCTGTGGAATCCTCATCAGGTATTTAAGAACAGGTTAGACAAACACCAATCAGGGATAGTCTAGGTATACTTGGTCCTGCCTTAGCATGAAAGGATGGATAGATTACCTCTTGAGGTCCCTTCCAGTTGTGATTGGTAATGATAAAGGCTGCAAGTTTTTCAGGGAGATCATGGATTCAGTAAGGCATACTTGTAAATAAACTAGGGAAATACGACCTTGTGGGACCTCCAGGACTTTGGCAGCTGCAGTGGCTGGTGCAGCTGGCTCCAGGGCCACCCCAGCTGCTCGGGCAGCACTAGGGCCAGCCTCATTGGCCGCTGCTCTGGTGGCCCCAGGCATCTGGTCCTGGGAACTGACCCAGAGCAGTGGTCCGGGAGCAGCAGTGGTGGTGGGGTCCCGGGCCGCTCTTTGCCCGGAGCAGTGGCGGCAGGGGCCCGGGCCACCCCCGCCCAGAACAGTGGCAGTGGGGCCCTGGACCGCTCCTCACTCGCAGCAGCGGTGGTGGCGATGTGGTCCCCGGCTACCTCCCTTGGCCCAGAGGAGCGGCGTCGGCGGGGCCACCGCTCGCCCCCCAGGCTGGAAGAGCAGCAGCGGCGGGGCCCCGGCCTGGAGTGGTGGTGGCAAGGTCCCGGGCCATCCCACCGAGTGGCAGCAGGGCCCCGGGCTGCCCCCCATCCCTAGGAGCAGCATCGTCCTATGGAGCAGCCCCCCTACCCCCACTCAGCACCTAAGATTTAGTTAGGGGCATTTTTAGTAAAAGTCACGTGACTTGTTGGTTATTGCTCGCGACTTGTTCGTGATTTTTACTAAAAATAGCCATGATTAAATCATAGCTTTAGTAATGATATGTATTCAGCTCTTGTATAGCACTTTTTGATCTGATAATAGTGCTATTGGCTTACCAAGGAAGTCATTTAAGGTGAGCGACTATCCACGTCTAGATTTTAGTAATCCTTTTCAGTAGTCTTAGTCAAGATGTCACTGGAGAAGACTCACTACTAGATTAGGGGCAGACAGGCATTTTGGGTCTTTTTTCCCCCCCCCCCAGTTAATTGCACCTCGTGTAGTCATTTACACCTGTGCAAGTAAGGGTTGTAGTGTTTTACACCTATTTGGCACAGGTTTAGATAACTACATGCTATTTTTTCATAGATTTTAAGTCCAGACCGGACAATTAGACCATTTAGTCTGACCTCCTATATATAACAGACTATTACATTTCACACAGTTACCTGCCAACTGAGCCCAGTAAGTTGTGTTTGACTAAAGCATGTATTCCAGAAAGGCATGTAGTCTTGATTTGAAGATATAAACAGGTGGAGAATATACCACTTCTCTTGGTAGTTTGTTCCACTGGTTAGTAACCCTTACTGCTAAATTTTTTTGTAATTTCTCATTTGAATTTGTCTGGCTTGTGGTAAAAGTCAAATGCCTTACAGAAGTTTTTTTGCCTCTACACAATCAAACTTTTAATCTATTCAAAGAATTAAATCAGGTTTGCTTGACAAGGTCTATTTTGCATAAAACAGTGTTGACTGGCATTAATTATATTCCTATCCTTTAATTGTTTATCAGCTGAATCCCCGATCAGCTTTTCCATTATTTTGCCTGGGTTAAATATCGGACTAATGGGCCAGTATGAGGCAATGGAGAATCAGGGTCTTTTGTGCATGTGTTGCCTATAGTCTCTAAATATTTACCATCACACATGAGCATTTATTAGGTTTAGAGGTTCAAGTTGAAATATCTGCAGAACTCCTCAAAGAGGGGCTCTGCATAATATAATGCAACGTGGGTATGAGCTATCAAAGTCAAGCTGTGATTTAGAATGTCAGATTAAAATATTAGCCATTGTTGGGCTATCAAGTTTGTAATGAAGAAAGGATTCTGTTTTAAAAAAAAATTCATTTAAGCCCCAAATATTGAGAGAGAGCGATGAGGATAGTTGCTCAAATAACTGAGGTCCCAATCACTTCAATAGGGGTGAGGCTGTCTGCATAGAGCCTATATCAGGACTGGGGCCTTTGTACATCATAAACAGAAGCAGTTTTTTCTAAGATCAAAAGGAGGCTGAGCTAACAGGCATTTTGTAATAGATAAAAAAGCAACCTCCTGTCTCTTTGTTTACCAGAAATATAACACTGCTGCATTCAAAGTTTATTCATTCAACAATCACATGACAAACTGTGCTCATTTTAATGTAATTAAGTTATTTTTTTCTGAATCTATTTATTACAAGGTACTTAGCAAACAAGAATAGTCCTTTTATAATAACTTAGTCTCTTTCGTGATACAGTTTTGTGTGGTAGAGGGTTGCCAAATAAACATTACAGTCTACAAGCACACCCCTTTGTCATTAGGTCTGCTCCATTTCCCCCATTTTCTGTGTATGGCAAAAACCTTTGTGGGGATATGGCTCATATGCATTTGCACAGTTTAGAACTAATCAAATAAGCGAACGATTTTTTGCCTTTGAAGTATCCCAGGTGGCGCAGACTAACCAAAAAATTCTCAGAGATTACATCCTTCATCCCATTCCACCCCCAAATCTCCGCAAAAATTGAAAACTAGGGCTACAGTGTGCTGCCTGTTCCTGGTCATTCTGTTTGTAAATTATACCTCTGCCCCTTTGCTTCCTCCACTTTGAGAAATTCCCACTGCATGTCTGGAAAGAAAGAGGGGAGAGAACAAAGTCAAATGTGGGTGGGTGGCAGAGGTAGGGTTACCATATTTCAGCAAGAAAAAAAGAGGACGGGAGGAGCCCCGCCCTAGCCCCGCCCCTGCCCCTGCCCCTCCCACTTCCCGCCCCCCCAGAACCCCCAACCCTCCCCCCGTTCCTTGTCCCCTGACTGCCCCCTCCTGGGACCCCTGCCCCTAACTGCCCCCCAGGACTCCACTCCCTATCTAAGCCTCCCTGCCTCTTGTCCCCTGACTGCCCCAACCCTTATCCACACCCCCACCCCCAGACAGACCCCTGGGACTCCCACGCCCCATCCAACCACTCCCCACCCCCTGACAGCCCCCCCCCAGAACTCCCAACCCATCTAAACCCCTCTGCTCCCTGTCCCCTGACTGCTCCGATCCATCTCCCCACCCCTGCCACCTGACAGCCCCCCCCAGAACTCCCAAACACTCCCCCCCTGCTCCTTGTCCCCTGACTGCCCCCTCCTGGGACCCCTGCTCCTAACTGCCCTCCAGAACCCCACCCCCTACCTAAGACTCCCTGTTCCTTGTCCCCTAACTGCCCCCTCCTAAGACCCCCCCCAACTGCCCCCCAGGACCCTACCCTCTACCTGTACCCTGACTGCCCAAAACTTTCTCCACTCCCCCCAAAAAGCCCCCCCCGTTTCTTGACCTCCACCTCCAGAACCTTCCTGCCCCCTGACCTCCTTACCCTGCTGCTCAGAACAGAGTGTTGGGCTCTGTGCAGCCGAGCCGGACACGTGGCTGAGCTCCCCAGCACAACAAAACCTGGTCCCTGGCCCTGCACAACAAAACCCGGTCTGGCCCTGCACAGTGCTGCTGGACTGGGCTGCAAGGGAGCTGCTGGCTCAGAATGCAGGGCGGATCCGGCTCCTCTACAGCTGCTCCTGAGTCCAGCCCGGGACTTCCCTGCAGCCCTCCCAGCCACTCGCTCTGCTAATCCCGGACATTGTGAGTGCTTTACAAATTCCCCCCGGACGCTATTTTTAGCACACAAAAGGAGGACATGTCCGGGTAAATCCGGACGAATGGTAACCCTAGGCAGAGGGAATGTTCTAATTCTGTCCACAACCTACCCTCCAGTCACTTGTTAAGACAAAGTGTGATGCAAAGTGCAAAGTTAAGACAAAGTGTGATGCCATTTGCAGTAGATTGTACAGATCTCCATATTATGGTTGGCCGTCTCTTTTCTGCATGCTTTAATTATCAATGAAATAATTAATATTTAAATTACCACTGTTAGGCTTCAGCATCAACAGCTCCTTTCACAGATTAAGACCAGATGGCATCATTATGATCATCTAGTCTGACTTCCAGCATAACACAGGAAATATAATTTCACACAGTATTACCCGCATCAAGCCCAATACTTCTGTCTGAGCTATAGCATATCTTTTAGAAAGACTTTCAGTCCTGATTCAGGTGCTAAAGAATCCACCTTGTCCCTTTGTTAAGTTGTTCCAGTAATTACCCTCACTGTGAAAATTTTGCATCTTATTTCTAGTCTGACTTTGGCTGCAGCTTGCAACCACTAGATCTTGTTATGCCTTTTTCTTCTTGATTAAAGAGCTGTCTACTGTTAGAAATCTCTTCCTCGTGTAGGTACTTGTAGACTGTGCTGAAATAACCTCTTAACCTTCTCTTGGATAAACTAAATATATTGCACCTAGGTATCTCATTGTAAGGTATATTTTTCTAGACGGCAAATCATTCTTGTAGCTCATTTCTGAACCCTTTCATATTGTTTAACATCCTTTTTGAAGTGTGGATCCTGGAACATGACACAATGTTCCAGTTAATGGTCTCAATAACACCACATATAGAGGTAATACTCCATCCCTACTCAATATTCCTGTGTTCTAAGGGTTGTGTTGTCTCTCTTAACTGCAGCATTGCACTTGGAGTCATGCTCAGTTGGTTATTTGCTGTTACTGCCAAGTCCTTTTCAGTGTCACTGCATTCCAGGTTACTCCATCTGTATAACCTATATTCTTTGTTCCTAGATGTCCGACTTTGCATTTGGCTGAATTAAAACCCATGTTGTTCAAATAAGACCACTTTACAGACCAGTCTAGAACGCTTGGGATAACTGACCTATCCCCATCATTATTTACCACTCCACCAATTTTTGTGCCATGTACAAACTTTACTAGCAATGATTTTATATTTTCTTCCACATCATTGATAAAGATATAAAACAGCATACCCTGAAATGAATAGAGGCAGGCTGCACCTCTCAGGGTTATGATTTCAGGCAGTTTGTAGATTCAGTCAAATAACACTGCATTGTTTTACCTCTTGCTCACATTCTGAAGATTTTCTTAGCAACCATAGGGGCTAGAGAACTCCCACCCCACCCCTAAATGAAAGCTGTGATTCAGGAACACAAACTGAGGTCGCCAAGCTGCTGCAAGAAGGCGTAATTTGACCCATGGAAAAGGGACAGAATGTTATGGGGGGCTTGAAGGTTTTGGATTTCTGAGAGGAGGGTAAGGCAGTTGAAATGGCTTCTTCTAACATTTCGCTCGGCATGTGCAGCCATTTTGATATTGTGGAGCATACGGGGGGGTGTGTGTGTGTTGCCAGGGTAATGGTACCTCACAATTGGGGGGTAACATGGAAATCACTGGCTGTGTTACTTCTGCTCAACGCCACTAAGTGATAGTGCTCAGCAGATTGGAGGATCAGGCCCTATTGTGGAAAAGCAATGGACAAAATAATTGTTTCTAAGGCTTCCGGGGTATTTCAACCTGGCTCTGTAACTGCAAGTCCAAAGGGCATTGCTGAGTCTCAAAGGCTTTAAAATACAAAGTTTTACACTGAATGTAATAACCTCTTTTGTAGTGCAAGCAAAAAGCAAATCCACTTTTTCAAGCCCCAAGGGATTCTTTAAACAGAGTGCAGTAAATAGGAACAAGTGGCAGCCAAACTACAAACCACAAGAGTTTTTATAACAAATGACATAACTCATTCCATTTACTGTGTTAATTATCGATAGTTTCTGTGGTTTGGATGTGGGATAAAAAATAAAGTTATGAAAGAGAAGAGGTGAGCCTATTAAAGAAAACTAGAAGGGAATAATAAAAAAAATAATAGGAATGTTACAGCTTACTTACTGAGAATTCACACATTCTATTGTATGTAAGAACAATGAAGTTGTAGTTTCTATCAATACTTCTGGGGATAAAAACAACCAAATGGTAAATAACACTAGATTTTTCCAAACTGGGCCAGAGCATTGATTCAATAAATGAATAAGGGAATAGTCAGTAAGAGAAAGCATGCAGGCACTTAAAATTAGAAGGTAATAGAACCACACAAAGAAGAAATAATGCCAGAAAACTTTATTGCTTTTTGTAATCAAATTACAAAGCTGATAATTAAAGGGCACCCAATGCATGTTGTATATTTAGCTCAGTATTTACGGCAGTGCCTTAAGAAACTACTTGAAAAAAAAATCTGAGTGCAAGGGAAAAATTTGGGTAAACAAAATTGTTCCTGCACAACTCCTGAAAAACAGCTGGACACTGAGTATAAACAGATGATTCCTGTAAAGTAATTTACAAATGGGCTTAAGGAGAATTGGAAAAATGTAGTTTCCAAATCCATTTGCATGAGGAATTAAAGTTTGTGGAAACATACAGGATGTGGCTTTTGTTAGGTATTTTAGCCCCACAGGCAGTAACATTTCTATGTAATTTGAAAATAAAGAGCATGGAAACAGAAGAATTGCCATATTGGATCAGAAGAGTGGTCAGATTAGTCTGATATCAGGGGGCGCACTAGCTATAGGCAAACTGAGCAGTTGCATAGGATAGCAGATTCGGCCTAGCCACTTCTTCGTCATAACTGAGGGGCAGCCAGGCCAAATCTGCCACCCTAAGCCTGTGAGGAGGAGGGCAGCATGCTGAAGTTTTGCCTAGGGCATCAGAATCTCTTGAGCATGTCTAGTATCTGCCTTAGTGACAAAGTCCAGGGGTGAAATCCTGGTCCTTCTGAAATCAGTGGGAGCAGGATTTCACCTCAGATGTTTCAGAGGAAGGTGCAAGAATCCTTGTAGTGGACAGTTATAGAATAATCTGCTAAGAATTTCTTCTTAAACACAGGCAGTTAGTAGTTTACATCCTTCTTTCTTTATACTACCTAATGTAATGATGGATGTCCTTATTATTCATATAAATATCTACTATTCTTTTGAATCCTGCTAAATGCTTGATCTCAGTGATGTTTTGTGGCAGTGAATTCCACAGGCTAATTATGCATGTAATAATATAAATCCTTTATGCAATTTCTGGAAAACTCTGCAGACTTCTCCTACAAAGTGAAAACCATTTTTAAATACTAGCTGTTGTTGAGCTCAATATAACAGATACTCACTGTTGAAGTGGTGTAGTGATCCACCATCCCTAGACTGAGGGACCATGCAAGTGATTCACTGCCAGTTCAGTCTCTCTGTAATAAGTTCTTTCCAGTCAGGGAAGAAATGCCTTTTGGAACACTGTCAAATCTCAGAATAGCAGGGCTTTGTGATTTAGGAGATAGGATCCTATTCTTCTGTGTAGAAAACACCTGGCTTGACAGTGTTGATTCCAAAAAACATAGCAGGGACCTAATTCTTTTCTCTCTTACACTTGTGTACAGTAACTCCTCACTTAATGATGTAATTATGTTTCTGAAAAATGCGACTTTAAGCGAAACAATGTTAAGCGAATCCAATTTCCCCATAAGAATTCATGTAAATGAGGGGGTTAGGTTCCAGGGAAATTTTTTTTCACCAGACAAAAGACTATATATATATAT
This sequence comes from Chrysemys picta bellii, assembly GCF_011386835.1. Taxonomy (NCBI): domain Eukaryota; kingdom Metazoa; phylum Chordata; order Testudines; family Emydidae; genus Chrysemys; species Chrysemys picta. Next base: position 259,343,871 of record NC_088791.1, read on the forward strand.
GTTTGTATAAAAGTTTTAAACAAACAATTTAATACTGGTACACAGTGACGATGATTGTGCAGCTTGGTTGAGGTGGAGGAGTCCGAGGGTGGGATATTTCCCTTACTGCTAAATGATAAACGAGCAATTGGCTGAGCCCTCCAGGGTGAACTCTCTCTACACAAGGCAGCAGGAATGGAGGGAGATATGCGCATTTCCCTTAAGTACACTGCCTTGTTAATTAGATCAGCTTGCTGAGATGCAGCTGCTGCAAGCTCCCTCTGTCCTGAGTCCTGGTGGGGAGGGACGGAGGGAAGAGGGGGGCTAATGTCAGGGTGTCCCCCTCCCCCCTGCTCCTGCACCCCTCTTACCCCATCTTCCATAGAGCAGGGGGGACAGGAGCAGGGGGGAGGGGGACACCCTGACATTAGCCCCCCTCTTCCCTCCGTCCCTCCCCACCCGCACAGCAAGCAGGAGTCTCGGGGAGCACCTCCAAGGCAGAGGGCACTAGCAGCACATGGCAGTGGGGGTAGGGACACAGCTGAACTGCAGGCAGCTGCTGCACCGGGAACTTAGGGGAGCGGGAAGCTGATAGGGGGCTGCCGGTCCACCCTGGTTCCAAGCCCCCACCAGCTAGCTGCAACGGGCTGCTCTTCTAGGGTTACCATATTTCAGCACTGAAAAAAGAGGACACTCCACGGGGGCCCTGGCCCTGCCCCAACTCTGCCCATTCCCCACCCCCCGGCCCCACCTCAACCCCACCCCGGCCCTGCCCCTTCCCCAAAGTCCCTGCCCCAACTCTGCCCCCTCCTCTGAGCACCCTGCATTCCCCCTCCTCCCTCCCGCTCTGATTTTGGTTGGGGGTTGCTAAGTGCTTCCCTGCTCCCCACTAGCCCTGCAGCCTCTGCACCCCCCCGCCCCTGCAGCCTCTGAAACCCCTGCTCCCCACTCGCCCTGCACCCCCAGCCCCTGCAGCCTCTGCGCCCCCACCTGCCCTACCCTTGTGCCCCCCTGCAACCCCCCGCCCCTACAGCCTCTGCGCCCCACTGCAGCCTCTGAGACCCCTGCTCCCCACTTGCCCTGCAGCCCCTGCGCCCCCCGCCTGCCCTGCCCCTGCGCCCCCCTGCACCCTCCGCCCCTGCAGCCCAAGCTCACTACAATGTAGCCGGGATGGCTGGGCTGCGCTGCGGACCCAGTGGATCGTGCTGGGGCCGGGCGGACCCTGGCTTATGCCTCCCTATTTCCCCGGACATGTCCGGCTTTTTGGAAATTCCCCCCGGATGGGGATTTGAGCACCAAAAAGCCGGACATGTCTGGGGAAATCTAGACGTATGGTAATCCTATGCTCTTCCTGCAAGCAGTAGACAAAGCAGGCGGCTGCCAAATGACGTTAGAAGGGAGCATTGCACAACTTTAAACAAGCATGTTCCCTAATTGATCAGCAATGTAACAACGTTAACCGGGATGACTTTAAGTGAGGAGTTACTGTAATAGAAAATTAACTCAACTGAGGTCAATGGGCCCACTTCTGTCCTCACACAGGTGCAAGTCCCATTCAAGTTAATAGGAGTTGCACCCATGTGCAGGCAGAATTCGGCCCACGAGTCACATTGATGTGATGCTGTTGTGTGAGGAGAATCAGGCCCCAGAACTCTAAGGCCCCAGAACATTCAGGGCCTACTTCCCCCTCCAATGACTTATGTATAGTTACTGTTTCTTCAGAGACTAATAACCTACAGTGAGGTTCCCCCGCCTGTCAAAATGTCAGCGTAATCACTGTAATTGGAGCTGGAAGAAGTCAAACATTTCCCTGAACAGCCTTGAAGCTATTAAGCCACAGATTATTTGTATGTGATCTTAGAATCCCAGAGAAGCTTTTTTATATGAGACTCAGGATGACCAAGATATGTCATGTGGTAACATACCAAGGGGAGTATGAATGTAGTTTTGTCCATCAAGTCCATGTTTGTAGGATAGTCTCATTTTAGAACTGTTGGTCCAGATAATGACCCCCTCTTCCAGTCACAATGTTCTGGATGGTGTCTTAGAGGAGTAAGTGTTTCTGAGGAGCTGTACTCCTATAAAGGAGTACATCTCATGAGCTTGTGTCAGGTTGCCAAGTGACTCTGTCTTTACCCCTTAAAGACACAGATTACTTCTTGGATTATTTCCAGAGTGCTGTCCTTGATCCTTGTAAAAGAGTCCTCTTAGGAGCTGGAGGGGCGGGCGCTAGGCCTGCTCACAACTCCTCTCTGGTGACTTCCTCATCAGTGTGGTGCCTTTGCACTCATTCACAATCCTCTAATCCTTAAAACAAGGAGAAACCCCTCAAACTGGGGGTCGGGACCCCTCAGGGGGTCGCGAGGTTTTTATGGGGGGGGGGTCATGAGCTGTCAACCTCCACCCCAAACCCGCTTTGCTCCAGCTTTTATAATGGTGTTAAATATATTAAAAGGTGTTTTTAATTTATAAGGGGGTCGCACTCAGATGCTTCCTATGTGAAAGGGGTCACCAGTAAAAAAAGTTTGAGAGCCACTGCTCTAATCCCTTATATTAGAGAAGAGATGTAGTCTCAGCCTGAACAGAGGATGCTCAGGGCCTCTTCCAATAACATCCCCCTTTTTAATATATGCAAATTACTCTGGAGGAACACTTTTAAAGGCTTTGTACAAGTAGTATGTTTTTAAATGGGGACTTGAATGAGATGGTAGTTGGCCAGTGCTACCTCTACTGCGTGGAATCATTCCACGCAGTAGAGGTAGCATGACAAAAAGCCCATAGGTGAGGAAAGGAAAAAAATATGAGGAGCCTACTCTTTTTAAGACTTGAGTTCCTGATGAATTTCCTGATTTATCATCTGGATGACTGAGTCTTGCTAATAGGAGTACAGAAACCTAACCTCTAGGTTATCAGGTCAAGTCCAGTCCAGGTTGGCAGTGACTGCAATTAATTATTCTTTGATGGTTCTGCAGTAGCATGTGGGAAATAAGATGGTCTCAGTTCAATTGTAAATTGATAGATGTCTATGCCACACAATTCACATTCACAGTTGGTATTCCTATTGGTATTCTTAGTAAATAGTCTAGGGATTGAATAAGAATAACAACTGAACTCTTGCCCCCAAAAGTGGTCATTCTAGTGTTAAGTTTGAGACACACTAAAGGGGTAATGAAGCGTGCACTGTTGTTGCTTATGCTGATCCTGTTCCGTGGACAAATAAGGGACTTCAATCTTGGGATGTCTCAAACCAAAACCTTTCTGAAGGAATAAATTCACTTAAAAGGAAAAACACCCATCTAACCTTTCTTTAGCTGTAAAGCTTCACTTTTTAAAAAAAGCCTTAAAACGTGAGTTCCTTTATCTAGAGAGTTATGATAAAGGTTTACAAGGACAATCTAGAATATCAGAGATATTCTGGTCTCTTAACTGATTTTTAATTCTTAAATTATCTGTAGCAACAGCTTTTAAAGATCCTTATTGGGGGATAGAGCTCTGATCTAATCAAATGTAAGGCACATATCACTGGTATCTAATAATCTTAAATGAGGTTGTACCATGGGGCTGTGATACTGTGAACATTTGACTTCTGGTAGATGTTCAGCTACATATAATCCTATTTTGTACATTTGAATCTGTTTCACTTGACTCTGTCAGTAGTGATAATCAGTTTGGTTTAAACCTTTTTTTTGTTTGTTTTGGTCCTTTATCTGTATTCCAGGATCTGTAAACTGTGAGAACAAGATTTGTAATCCCCTGTGAATTATGTGACTTTGGGGTGGTGATGAAGTTTTAATTGAAATTGACACAAAAATTGAAGAACCAAAAAACACAATATTGGCTATGATTTATCTTGCGTCGAATTCCACGTCTCTCTTAGATCCAAAACTGCTTATTACTGTTTAAGTGTTAGCAGTATACTCAGTAGTGTTCAAAACGTAAAATATGGGTAGTTCTTCCTTTGAGTGCCCTCTGCATATTTCTACTCATGGGATGCAGTGATAGATGCAGCCTGAACGATAAAATTCTACTCGCAGTAGCCGTTGGAACAGCCACACGCCCCTTCCTCCCCCCCCCGCCCCTTCCTCCTCCCCCCCCCCCCCCCGCCCTCATTACTGAACTCCGGATATTCTAGGGCAACCATCACCAGCTGGATCATTACATTGTTGCTATATGGATCCATAGTAGATAGGTTTACATTAGTACACGGGGTTACCTAGTTTTATTTAGAGATAAAGGATAACATGATGGATCAGAAGGCTAAGAAGCCTGAATTCGAAAGATGTGTTTCTCATGCCTGGTGGTTTCCCAGCATCAGATGCACATACCAGATAGTTGGCATGCTTGGGGGAAGAGCATTCTTCCTCTAAATGTCCGATCTGCTCAACGTTTACCACAAGGGCAAGGAAAGAGGTAAAACAGGCTCCAGGCAACTTTATTGCAGGAAGCACTGACAGTGGCAGGCAGTTGTCTTAATTGGATTTTTGGAGTTTTGATACAAAACTACTCAAGATAGTTAAGTCCCAGGCAGACTGTGAGGAGCTACCAAAGGATCTCTCAAAACTGGGTGACCTGGCAACAAAATGGCAGATGAAATTCAATATTGATAAATGCAAAGTAATGCACATTGGAAAATGTAATCCGAGCTATACATATAAAATGATGGGGTCTAAATTAGCTGTTATCACTCAAGAAAGAGATCTTGGAGTCATTGTGGATAGTTCTCTGAAAACGTCCACTCAATGTGCAGTGGGAGTCAAAAAAGCGAACATTAATTTTGGGAATCATTAAGAAAGGGATAGATAATAAGACAGAAAACACTATATTGCCTCTATATAAATCCATGGTACACCCACATCTTGAATACTGCATGCAGATGTGGTCACCCCCATCTCAAAAAGATATATTCGAATTGGAAAAGGTTCAGAAAAGGACAACAAAAATGATTAGGGGTATGGAACGGCTGCCATATGAGGAGAGATTAATAAGACTGGGACTTTTCAGCTTGGAAAAGAGATGACTAAGGGGGGATATGATGGAGGTTTATAAAATCATAACTTGTGTGGAGAAAGTAAAGAAGGAAGTGTTATTTACTCCTTCTCATAACACAAGAACTAGGGGTCATCAAATGAAATTAATAGGAAGCTGATTTAAAACAACATGAAGTATTTTTTCATACAACACACAGTCAATCTGTGGAACTCCTTGCAAGAGGATGTTGCGAAGGCCAAGACTATAAGAGGGTTAAAAAAAAAAACCTAGATAAGCTCATGGAGGATAGGTCCATAAGTGGCTATTAGCCAGGATGGACAGGGATGGTGTCCCTAACCTCTGTTTGCCAGAAGCTGGGAATGGGTGATAGGATGGATCACTTGATGATTACCTGTTCTGTACGTTCCCTGTGGACACCTGGCATTGGCCACTGTTGGAAGACAGGATACTGGGCTAGATGGACCTTTGGTCTGACCCAATATGGCTGTTTGTATGTTCTCAGGGACTGGCTTTGGCTCTGCCTCCAGCCAATTCAGCAGGGAAGAAGCGAGATTCAGCTTCTATGTCAGGTGCGGGATCCTAAAAAGCTAAGGATATGGGGGGAAAAAAGAAAGAAAAGAAAAGATCTGAATGAGTGACAGACTCTTTCCAGAGCTGTCTCATTTCAAAGGCTCAATTGTGATACCGAGGGGGGGGGAAAAAAAAGGTGCAGCCATCCTTGATGTCGGCCCCATTACAAAGAGCCAATCTGGGAGAGAAGGACTTCCAGGGACAGAATCTCATTATGGAGCCAGGCTCTGATTCAAGTTGTCAGAGCAGAGTTAGGAGCCACTCCTCTATGGAGACTGTCCTGAGAGTGAGATCTAAAGATCCAATTAAGAGAACTGATGAGAGTTCGTCAGCTCCATACAGTATTACTGTGATAGCAGTAGTTCATCGGGCAGATCCGTCTCCGTCTCTGTTGACAGTTGAGCCAGATACTGCATCTCAGGACACACCAGGCATGTTACTACAACCAGTCAGGCTGACTACTTCTCTGAGAGTCAGCAAAGAAGAGGAAAGGGTCAAGAGCTCTCTGCTGCTGCCTCTTCCATGGATCCCTTTGGGGTCCCCAGAGAAGAACATCTCTCTGCTTTTTTTTTTCAAGGAGGTTGTCGTCTCCGGTCCCATTTGAGCCACAAATGGATTGGGGCCAGAATAGAGATGCAGATCACAGATGAGAACCAGAGAAAATTTATTATAATCAGTTCAATGCAGCCCCAGTGAATCTCTGGGCACAAAGATATTTCCAGAGGGATCCATCAATGGGGTTTTGGCCTGAATGGCACGTACCTCTTTGGGTAAAGTGGTCTCACAGGCCATTTCTGGCACCTTATTGGAACAAACCGATGTATGGGGACAGATTTCAGCAAGAAAGTATCAGCAGGACATTCAGTTGTCAGATCCAACAGATATGGACCAGCCAACACAGCTTACTCAGAACAAGCCACCTATAGAAATATTATCTGAACTGGAGCTGTCAGTCTGACTCAGAATTAACATATGAAAATGTGGGGAACATCTCAGTATTATCACCATTGGAAGATGCTATAGCCTTTCATGAGTCAGTATCTTGAATGTCAAAGAGATAAGATATTCCTTCTGTTTTTGTGGGGGAATCATCACATCCTATCTTTGATATTTTGGGACACCGTCTAGTCAATGAGCCTCACTTCCCTTGTTAGAGGGATTGCTTCAGCCACCAAAGGCAGCCTGTAAAACTCTCTCAACCATCCAGTCTCTATGTAAAAAGGCAGACAAAATATATAAGTTCCTTCAAAAAGGACTTGCTATGTTTCATACTCATCCACCTCCTCATTTGTTGGTGTTTGAAGTGGGACTTCACAGATCAAAAGGTGCCCAAGATCACTCTACTCCATTGGATAAGAAAGGGAAGAGGCTGGATGTGTTAGGAAGAAAAATACTTTCTTCAGCTACATTAAACATGTACCTATCTGCCTCTGAAGCTGTCATGGCTAGGTACCAATATCATCTCTGGAGAAAAATGTCCTCTTTTCTTAGTGCACTTCCAGGGGAACACAAAGAGTTATCAAATGCCATTTTGTCTGAATTACAATGTTACTAAGCAACAGTTGAGAGTGGCTTTTGACTCTTAAGATACTTTAGCAAGATCAGTAGCTTCAGTTATCTCACTAAGGAGACACACATGGTTAAGATCAGTGGGACTTCCCCATGAGACAAAAATGAGGTTCGAGGGCCTTCTATTTGAAGGATAAAGGACTGTTTAATATTCAAACTGATGAACCACTAGAGAAAATGAAAAATGTAAGATCTACTATTAGACTTTTAAGTTTCTTTAATACAGGGAAGAGGCCATATTCAACTCATTATACAAGTATTAAAGGCAACATTCACTTCAGTATAATTATCAAAGAAGAGCATATCATTTCCAACCTCAAAATTATACACCACAACACTGGCTATAACAGAGAGAGAAATTTAAAACTTTCAATAATAAAGGGGAAGTTTCATGGTCTTCATCCTCTGCAGTTCCTCTGAGACATGAGATTTGACATGAGGACACAGCATTTCAAGCCAGTCCACTTGGAGATTTTGTATCCACAGTTTGGGGACTGGTTGTCCCATTTTTATTACCAGTGGGAGTTAATAACATCGGACTGGTGGATTTTAGAATTATTTATTTATTTATTTATTTCATGTGGTTACACAATTCAATTCAAATCCTTTCCCCCAACAACCCACCTGCTTCATACCTTGGCACAGATCACAGTCATCGTGATTTGTTGAAAAGGGAGGCTACACTTAGGTGTGATAGAGATAGTTCTGCAAGATCATAGAGGGAAGGGGTTTTACTCACGTTACTTTCTAATCTCCAAAAAAGACGGAGAGCCTTCTCTGTATTTTGGATTTAAGGAGATTAAACACTTATAATTTTTGCTTCTGCATGTTGTTTTTAATTTCTATAATACCTTCTCTTTCCCTCTAGGATTGGTTTGAAGTTCAGGACTTAACTCATACTTCCGCACTCCTATAAGACCATGTCATCAAAAGTATCTATGCTTTTTGTTGTTGGAAAGGACCATTTTCAATACAAGGTCCTCCCTTTTGGGTTGTCCACAACACCCAGTGTATCTGCCTGTCGTGGTAGCATACCTAAGGAGGCAGGGGATGTATATATACCCATACCTAGATGACTGGTTAATAAAATACAAGGAAGGGATCTTACTACATGTACTTCAAATATGTTCACTATTTGTCAGTCGAGGATTACAGAGACATTGGGAAAAGTCGTATCTAAACCCTGCTCAAAAGATTCTTTTATAGGAGCCATGTTGGATTCAACTATGGGGATAGCTTTTCTCCCAGAGGGGAGAGAGATCAAAATAAAAAGATGTATATATCTCCTCCACCAGTTACCAAGACAGTCCATTCTTTTCTTCCATCAGTTGCTGGGTCTGGTGGCATCAACCAGAGCAGTGACTTCTTATGCTCATATTCAGATGAGACGTTCAGCTCTGGTTAGCAAAGAATTACAAACCAAGTTTAGAAGTCATGCATTAAAAATGTTCATTCCACAACAAGTGTTAATCTCATTAAGGTGGTGGACAGACAATCAAAATGCAAGGAAGGGTACACTTTTCAATCCCCCTACAATGTCAGTATTACTGACCATGGATGCATCTATTCTGGGATGGGGAGCCCATTTGACCAACCAGTTGTTGGTCAGAGATCACCGGTCAACAGTATTTTAGAACTGAGAGCAATCAGACTAACTCTAAGGTCTTTTCTGCCTCAACTCAAAAACAAAGCAGTTCAGGTAGTAAGAGACAATATGGCAGCATTATATTATCTAAACAATACTCCTGGGGGGATTCTGCGGGACTGTATGGCCACAGAAAATGCCTCTCCCCCACCCCCCGGCAGAATTCCTGTGCTTCCCTGCAGAAAACGGGAGGAAAGTCACACAGGGGGACGACTATGTGTGCAGTTTTTTGGAGGGGGATTGCCCTCCCACCAACAAAGGCAAGGCATGAGAGGGCACATGGGGTTATGTGCCACTGTCACCCCCACCCATATTTCTGCAAGCACTGAAGGAGGCTGTGTCTGGGCTTCACTGATTCTGCAGCTGAATGCCACCTCCGGGGTCCTAGTGCCAGTTGTACTCCCCTTCTGTATGCTGGGAGCCTTCCTGTTTTCTGTACAACAGTGAGTGCCGAGGGCGGGGGCGGAGAGGAGGCGGCTGGGTAAGGAGAAGGGGAAGAGGCAGTGGGGAAGGAAGGGGGAGTGGAATAGGGAAGGGGAGAGGAATGTGGGCGTGAGGGGAGGGGGATGGAGAAGAAAGGGATAGGGGAATTTTGGGGGGAAGCAGGAGCCCGGCATGTGGTGTCTCCTCGGCAGCAGCTGGGGCTCTCCCGTTTAAGCAGGCCCATCGAACCCTCACCCTGACAAGCCTTATCCCCCAACACCTCGACTCCTCCGATGAGACCGCATCAGACTCCCACCCCACTGAGCCCCAACCAGCTGCACATGAACCCCCACCCCATCATGCCCCACTCCCCTAGCACTGAGACCCCCCCACTAAGCCCCCACACCCAGAGCCCCCACCAAGTCCCATCTCCCCACACCCAGACCCCCCCACTGAGCCCCAACCACTTCACCTGGATCCTCTGCAGAGTCCCATTGCCCCTGCACCCGGAACCGCCCAACGAGCCCATATGCGTCCAGACCTCCCACTGAGCCGGCCACACACAGATTACCACACACGGATACCTCTCACCTGACACCTGGCTCCCCCCACACTAAGCTCCTCCACACTTGGATCCTGCTGGGCTGAGCCTGCCCACTCACAGCTGCAGAGGGGCAGGGTCAATGCAAGGGCCTTGGGTGTTTCTGGGCAGGCCCAGGGCCCTTGCACTGTGTCAGGGGCAGCTTCACTGCCGAATCCCTGTACTGGGGGAGGTGGGGACTTCAGGGTGATCTCCCACCTCAATGCAGCCAGTGGCCTGTGCTCCCCACTGTCATGCTGGAGCCACATTTATTTATTGACAAATACAATTTGCAGAATTTTAAAATATTGTACACATAATTTTTTATTTTTTGGCACAGAATTCCCTCAGGAGTAAAACAAGCAATGGGGGGACTCATTCTGTGAAGTTATGCAGGGATGCCAAGAGTCTTTGGAAGTACTGTATACAACACAATATTCATCTAGTAGCAATTCACCTAGCTGGGGAACAGAATACCCTTGCGTACCATCTGAGCAGGTCATCAGATCAGATGCACAAATGGTCCTTGTTGGGCGAAGTGGTGAATCATCTCTTCAGTTTATGGGGGAACCTGATAATAGACCTGTTTGCATCCACAAACAACAGGAAATGCCAGAGATATTGTTCCAGGGCAGGCAGAGACAAGAAATCAGTATTGGATGCTTTTCTGATCCACTGGGACCATGGTCTACCGTATGCTTGTCCCACATTTCCCCTTATTTAGAAAGTGATAAACAAGATAAGACAGGACAAAGCCAGTGTGATTTTAATAGCACCACCATAGCCCAGGCAGCAATGATGTTTATATATGATGCATCTGTCACGAGAATTAATGCAGGGATCGGCAACCTTTGGCACGCGGCTTGCCAGGGTAAGCACCCTGGTGGGCTGGGCCGGTTTGTTTACCTGGTGCGTCTGCAGGTTCAGCCGATCGCGGCCCCCACTGGCTGCGGTTCGCCGTCCCAGGCCAATGGGGGCTGCAGGAAGTGGTGCGGCCTGAGGGATGTGCTGATATGAGAATTGGAAGGTTGATAAGGAACTGGTTAAAGGGGTTAAAGGAACTGAAAGGTGATCTGTTAGGCTGGAGGGAGGTTATTAATGGAGTTCCTCAGGGATCGGTCTTGGGACCATTTTTATTTTTTAGACATTTTTTGTGACCTTAGCACAAAAAGTGGGAGTGTGTTAATAAAATCTGCAGATGAGACAAAGCTGGGAGGTATTGCCAATAAGGAGGAGGACCAGAATATCATACAAGAAGATCTGGACGAACTTGAAAACAGAAATAATAGAAATGAGATGAAATGTATTAGTGGAAAGTGCAAGGTCATGCCCTTGGGGACTAACAACAAGAATTTTTGCTATAAACTGGGGACTTGATGGTATGATGGGATAGCCTAATTTTGGCAATTAATTGATCTTTGATTATTAGCAGGTAAATATGCCCAATGGTCTGTGATGGCATGTTAGATGGGGTGGGATCTGAGTTACTACAGAGAATTCTTTCCTGGGTGCTGGCTGGTGAGTCTTGCCCACATGCGCAGGGTTTAACTGATTGCCATATTTGGGGTTGGGAAGGAATTTTCCTCCAGGGCAGATTGGCAGAGGCCCTGGAGGTTTTTCACCTTCTCTGCAGCGTGGGGCCTGGGTCACTTGCTGGAGGATTCTCTGCACCTTGAGGTCTTTAAACCACGATTTGAAGACTTCAATAACTCAGACATAGGTTAGGGGTTTGTTACAGGAGTGGGTGGGTGAGATTCTGTGGCCTGCATTGTGCAGGAGGTCAGACTAGATGATCATACTGGTCCCTTCTGACCTTAAACTCTATGAGACTTATCAGTTGGAAGCAACAGAGAAGGAGAAAGACCTGGGTGTATTGGTTGATTACGGGATGAGCTGCCAATGTGGTGCAGCCTTGAAAAAAGCTAATGCTGTCCTAGGATGCATCAGGTGAGCTATTTCCAGTAGAGACAGGGAAGTGTTAGTACCATTATACAAGGCACTGATGAGACCTCATTTAGACTACTGTGTGCAGGTCTGGTCTCCCATGTTCAAGAAAGATGAATTATAATCGGAATAGGTGCAGAGAAGGGCTACTAGAATGATCAGAGGAACGGAAAACCTCTCCTATGAGAGGAGACTTAAAGAACTTGGCTTGTTTAGCCTAGCGAAAAGAAGGCTGAGGGGAGATATGATTACTCTCTTTAAATGCATCAGAGGGCTAAATATCAGGGACGGGGAGGAGTTATTTAAGTTAAGCACCAACGTTGACACAAGTGCAAATGGATATAAACTGGCCATCAACAAGTTTAGGCTTGAGATTATATGAAGGTTTCTAACCATCAGAGGAGTGAAGTTCTGTAACAGCCTTCTCAGGAGAATGGGGATGGGAGGACACAAAAAACTCACTTACTTCAAGACTGAGCTTGATAAGTTTGTGGAGGGGATCATATGATGGCATGTAGCTAATCTGCAACTGCTAGTAGCAAATATCCCCAATGGCCAGTGATGGGACACTAGATGGGCTCAGAGTCACTACAGAGAATTCATTCCTGGTGTCTGGCTGGTGGGTCTTGCTGAAATGCTCAGGATCCAACTGACTGCCATATATGGGGATGGGAAGGAATTTTCCCCTGCATCAGATTGGCAGAGACCCTGGGAGTTTTTTGTCTTTCTCTGCAGCATGGGACACGCAGGTCACTTACAGGTTTCAACTACTGTAAATGATGGATTCTCTGTAATTTGAAGTCTTTAAATCATGATTTAAGGACTTCAGTAATTCAGCCAGAGGTCATGGGTCCATTACAGCAGTGGGTGGGTGAGGTTACATGGCCTGCAATGTGCAGGAGGTCAGAGCAGATGATCATGATGGTCCCTTCTGGCCTTAAAGTCTATAAGCCCATTAGAAGGCAGGTCCTGATTCAACTTACACTGTCTTGGGGACCTGATGAACCTGAAGAAATGGGAACTGGGTGTGGTATTTTGTACTCTTCCTTATGGTAATAGTAGGGATATATACTATATTTGATCCTTTACCCTGATTATAAGGTCAATATGTGGAGTGCCATATGTGGTCTTTGGGATGTCCATAACTAAGCATCAAACATTCATAGTAATAATTTGTATCACTTATTTCTTAATTCCTATATGTAGCATCATAGAGTTGTAGCACTGGAAGGGACCTCAGGAGATCATCTAGTGCAGTCCCCTGCACTCATGGCAGGGCTAAGTGTTATCTTGAGCATCCTGGACAGGTGTTTGTCTAACCTGCATTAAAAATCTCCAATGACAAAGATTCCACAACCTCTCTAGGCAATTTGTTCCTGTGCTTAACTACCCTGACAGTTAGGAAGTTTTTCCTAATGTCCAACCTAAACCGTCCTTATTGCAATTGAAGCCCATTGGTTCTTGTCCTAGCCTCAGAGGTAAAGAGAACAATTTTTCTCCCTCCTCCTTGTAACAAGCTTTTATGTGCTTGAAAACTGTTATCAGGTTTCCTCTCAGGCTTCTCTTTTCCAGACTAAATAAACTCAATTTTTTCAATCTTCCCTCATAGGTCATGTTTTCTAGATCTTTAATCATTTTTGTTGCTCTTCTCTGGATTTTCTCCAATTTGTCCACATCTTTCCTGAAATGTGGCACCCAGAACTGGACATAGTACTCCAGTTGAGGCCTAATCAGCATGGGGTAGAGCGGAAGAATTACTTCTCATGTCTTGCTTACAACACTCCTGCTAATACATCCCAGAATGATGGTTTTTTTTTTTTTTTTTTTTTTTGCAACAGTTACACTATTGACTCATATTTAGCTTGTGATCCACTATGACTCACAGATCCCTTTCTGCAGGACTCCTTCCTAGGCAGTCATTTCCCAATTTGTATGTGTGCAACTGATTGTTCCTTCCTAAGTGGAGTACTTTGCATTTGTCCTTATTGAATTTCATCCTGTTTGGTCATCAGACCATTTCTCCAGTTTGTCCAGATTATTTTGAATTTTAATCCTATCCTCCAAAGCACTTGCAACCCCTCCCAGCTTGTTATCGTCTGCAAACTTTATAGGTATACTCTCTATGCCATTATCTAAATCAAAGGTCCTCAAACTGTGGGCTGCCACCCCAGGTGGATGTGGAGGAATGTTTGGGGGGGGGGGGCACTGCTGGGGCCCGGGCCAGCCCCCATGGGGGCTGGGGATGGAGTGCCATCCAGTTCTGCTCCATGCTGACTGTTACTTATCACTTTATTATCTTCTAGGTGATTGCTTAATTATGTGCTCCATTATCTTTCCAGGTTCTGAAGTTAATCTGACTGGTCTGTAATTCCCCATGTTGTCCTTATTTCCCTTTTTATTGATGGGCACTATATTTGCCCTTTTCCAGTCCTCTGGAATCTCTCTTCCATGACTTTTCGAATATAATTGATAATGGCTCAGATATCTGCTCAGTCAGCTCCTTGAGTATTCTAGGACGTATTTAATCAGGCCCTGGTGACTTGAAGACATCTAACTCGTCTAAGTAATTTTTAACTTGTTCTTTCCCTATTTTAGCCTCTGATCCTACCTCATTTTTATTGGCATTCAGTCTAACTGCTTAGATACTGCATAGCAACCTAATTGCTAAAGCTCCCCTCCCCCCTAGCTTCTTTCTTGCAATCCTGTGGTGTGGTACCATTTGTGGTTACTCATTTGTTTCTGAGAATGACAGTGCAAAATAACTGTAGATCAGATATCACCTTAGTCCTACACAATATAGCTGAATCACAGCCTTGTATAACTGTAGATCAGATATCACCTTAGTCCTACACTATATAGCTGAATCACAGCCTCTAGCATACAACAGGCCATCAGTTATAGCAAGCCTAATAACTCATTTGCTTATGTTTATATATTTGCCCTCCATGCATGTTCCAAGCTAATAAGCAATACATTCCATGTCAATCTCTGTTTTGAATCTCTGCTCATGAAATACTGCAGGACCAGCTGCATTGTGTTCATAATGCTCATCACCAGACTGGTCAGCAGCTCAGGATCCATGTTGTCAGGCAGAGATGGCGGGCACACAGTTTACAAGGACTTTTGGAAAACGGCACAGATAGGCAGAGTAAGAAAAATGGCACAAAATGAAGTAGGAAGCCCATGGAATGGTGGGACGGAAAGAACTGCATCACGGGACAGTGAGCATGTTCCCATGATGCACTACGATCTGTTCCCAGAGATTCCAGCGGCAGAGGGTGGCGAGTTGCACAATGGGATAGCTACCTACAATGCAACCTCTTTATCATTGCAAGAGCAACGACTGTGGATGTGTTCCGCCAACACAAGGAGCATTGTGTGGACATGCACAACCGATGGCATTAAATGACTTATGATCATCGATATTACTTAAGTCCACTTAACTCTGTAGTGTCGACATGGCCCCACTCTCTCTGCTATCACTTACAAATTGTGGACCACGTTATCAATACTCAGTGCCCATAATTGGGGCCATATTTTACAGTGCTCAGTGCTCAGTACTCAGCAACTCCCACTATGACACTTCTGGCAAGATTTTCAGAAGAGCTTTTTTAATATACTGAATTTTTTGAAAATCTGGCCACTTATTTTGATGTCTAAATGGGAGCTGAGCTCTTAGAAAAATATGTCCCTTTGTTAATCGGTCCATTTCTTCCTAATTGCATTTTTACTATGTCTTTTATTAATATTAATACTGATAGCACACTTTGTAATGTATTTGCAAAACACTTCCCTTAACAATCATTCTACATTTAAAACTTCACAATTTGAACATTTTAATTATCAAGTTTTATATTTGTGAGTGAGCTAGCTGAATAGCAGTTTTCTCTTATATTTTTAAACTTGAAAAGCCTAATCAGGTCAGACAGAGTAAATCTTTTGGCTAGTATTGCATCCATATTCTGCTTAGCTGAGGTTAGCTTCTTTCTTTCCATATATATATAGTGAATGGCTCTCAGGCTGTGAAATGTGTCCCCGTATACTTTCTCGTGACATATATTTATAACTCCATGAGGCATTGCAAGATTTCTCTTGACTCTTTGATGAAGATTCAGCAGCTTTGAAATGTCTGGTTACATGTTTTTCTACACGCCTAGCATAATTAAAATAAGGTGTCTGTGTCCCCTCACAACCGGATGTGTCTCCTGAGTGACCCACAATTGGCGGAGCTTGGAATTAAAGGTTATTTATTTTCCTTGGATTTCTGGCAGAGGAAGTATTTTATACAGGTCTAGAAATAATTCAGGATAGGACATCGACAGAATTTGAGCAGGGCAGTGCCTTTGGCGATATTGGAGTACCAGAAAATATCATCTTTATATCTGGAGCTGGGTGAAATTTTTGGGATGAAAAAACCACCAACAACAGTTTTGAGTTGACCAAAACTATTTGCGAATTTGGGTCAAATCTGGCAAATAGATTTGGCCAAAAAAATGAAGAAAATTTTTGAAAAAGTCAAAATGTTTTTTTTTTTTTACTTTACATTTTCAAAATAAAATGTTTATACTTCTAAATCAACCCCACCCTCAAAAAATTTAATTTCAGAAGCAGAATGTTTTAACTCAAATTGAACTTTTTCAGGGTTTTTTCCCTTCATTTCTGTGAGAAACTGAAAAAAAATTCTGGTTTGGGGTTGAACCCGAAATGAGGATTTTTTTTTTCTGTTTCTGCATTTTTCAGTTCTGCCACTGAATGCAAAATCAGTTATTCCTTCAGTTCTATTTCTATCCAAAGCACTTTAGTTAACTACCCAAAGTTATTCATGAAGACTGTGTTGGAGATGATAATGAAGTATATAGTTCTTTTGTTTTTTGAGATTTAGATGTTTTGTCTGATAGTGGACAATTCCTTAGTATGTGTGTGGGATTTCAGTCTCTACCTTAATGTTTTACATTTTGGTTTGTCTAGTTTACATGCTATAGTTTATAGAGTTTATAGATTTAATTGGACATATCACTAGAATTGTTGTATAAAACTGTTAAAAGATTTTAAGAATTGTTATTACTTCTATCTCTTTTTAGTCCCAAAATATTATTATAATAGGGTGTCCCATAGCGATACAAATTTATCTTATTTTCTGACTTTATTTTCGTAAGTGTCATTTCTAATGTATATTTCCTTGCTATAAATTTTGTGACTTGTTTTTTATTGATGGGAAATTTTAAGCTCTTCTACTTAGTCAGAATTCCACTCCTTTTAAAAGGGACTGATTGTCAAAATATTCTTTATTTCCTGCTTTCTATGCTGGTAAGAGTATACAATACCCAGTGTCCGGACAGTGGAGAGGAAGGAAGGGGGTGAGGACTTGAGAGACCAGTGTTCAATTCCCTGCTCTGCCACAGACTTCCTGTGTAACGTTGGGCAAGTCACCTTGGGTACATCTACGCTGCAATTAGACACCCATGGCTAGCCTGTGCCAGCTGATTGGGGCTCATGGGGCTCAAGCTAAAGGGCTGTTTAGCTGCGGTGTAAATGTTTAGGCTCAAGCTGGAACCCAGGTTCTAGGACCAGTGAGGTGGGAGGGTCCCAGAGCTCAGGCTGCAGCTCGAGCCCCAACTTCTACATTGACATAGGCCAGCTGCGGTTGTCTAATTGCAGTGTAGACATACCTTGAGTCTCTCTGTGTCTCAGTTCCTTATCTGTAAAATCAGGGTGACTTCTTACCTCTCAGGGGTTGTGAGGATAAATATGGTAAAGACTGTGAAGTGCTCAGTTACCACAGTAATAGGGTGGGGGAGGCTTGTAAGTACCCGAGAAATCAAAGTAATATATAAGTAAATTAGTCTTTCTGCTCCATTGCCTGAATATAAAAATTTGTATTGTATATTTAAATAGGTGGTTGAATCCTTTATTTGTTACTGGTCACAAACGAAAGCTTGAAGAAGATGATATGTATAAAGTACTGGCTGAAGATGCATCAGAGAGGGTTGGAGAGGAGTTGCAATGGTAAGGAAAAAATCAACACTTCATGTAGTCACGTCTTCACTGTGAAGATGAGTGCTCTGGGATGAAAACATATACAGTAACTCCTCACTTAACATCCTCCCAGTTAATGTTGTTTCACTATTAGGTTGCTGATCTATTAGAGAACATACTCCTTTAAAGTCCTGCAATGTTCCCTCATAATGTTGTTTGGCTCCCCCCATTCCACCCGCCTGGCGCTCTTGCCGGGAAGTAGGGTCGGGGCGCGGGGACTTGCCCTGCTCTGCCCATCCGACATTCCAGCCAGGGTGCAGGCAAGCCTCTCCACCTTCCTCCCCCCCCCCCACCCCCATCCCCGCCCCCCCGCGCCCTGACCACGCTCCCTGGCTGGAACACTAGGCGGGCAGAACAGGGCAAGCCCACGCACTCCAACCCCGCTATGCCCCTGCCTCAACCAAGCTTCACAATCATCATTGGTGAGTACCGTATTAAATTGTTTGTTAAAAATTATTTAAAACTTATACTGTGTATGCATAAAATGTCTTTTGTCTGGTGAAAAAAATTTCCCTGGAACCTAACTCCTCCCCCCCCCCCCATTTACATTAATTCTTATGGGGAAATTGGATTCGCTTAACATCATTTTGCTTAAAGTTGCATTTTTCAAGAACGTAACTAGGACGTTAAGTGAGGAGCTACTGTAAAAGGATTTGCATTATCATCTTTTCTTCAAAGCTGCTTAATTTGAATGGCACTCTACAAAATGCCTGGAATTGAAGATTCTGTACTCTGACATTCCAATAATTATATCTTAATAAAACAATCCTATGCTGTGGTACAGATATATTCTGCAACTTACTTTCTTTACAGAGACAGGGGAACAAGTTTGTGCTTTCTACCTTTTTGCTTGAAAAACAGAACAAACTGAATAAGTAGGGGCAACAACATTCCCTTAGTAAAGGTGAAATATGCCACTGATTGACAGAGAGGGTTTAGCTGCACAGGACATCTAAGGGCTTATCTTCACTAGGATTTTTTTGCACTGGAATAGGTCCAGTGGTATGAATAGGGTTGGCAGAACTTGATTTTTTTTTATAACTTGATAGTTAATATTAATGTTTGTTTTTAAATACTTTGAAAATTTAAACTGATAAAAATAAAAATCATGCAAAATTATGGGCTTTAAGCTTTTTCCAGGTTTTATTGATTTGAAATTTTCACAGTTGTGGGAAGTTTTGGGAGGATCAGACAATAGGAGGGGTCAGACAATAATTATTTAATGACAGACTCTGAGATTCAAAAAGTTAAAGCTTTATAGTTGTTAAAACACAAATTATCAACATCACATGTGTAAGTGATGGGGGGGAGGGATAGCTCAGTGGTTCAAGCATTGGCCTGCTAAACCCAGGGTTGTGAGTTCAATCCTTGAGGGGGCCACTTAGGGGTCTAGGGCAAAAAATCAGTACTTGGTCCTACTAGTGAAGGCAGGGGGCTGGACTTGATGACCTTTCAAGGTCCCTTCCAGTTCTAGGAGATAGGATATCTCCATTAATTATTATTATTAAGTATACACAGTAAATATACCTAAATCAAACTTCTAAGTTTTCAAACAGCATTTTTCTTACTCTGCCTATCTGTAAATTTCTGTTGTTATCAATGCAAATATTTTTTGTTGGCTTGTGTGTGTAGGGTGAAACAAATTGTCTACTGACATTTACTGATAAAAATCTAATCCTTTCAAGGTAGGTATAAATATCCTTTTTCAAGGCAGGCTTAAAGGTTAAGAGAGTCCGTTCCAGTCATGTGCTGGGATCATGGACCAAGAGTGTATCTTTATTATAACATGTTTTAAGAGAATAACAGTTCATGCAAGTAATTTTCTTTCTTGAGGCTCCTACAGGAACCTCATCAGTACCTCTGTTACAGGAGAGAGGTTTTTATTACATAATAACTTGAAACAAGCAGTGTTTCAATATATCTGCAGAAGGCTTTCCTACTGAAAGATTCTCTCCTCTCTACCAGAGGAGTGGTGGCGTGGCCTCTTAACTTTCTGCTGTTACATGAGAAGAGGCAGCTATGGAGGAGGTGGATGGAATCTTCTGAAAGATCTAATTGTCACTCTTAACTTGGGAGTTAAGATTGGGAGCAAGGACTTCTCTGTAAAGGAGAAGGAGCAAGGAGTAGCGACAACTTCTTTGAACCTGAGTTAGCTAGAGCAGAAGTAGTAGTTAAATTGATAATCCCCTTGGAATGCAGCATTTAACATCTATTCAGCAGATCATTGCAGAATTCCAAGAGTATTAGCATAGAAGAACCTAATTATGGTGGAAGTGAATATCAATTTGAGCGAGTTCTCATTATAATCAAAGTGAAAATCCACTGACGTGCCTTGAAGAGTTCAGGGCTTTCACTATAAAGGAGGGTGAAGTCTTTCCAGTGTCTCTTGCAGTAATTGCACTTCCTTCCCATGTGGTCAGGAAAAATGCTTGCATAGACATAATGGGATATTTAGCAGAATCTATGGGTCTATATGTGTATTTTCACTTTCTATTCTACTTGACAACACACAAGGAGAGTCATTTGTAAATCACAGAATCACAGAATTGTCAGACTGGAAGGGACCTCGAGAGGTCATCTAGTTCAGTCCCCTGCACTCATGGCAGGACTAAGTATTATCTAGACCATCCCTGACCGTTGTTTGTCTAAATTGCTTGTAAAACTCCAATGATGGAGCTTGCACAACCTCCCTAGGCAATTTATTGCAGTGCTTAATGTTATATCCTTGGAGGCAACAGTTTTGGGAAGAAATCACTTGAGACACAGAGAGCTGTAAACCTTAAAAGCAGCCATTTATTGCCACACACTGAACTAACCAAAAACCAGTCAAAACTGGCTGGGCTATCCCCTAATAATCTAACTCAATTGCCATAGCAACAACAAGATTATATTACCACTACAACCAAATACACAACACTTAACCACCCTGACAGTTAGGAAGTTTCTCCTAATGTCCAATCTAAACCACACTTGCTACAGTTTAAGCCCATTGCTTCTTGTCCTATCCTCAGAGGTGAAGGAGAACAATTTTTCTCCCTCCTCCTTGTAACAACCTTTTATGTGCTTGAAAACTGTTGTGTCCCCTCTCAGTCTTCTCTTCTCCAGACTAAACAAGCCCAGTTTTTTCAGTCTTCCCTGATGGGTCATGTTTTCTAGATTTTTAATTATTTTTGTTGCTCTTCTCTGGACTTTCTCCTATTTATCCACATCTTTCATGAAATGTGACACCCAGAACTGGACACAACACTCCATTTGAGACCTAATCAACCCAGAATAGAGTGAAAGAATTACTTGTGACTTGCTTACAGCACTCCTGCTAATACAGTACATCCCAGAATGGTGTTTGCTTTTTTTCAAACAGTGTTACACAGTTGACTCATATTTAGCTTGTGATTCACTATGACTCCCAGATCCCTTTCTGCAGGATTCCTTCCTAGGCAATCATTTCCCATACATGTGTGCAACTGATTGCTCCTTCCAAATTGAGTACTTTGCATTTGTCCTTAGTGAATTTCATCCTATTTACTTCAGACCATTTCTCCAGTTTGTCCAGATTATTTTGAATTTTAAACCTATGCTCCAAAGCACTTGCAACCCCTACAAGTTTGATATCATCCGCAAACTTTATAAGTATACTCTCTATGCCATTATCTAAATCATTGATGAAGATATTGAACAGATCCAGACCCAGACCCAGAACTGATCCCTGCGGGACCCCACTCGATATGCCCTTCCAGCTTGACTGTGAACCACGATAATTACTCTCTGGGAGAGGTTTTCCAGCCAGTTATGTACCCACCATATAGTAGCTCCATCGAGGTTGTATTTCCTTAGTTTGTTTATGAGAATGTTGTGTAAGACAGTATGAAAAGCCTTACTAAAGTCAAGATATACCACATCTACCACTTCCCAATATCCACAGGGCTTGTTACCCTGTCAAAGAAAGCTATTGAGTTGGTTTGACATGATTTGTTCTTGACAAATCCATGCTGACTGTTACTTATCTCTTTATTATCTTCTAGGTGATTTCTTAATTATTTGCTCCATTATCTTTCTGGGTACTGAAATTAATTTGACTGGTCTGTAAATCCCCAGGTTGTCCTTATTTCCCTTTACATAGATGGGCACTTTATTTGCCCTTTTCCAGTCCTCTGGAATCTCTCTTCCATGACTGTTCGAAGATAATCGCTAATAGCTCAGATATCTCCTCAGTCAGCTTCTTGTGTATTCTAGGATGTATTTAATCAGGCCCTTGTGACTTGGAGATATCTAATTTGTCTAAGTAATTTTTAACTTGTTCTTTTCCTATTTTAACCTTTGGTTCTACTTTACTTAAGCAAGCAGCCTTCACTACTGCGAGACTAAGGCTTATAGAAACTTCACAAAATCCAACAAACTGCACTGTGGAGTCTGTCATTTTACCCTATTCTCCTCCCCTCCCCGTCCTCCGAGGATAAGAAAAAATATCTCAGTAATTAAGATAATATCTTTCTGGCAGCTATTCCGCTCGCTCAAAGTTAGCGTGCCATCTTTTAACAGGTTTGAGACCTTGGTGTATTCGCAGTTTTCGGATCAACAGGGTCTCGGTGCACAGCAGAATGCACTTAACCTCCAGAAATGAGGGAGGCACCTTATGTGAAAATCCCGTGCTTCAACAATTGTAGAGTGTTGCTGGTGTATTATTGATCACGTTATATGAACAGAATGATCACTTGTGTTCTTACTGTCTTTTGATTCGGATTTGAACAGATTGAGCCTTGCTCATGTGCAGGTGCCCAGCCCTGCCACAATGCAAAGGTCAAGCACAGTCACAGTCCCTGCCTTAGGAAGGAGCACATGCTGGGGAAGCCTGGGCACCACAAGTGGTGCAATCCACCCGATGATGTTGTGCACCATCACATTGTTCTTTCTGCTTGAGTGTTATCCTCCTTCCTCCACCCTGAGTCCATCTTGAGTCCACTTTTAGAGTGTAGTCCCTTAACTGATGAGCTTGTCTATTTGTTCTGTGTTTGTACAGCACCTAGCACAATAACGTCATGGTTCATGACTGGGGCTCCTAGGCAATATGATAATGCAAATAATAATAATAATAAAAAAATTCCACTTCCCCTTCACCTAAGTACATGACCAGGTGAAGATAAGAGAGCGTGCTTCACAACCTAACAAACTGTGGATGTGCACACTGCTCTGTTCTTCTTGGAGCTAAAGAGGGATTTTGCTGAGGTGGAGCATGTCCACACTGCCTCAGTTCAGGCCAGTGCCAGGAAGGCTTATTGTGACTTAGCCCTTAACTTAGCTTAACTGGCTCACTCTGATCCAGGCTAAGAACAAACCAAGGACTGTGACTTGCTAGTTCTGCCTTTGTTGTACATTTCTATAAATCAGCAGCTAGTCCAAGGTTTGTTGATATTATCAGTGTGTTCTTGAGCACAGAGGAACAAAATGAGCCTGTAATGCTAACCACAGGCTTTCATGGGCCAGCAAAAATAAATAAATAAAATAAAATAAAATAAAAAAGATTATTTTGGTGTCAGGTTCTTAAAGAGAAAGTATTTGATTGTGCAGGATGTGGAGTGACTGACCAGATAACTTGGCAGACCTAACTCTCTGTTTTACAACTTTAGCAAATGATGTTCTCTTTCTGTTGATTTTTAAGTTAGACTTTTCTTGTCCACCAGTCTCATTTTACTTTATTTTCTAGGTACTGGGATAAAGAGGTGCAAAAAGCTAAAAAAGAAGCAAGAACGCCCCATTTAACAAAAGCAATCCTACTTTGTTATTGGAAATCCTATTTAGCTTTGGGATTTTTCACATTGATCGAGGTAAGAGATGGAAAATACAATACAAAGTATTTTTGGATATCTTTTTACCCAATAGCAATGTAAATCTTGTCCAATAGGCATTTGTAATGAATGGTGGTGATTTCATTCTGGGACCCAACTCTTTCCCATAAACTCTGTACTTTTGTTTTTCAGAGACTAGAATGTCTCTCCTTAAGCATCTCTCTCTCTCTTGCTCTCATAAAAATACATTAGGGCCACACTGACTACTAGAAGTTGAAAACACTGGGTTAGAGTCTCCTTTCAGTTACAACTGCATAAGAGTGGGATTACACTGGTATAACTGAATGCACATTATCTCTGTGATATTGTCAGCCCCCCCCCCCCCCGCCCCTTCAAGGAGTTGTTTCTGAACTCATATATGCTGCTGATACATTACAGTATCCATAGGTTAGTGGGATGAATCATAAAAAAATATTTTTGCTAAATGTAACTATGTCACAAAAAAGTACCATGTGATTTTCAGAAATTAAAGGAGATCTGTATTTATGTAACTTGTTATGATAACATGAAAGATTTTATTGGTGGTTTTGAGAACTTTTGAAAAGTTTTAAATATTTTAATTTTAATTCAATTAAAATACATGTGTTAATACAGAAGTCCATTTCTTCTGGGTTATATTGCAATAAAAACTGGCCTGGGTATTTAAAGCAAGATAATAAAGGAAGAAGGGTGTGCCAGAAAGTTCTTACTTGCCTTGGAAGAAACTTGGATAGAAAATTACAGAATAAATCATTTCTATTTGTTTCTCTCCCCCCCCCCCCCCCCCCCGCCTTTCTTTTAGGAAACACTCAAAGTAATTCAACCCGTCTTTTTGGGAAAAATTATTAATTATTTTGAATTTTTTGATCCTCTTGATACTGCTGCTTTGAATTTTGCCTACGGCTATGCAGCTGCTTTGTCTGTATGTACATTGATTTTAGCCATAACCCACCACTTGTACTTTTATCATGTACAACGGGCTGGCATGAAATTGAGAGTAGCGATGTGTCACATGATTTATCGGAAGGTAAGCAACCTTTCATTTTTCAAATGTATGTGTATATAAGTTAGCTATTCTCGTAATCAATCAGTTTAAAATTAAGTATTTGAATTATTTTTCACTCTTGCAATAGTTCTGAAGTCATGGTATTTGAAGGAATAGGGTATAAGTCTGTATTAATGAAAATCAGGGTTAGCATATATGTGTATTGATTTTTTTTTTATACTGCTCTCAACGGTATATGGATGCCTATATAATGTTGTAGGCTATTGCCTGGGGTCCAGAGGATGTGGGAAAAAGGAGCTGCTGAGTGTTGTGTGCTTGTTCTCCTCCACTCTAGAGATGCATTGGGAGAGAATGGGCCCCTTCCCCCCCGGCCCGCCGCCTTCCTGTCTCAGAAGGGAGGAAGTTTGATCAAACCAGTAGGGGAATAGCAGCTCCTGGAAGGAGGCGTTCATGTCCAGACAGACTGGAGCCAAGCCCCTCCTTATGCCTCAGAGTGCATGTGGGATTGTACTTGGGGGAGGGGCTTCTCTGCCTCCCTTTGACCAGCCAGGGAGGGCATTAGGGGAGCTGATTGGCTCTCACAGCTCCCGCCTCTCAATTTAAAGCCTCCCTAGGGGTCACTTGCAGTATTGCTGCCCCACCCTCCCTGTAGTTGAGCTATATTGAGCTGTCTTTCCAGGATGCCATGAGTCTGACTGATCACCAGTTCCTGGGATGAGGAAGGATTTTTTTTTCTTGGCAGGTCCAGAGGGTTTTCACATATTTCAGGTTAAAAGGAGTAAGAATAGGATGGGAATTTAACACTAGGAGGAATACAGAAATGTTAGTCCATTGCAACATGAGCCTGGTGTCCAGTGTGAATAAAGGCTCAAAGGGCCAGGTCCCACAGGTAAAGGAGACCTGGGATGTGGCTAGTGAACCTGTTGCTGTAAGAAGGGGAGACCTGAAGTCTTTGCAGACTGAATTCACCCTTAGTACCCTTTATCTGCCCTGTGGAGGGGAGGGTGAGAGGAGTCAGAAATGAGGTGAGTCCTAGGGTTTAGGCTGAAGAGGGTTTGCCCTGAGTTATTGGTTATAGTGAGAGTCCCGTGATTCTCTTCTGGACCCAATTAAATGCTTGGTATGTGAGCAGGGGTGAGGAGATAGCACTCCTCCCCATGGTTAAGTTACTAAAGTTGTGGCCTATCACTTACCCCCGTGTCTGCATTTCTTTCACCTACATGTGCTGATGAACCTGTAGCAGTCACCATCTAGGGAGAGGAGCCAGGTGATCAGTGGAACAGAAGCAGAAGTAGCAACTACCAGGCCAGAGCAGGCAGGGAAAGTAGCTGGGCAGCTCACAGGATGAAAAGCTGCTTTTGTCCATTGCCAGTGTGGATCTTAAGAAGCGACAGCCTTACTAGCTGTCAGTAGCTTCTTTGTGGCTGGTGGCAGCCTTCAAGCCACGAGGCCTCTCTCTACTTTTACCTCCACGTAGGCAAGCCTGTCAAGAGAAATTTTGGGGCCCCAGCACATCATGGTCACTGCCTTCCCTCCCATTTCACTTTGTTTACACAAAACACTTTGAGGGGACCCCCTGACCTCAGGGCCCCAGTACAATAGTCCCTCCTTTTCTCTCCCTCTTATCAGCCCTGCATGTAGGAATCATACAGGAGGTGGCAGAGGGGAGAATGTCCTATCTATATAGTTAGGGGCTCCGATGGTATGACTTAAATTACCTGCCTTCCAAGTTTTTGGAGCAGTGCCCGCCTCACCCTTGTCCCAGAAATGAAATTTAGGCAGGGATTAGACATTTAGATTGATTAAAATTCAATCTGAATGTAATCTTTCTTTTTAAGAGGGGAAAAACACTCAACCCTTCCTCTGTTCTAAAACATGTAATTACCCCCACTTAAAGGTAACATTTAGATTACTCCTCTCTCCATCCTCATCTCTGAACTCCATAATTTATAGTAAAGTAAGAGAGAAAAAAGTGGGGAATATTTCTCAGGCCATGTTGGGCTGGTGAATTGTTTTTTATACACATGTTTATCCTCCTCCCTCTTCTGATACCTTGGAAATTATCCGCTGGGAACTCAGTTCTAACATAGCACACTACTTTCTTGTACATGAACATATCTCTGAGGAATTAATTTACTATACTGATTATCATAACACACTTTGTTTGAAATTCATGAAATATTTGTATAGCAAGCATTGTTTGTTGCAGCGTTGATATTCACTTGGAGGGCTGAAAGCTTGGAAAGGCAAAATGTTCACATTGTTCACTTTATTTCTGGGCATGATTAAATTGAATATTAATCTGCTTTCATCTCATAAATGTTTACTCCCAAGGGTGAAGGTTGAGGTCATGGTATAAGACCAATAAACTTTGCAGTCAATTATCCTCATTTGAGGTGTATGGATAGGTCATACCTTTTATAAATCCTTCATATACAGTTTTGAAAGAAAAGCTGAATGCTAATTTCCCAATACTTTTTTTTGGCATTAATTAATATCTGTAGTAAATATATACTTTAAATGCTAAGTTTCTGTCAGTGGTGGCTGTGTTGTCACTATGTGTGCTAGTTTTGTTAACCATAGTAAATGACAGATTCCTAGTACTGAAGTTCAAATGCTAGTTACTTAAATTGTTGTACTCCTTTTCCCTTCATATGAAGTAATAGAAAACTAATTTTATCTGTAGAACAAATCATTATCTATTTGTGTTATTAAAACTCCAAAAAGATGTTTTGTCTATACTAAAAAGCATTAGTAATAAGATGCTACACTCAGGAAGTCTGTTGCAAAGATGGGACTAGAATCTCTCATGACTAATTCTCAGTCTGATGCTGAGACCCCAAGATCATCGATGCAGTACTTATCTTAAAAATAGTAGGCTTCATTTTCTAAGGATTCTCTTCAGTTTGGCAGAAATAAAAAGAACAAAACAGCTCAAGTTCTGAAACCCAGAGATTTTTTGGTTGGGACTGGGTGGGCTAATTACTCTAAAACGTGACAACGGGCCCTTCAGAGGAAATAAACTGGTCTTTTCTACAGTGATATCTCTCCATCTTTCTATACTTGCAACCAACAATTTGGAACAGGGAGAGAACAAAGATCCAAGAAGGGAGACCAGAATTAGTTAACCTGATACTAAAACAAATCCTAATCCAGGGATTGATGTCAATATTATTTAGATGGTATTTCTGATTGGGAGGAGAGTAGAACTGCCTGTAACGGGAAATGGACAAGGGACCAATGAGCTCATATCTGAAAGAAGGCGGCATTTCAGAAGAAGACAGCTCCGGGAGTAGGATTCACCTTAACTTCTCCACAACAATCATTAATGATTTTATGTAATTACAGCCTAGTTTCTCTCCCCCCCCCCCCGCCCCTCCAAATATAGCCCAGCCACAGTGTTTACAAGGAACTGTGACCATATGGAAAATTCAAAGGGATATTAACCAAACTGTTTTTTGTGCTAGAAGAGATAAATATTTGACAAATAGAAAAATTTCAAATCAGGGTTTCTTTTTAATGATCTGTAACTCAAACAAACAAACAAACAAACAAACACCTTGGTAAATTTTCTTCAATCCCTTCAGAAATTCTCTTTTGCCTTTAGAGCAGGGGTCGGCAACGTTTGGCACGGGAAGCGGCGCGGGCGAGGGATGTGCTGGCCGCGGCTTCCCACCGCCCCCATTGGCCCGGGACGGTGAACCGTGGCCAGTGGGGGCCGCGATCGGCCAAACCTGCCGCATCAGCAGGTAAATAAACTAGCCCGGCCTGCCAGGGTGCTTACCCTGGCGAGCCACGTGCCAAACGTTGCCGACCCCTGCTTTAGAGTAAATGTGGCAATTTTCAGGCCAAACTAGCATTGCCAGTCAGTATTTTAGTGGATGGGGAGAGAGCTAAAATAGGGTTTTGGGTTTTTTTTGATGGAACCTGGTTACAGGCTTAAGGCCATTGCTTGGTGTTTGACATTGCTGCTTCCCTAGACTTAGGTCAAGGCTGGTTCTTTTTGTCAGGAAAACGTAAATGTTTCTCTGAGATTTCTTTTATGACACGCATGATAATTTGAGAGTAGTTAAGCTGCAAGAGTTGCCAATGAGTACAGGAAGGGTTCTCCCCTACCCATAACAGTGGCAGAGAATGATAGAGTGAACAGCAGGAACTGCTGTAGGTGTGCTCTTGTGTACACCTTCTCCAACCCCTAGACAGCCTTTAGAAACTATACTATTAATACGGGAAATATCTGGCTGATTGCTTTCTCAGAGGATATCAGCCTGAATCTTTGTAGGGTGGGCAAGTTGGGGCTGCACTAGTGAAGTAGGTTAACTGGGGTACCTAGAAAAAGGAGGGAGAGTTGGTGAAACATAACACACAAACATAACTACTAAGACATGTACCTAAGACCACTTCAGACATTTTACTGGCTGAATGGTGGTTTGTCGGTCTTTCCTATTTAGGTTCAGATCCTGAAATCAGTGAGACTACTTTGCTTAAAGCTGAGCACATGCTTATGTCTTTGCAGGATCAAGGCTTTGAGTTGTAAGCTCTTTGCAAAAGAGACTATTTGGAAAGCACCAGCAATATTTTCAGTAGTGATGCAATATAAATAACAACTCCAATAACTATTTGATCTGCCTCTTGAAGATATATTTCAAGTATACAATGGGCATCATTAAAAGTCTTGGCATTTTTCCCCTGCATCTTCATATTTACAGTACCTGTATTTTGGTATTTGCAGTGTTCTCTATTCTTATAATTGGAAGATTGGGGCAAAGACTCAGCTGGTCAAACTGAGTCTTTAGGATAGAGATTTCCAGTCTAGTTTTGCTCAAGTGTTCTTGACAGAGGGATGCACGTGAAAGAAATGTGCGGAGTTTTTGGTTCAGGTTTAATATTTTGCCATATTAGTTTTATGTTCTGAGTCACTTCTGGAAATGCAGAGGGAAATAGATTTTTAATGTCAATTCTGCTCCTCCTCCCCCCCCAGATATTATTCTATATGTTTTCTACTTCATAGCCAAATCTTGATCACCAGCCAGTGTTTTAACTAAGGCCTTTAAACTGCAGTTCCAAGAATTCTCATGTGTCTTCATCTTAAAAATACCTCATAATTCATAGCTCTGATGCCAGATTTGTCAATAGTACATCTAGGCTTTAGAAGAGATGATGCAGCTATTCTGATACCATACAATGTGGTAGTTAATTTAAAATAATTTAAGAATGCTTGATTTTTTTTTCTATTTCAGGCACTTCGTCTCAGTAACACAGCTCTGGGAAAAACTACCACAGGTCAAATAGTAAATCTTTTATCAAATGATGTGAACAAATTTGATCAGGTAAGACTTATTATTGGTCTTCTTAGACAATTCTGGTAAGGAGATGAGAGATGGGTCCAAGTTGCAATATTTGAGGGGTATGGGATATGAGGTTTTACTTCACAATCATTTTTAAAGTGACAACTTAGGCTCATAATTTAGTATTGATTTTTAAAAGTGGTTTTACCAAACATATTAATAGCAATAGCTTCTTGAAATTGGAAAAAAAATCCGTTTTCTTTTTGTGTGTAGATATTCCTGCTCTGTTTATAAACCCGGCATAGTGCTGGTGCATGTAAGTGTATTAAAGGCAACTCTGCAATTGACTGAATTATTTGAGATGCTTTTCGTTTTAGTTTTTAAAAGGTTGTGTTGAGTGAACTGAAACACATTTAAAACTCTTCATTTTAGCTTTTAAACTGCAATTCAACCAGGATTATTGTAATAACTGGGAAACACTTCCATGCTTTATAATAAGGTATCCTGGGCTGAAGTGATAGCCCAAGGCAGTGTTGCTGTTGAATTAATAGGCTTCACCCTAATGTTGTGTGTGTTTTACTAGAATATTTTAAATTTAAACAAAATATTAAAAAATACCCCCACAAAAAACTACATTAAAAGAACATTATTAAAGTTGCAAAGTCAAGCATTCAAAAGTTAGGAAATGCATTACAATCTCTGATTACACCAGCACATACTATATTTTCCACAACCCCTATCAGTTTCAGTGCATAGGAAGGATGGAACTCACTGAATGAACAAGCAGTCAGTATTTTGTTTCATCCTCATCATTCAGTTGTGGCCCTAGGTCTTATTTATTGTGCACTATTCAAACTGTGCCCTGAATACAGATTATTCATTTCCTCATAGGCTCTGTGGTGATGGTCCGTGTGCAATATGTTCAGCACTAGGACCTGTGGGAGGCTGGAGCATGCTCAGTGAGGACAGACTCTTCAGAGATTTAGCCCTTAAACTCTAACAAGTCTCTGCTAAGCGTGTGTGAACTGTGATTTTTTTCAAGGGTTTATTACTTGAGCAAATTTGGGTGGATTTTCCTGGAGATGGCAAAAGGCACATTTCTAATAAAGGCCACTCCTTGCCACATTTCAAGTCCCTGCTCCAAAAGAAAAGGGATGCTAGAGCTTCTCAAAGAAAAGGCTGGTGGAATTTTACACATGGGCAAAACATATTTTTCCCTAACCTTCTTCTCAGAAATAGCCAGAGGTGAAAGTAAGCTGGTACAGTCTGGTAAGGCGTATCGGCAAGAGTCGGTACACCGCTGACTGTACCAGCAGCAGGCAGCTTCCCCAGGCCGGCGATTTAAAGGGCTCAGGGCTCCTGGCAGCAGCTGGAGCCCCAGGCCCTTTAAATCGCCACCAGAGCCCCGGGGTTCCGGCAGCGGGGCTCTGGCGGTGATTTAAAGGGCCCGGGGCTCCGGCTACAGTAGCGGCTGCTGGGAGCCCCGGGCCCTTTAAATCGCCGCCGGAGCCCCAGGGTGCCCAGCTGCTGCCACAGCTACTGCTCCTGCGGTGATTTAAAGGGCCCGGGGCTCCTAGCCGCCGCTACCACAGCTGGTGACCCAGGCCCTTTAAATCTCGATTTAAAGGGCCCAGGGATTTAAAGGCCCGGCCTCTTCCAGTTGAGGCCCCCCCTCCCCCCGCTCAGGACTCCAGCATACTGGTAAGTCCTTAAAGTTACTTTCACCCCTGGAAATAACTGAACTGGTTTGGCTGAAATTTTCCAAAAATATTCAGCTTGGGTCAGACCCCCACCATGGAAAATGTCAGTGAAAAGATTATGGTATCCAGTCAGGGTACACAGACAGAGAGAGATACCACTCTGCAGATAATTGTAAGTTTTGTAAATGAAGCAAGAAAATTACAGGACACGTGTTATACTCATGGAATTGTCTTGGAATACAGGATGCTCTAAAGTTACCGGTGCATAATAGTACAGTTTTCCCATTTATGCAAATGCCTGCACTCTAACTAGCTGAGGATGCTGATTTTTAAAACCATTATTTAGTTCTCTCTCAATAACTGGGCTGTGAATCTCTCTGTCTCTTTCCACTGACTGCCTACCATAATCTTTCTGCAAGCTTATTTTTCAGAATGTCTACCAGAAACAAAAATGGCACCTCAGCTTTATATTCCCTTGAGTGGAAAGCAGAAAACATGCAAACATTTATATTTTAAAATTGAAAATTTATATATATTTATATATACAATTTCCCTGCTGATAAGGGTTTTATTGTTGGTGGTTTTTATCTTTTCAATTAATGCTAAAAGCTGTTTTTATATCTTAACTGATTGTGCAGGTAACGATTTTCTTACACTTTTTATGGGCTGGACCACTTCAAGCTATAGCAGTAACTGCACTTCTCTGGATTGAAATAGGCCCATCATGCTTTGCAGGAATGGCAATTCTGATTATTCTACTTCCTTTACAAACCTGTATTGGGAGGTTGTTTTCTTCACTAAGGTAAGGTAAACTTTTGTGGTGCACATTATCTGTGCAGGTTTTGAAAGTGCATGTGCTTGGCTGGCCTGATGTCAAAACTGCCATGGGCTAGGCCCTTTGTTCAATTTCCAACCGTTTGCCAATATTTTCAAAAAGTAGCACCTAAAATAAGAGATGTGATTTGCAAAAGTGCTGAGCATCCAGCGAATCCCATTAAAGTCACTGGAACCTGCTTGGGTGCCCAGTCCTTTTGAAAATCAGGTTGCTTATTTGCTTGCCTACATATGGACTCGGAAGTCTAATATTTTGAAAAATCTTGACCTTGATGTCTTGCTGCATGGGCATTTAGGGACTGGGTTTGTTGTGGACAATGCTGTTGTTCCTTGCAACAGGAAAAAGAGAGTGCCTTGGTTTTTCACAAGGTCTGACCTCTGAGGATGATAAAGATGTTGCAGTCAGAAGCTCTAAAAAGATTCCTATGCAAGGCTCCTCATCTGCAAGAATGGTACCCGTGATTCATGGTCTTGAAAGTGGGGAGAGGCTGTGAGGAAACAACATGGCGGGGGGAGGGCAGAGGAAGAAATGGGCTCCTTAGGACCTCAGTAGCGGTGCAAGATTTGTAACAGGAAGGGTTTTTATGTATAGTGGCTCTGCAGTATCTTTCCAACCAGATTCAGACCTTATGGCCTCCTCCCACCCCACCAGCTTCTTCCCTCCTCCCCCCAAAATTACATCTTGTGGAAAGTCTGATAGTTTTTCTTAGACTACAGTATTCTGATTTCCTAACTTTCAAACTTTTATAATGGCAAAGTTCTAGTAATGTGTTAAATTAATAGGTAACTTATTTTACAAACTTATTCTGTTTTAACGAAGCATTTGGTGGCTTTGTCTGAGAATGTTATTAAAGCTCTTAAATGTGTTACGAGTGGATGTCTGCGAGCTTGGCCTGGCTCTTCTTTGTGGCATAACCTGTTATAGTGTGAATAGTTTCCTGCATTGTCTTTATGTAATAAAAACTGTATGGCTAGGTACTGATGTTTTTATTTGTTTGAAGATTGGTTGAAGGTAAAATATTGTGAAAATAGTCAAACTGACATTGTTATTGCATGGCTAAGCACTCAAAAGTCTGGAAATTACCAAATTAGAGTTACCTATAGAACGCTGTTCCTTGTGCTTATTCACTATGATACAGTCTTCAGTTACATGGTCACATACTATTTCTCAAATAATAAAATAATACAGTTTTCCCCCCACAACTTTAGTTATACATACATGTACCATGTTTTAATAACTTTTTCATTCTATACACTTGCACTGTTTTCATTGTTGTAATGATCCAATGTAGCTTTATTGACTTAAACATTTTTTATATTAACAATCATTATAATACTTAGCACTTACACAGTGCTTTTCATCCATAGATCTCAAAGTGCTTTTTCAAAGTGGTAAGCATTATTATCCCCATTTTACAGATGGGAAAACTGAGACACAGAGAGATTAAGTGACTTGCCCAGGGTCACACAACGAGATGAGAAATTCTCTTCTCTAAGGTATGTATTCTAATAATTAGTCAGTGGCCATGTAATATTCAATGTTTTTCAACCAGCAGCAGATCCTTGCTTAGGCTCAGCACAGGGGAAGGAATACGTTGATGAGGAAGATACTTATCTGCGCACATGTGCGTAAGTCTCTCTTTATTTGCAGTTCAGGGAATGAAGCTGAAGTAGATTTCAATCCTGCAATGAGCTATGTGTGGGCACTGAAGTGACTGGGGGTCTGCATGGGCACAGGGGTCCACCTGCATGGAGCTAATTGCAGGATTGGCGCCACTGCTGCAAGTTTAGGTGGGCTCTGCATGAGAAGCTAACTTTCATTATTATGCATTTTATCCTTCTGCCCCAGTCTTGCAAATATCTATGCATGTTAGTAACTTTGCTCATGCAAATAGTACCATTGACTTCAATGCCTATTTTTCAGGATGGGACCCTTATTCTGTAATGTCTTGAGTAAGACTAATTAGTGTACTTGTCATATAAATGACCTTCATGGTCTCTGGGACACTGTATTATATGGTACTATTGTTAGCCGCACATAAACATAAACATTTATACAAAATGTATGTATTATACTGTATTATATGAAAAACAGTTTGTGATCATGAAATTGAAGACTGTATTGTAAATATATGCATGGGAGCAACCTTCAGATTATGTGAGCAATCTTAGCATTTGTTGTCAGATGCTACCGGTGTGGTGCTCTGCTTTCTCCTATGTTGATATCACTCAGCTGCGTGCGTCTGTTCCCTCTGTGTGCTGCCCCAGCTTTGCGCAAGTAGCTGACACAGCAGACCTGAAGAGAACCCCCAATAACCACAGAATCTAGTAAGATGCAAAGTCACCTTGACTAGGTTTATTGCGACCTTGGACACAATTGCAGTTCCCCGTAGATTACTTAGTCTACTGGGCATACTACGAGAAAGTGCCTCTTGGCAAGGACCCGGCTCAGTGGCGGGACTTTCCACTGCCCCCGTGGCCAGACAAAGACACCACCCCAGGGATACATTCTTATACACAGGTACAAACAAGTTACACATCACTACTACAGCATTATAATTTCCAGACTTTTTCAGGGCTTAACCATGTAATGGTAGCATTCTCTTTAAATGTACTTTAAACATGTAATTTTCTATGTGATTTAAAAGAGAAAAAGTTAGAAAAGATTCATTCCACTATTGGGCTAGGCACCACTGGTATGCACTATCCCATGCACTGTGGCTGCTACCATTAAAGCCAGTGGGAGTTTATGAGGACTATATGAGGGAAACTATCATGCACAGATTAGGAAGTCTGTAGGAAATCTTTGGTACATTTCCTTTTCATACCTAAAATTGGTGTGAGTGCATGCGTAGCACAACTAGCATGTGCATGTGCTGAGCTTAGATCTGTCCTTTTTAAAAATCTGGGGCCAGGTCTTCTGTTGGTATAAATTGTCATAGCTCCATGGAAGTCCATGAACTACTCTGATTTACACTAGTGAGAATCTGGCCTCCAGTGTGCATGTGCAAATATGACTTCCCAATGGGCAGGGCCGGCATTTTCAAGCAGGTGCTTGGGGCAGCCACTCCGGAGAGGGGCGGCACGTCCAGATATTCGGAGGCAATTCGGCGGACAGTCCCTCACTCCGCCTGGGAGCGAAGGACCTCCCGCCGAATTGCTGCTGCAGATCGCGATTGCGATCGTGGCTTTTTTGTTTTGTTTTGTTTTTGTTTTGGCTGCTTGGGGCCTGGACCTCCCCCACTGCAACTTGAGACCATTACTCCTTGTTCTGTCGTCTGCCACCACTGAGAACAGCCGAGCTCCATCCTCTTTGGAACCCCCCTTCAGGTAGTTGAAGGCTGCTATCAAATCCCCCCTCATTCTTCTCTTCTGGAGACTAAACAATCCCAGTTCTCTCCTCATAAGTCATGTGCTCCAGACCCCTAATCATTTTTGTTGCCCTCCGCTGGACTCTTTCCAATTTTTCCACATCCTTCTTGTAGTGTGGGGCCCAAAACTGGACACAGTATTCCAGATGAGGCCTCACCAATGTCGAATAAAGGGGAACGATCACGTCCCTCGATCTGCTGGCAATGCCCCTACTTATACAGCCCAAAATGCCGTTAGCCTTCTTGGCAACAAGAGCACACTGTTGACTCATATCCAGCTTCTCGTCCACTGTGACCCCTAGGTCCTTTTCTGCAGAACTGCTACCTAGCCATTCGGTCCCTAGTCTGTAGCAGTGCATGGGATTCTTCCGTCCTAAGTGCAGGACTCTGCACTTGTCCTTGTTGAACCTCATCAGGTTTTTTTCGGCCCAATCTTCTAATTTGTCTAGGTCCCTCTGTATCCAATCCCTACCCTCTAGTGTATCTACCACGCCTCCTAGTTTAGTGTCATCTGCAAACTTGCTGAGAGTGCAGTCCACACCATCCTCTAGATCATTAATAAAGATATTAAACAAAACCGGCCTCAGGACCGACCCTTGGGGCACTCCGCTTGAAACCGGCTGCCAACTAGACATGGAGCCATTGATCACTACCCGTTGAGCCCGACGATCTAGCCAGCTTTCTATCCACCTTACAGTCCATTCATCCAGCCCATACTTCTTTAACTTGGCGGCAAGAATACTGTGGGAGACCGTATCAAAAGCTTTGCTAAAGTCAAGGAATAACACATCCACTGCTTTCCCCTCATCCACAGAGCCAGTTATCTCATCATAGAAGGCAATTAGGTTAGTCAGGCACGACTTCCCCTTCGTGAATCCATGCTGACTGTTCCTGATCACTTTCCTTTCCTCTAAATGTTTCATAATTGATTCCTTGAGGACCTGCTCCATAATTTTTCCAGGGACTGAGGTGAGGCTGACTGGCCTGTAGTTCCCCGGATCCTCCTTCTTCCCTTTTTTAAAGATGGGCACTACATTAGCCTTTTTCCAGTCATCTGGGACCTCCCCCGATCGCCATGAGTTTTCAAAAATAATGGCTAATGGCTCTGCAATCTCACCCGCCAACTCCTTTAGCACCCTCGGATGCAGCGCATCCGGCCCCATGGACTTGTGCACGTCCAGTTTTTCTAAATAGTCCCGAACCACTTCTTTCTCCACAGAGGGTTGGTCACCTTCTCCCCATGCTGTACTGCCCAGTGCAGCAGTCTGGGAGCTGACCTTGTTCGTGAAGACAGAGGCAAAAAAATCATTGAGTACATTAGCTTTTTCCACATCCTCGGTCACTAGGTTGCCTCCCTCATTCAGTAAGGGGCCCACACTTTCCTTGATTTTCTTCTTGTTGCTAACATACCTGAAGAAACCCTTCTTGTTACTCTTAACATCTCTTGCTAACTGCAACTCCAAGTGTGATTTGGCCTTCCTGATTTCACTCCTGCACGCCTGAGCAATATTTTTATACTCCTCCCTGGTCATTTGTCCAATCTTCCACTTCTTGTAAGCTTCTTTTTTGCGTTTAAGATCAGCAAGGATTTCACTGTTTAGCCAAGCTGGTCGCCTGCCATATTTACTATTCTTTCTACACATCGGGATGGTTTGTTCCTGCAACCTCAATAAGGATTCTTTAAAATACAGCCAGCTCTCCTGGACCCCTTTGCCCTTCATGTTATTCTCCCAGGGGATCCTGCCCATCTGTTCCCTGAGGGAGTCAAAGTCTGCTTTTCTGAAGTCCAGGGTCCGTATTCTGCTGCTCTCCTTTCTTCCTTGTGTCAGGATCCTGAACTCGACCATCTCATGGTCACTGCCTCCCAGGTTCCCATCCACTTTTGCTTCCCCTACTAGTTCTTCTCTGTTTGTGAGTAGCAGGTCAAGAAAAGCTTTGCCCCTAGTTGGTTCCTCCAGCACTTGCACCAGGAAATTGTCCCCTACACTATCCAAAAATTTCCTGGATTGCCTGTGCACCGCTGTATTGCTCTCCCAGCAGATATCAGGGTGATTAAAGTCTCCCATGAGAACCAGGGCCTGCGATCTAGCAACTTCTGCTAGTTGCCAGAAGAAAGCCTCGTCCACCTCATCCCCCTGGTCTGGTGGTCTATAGCAGACTCCAACCACGACATCACCCTTGTTGCTCACACTTCTCAACTGTATCCAGAGACTCTCAGGTTTTTCTGCAGTTTCATACCGGAGCTCTGAGCAGTCATACTCCTCTCTTACATACAACGCAACTCCCCCACCTTTTCTGCCCTGCCTGTCCTTCCTGAACAGTTTATATTCATCCATGACAGTACTCCAGTCATGTGAGTTATCCCACCAAGTCTCTGTTATTCCAATCACATCATAGTTCCCTGACTGTGCCAGGACTTCCAGTTCTCCCTGCTTGTTTCCCAGGCTTCTTGCATTTGTGTATAGGCACTTAAGATAACTCATCGATCGTCCCTCTTTCTCAGCATGAGATAGGAGTCCTCCCCTCTTGCACTCTCCTGCTTGTGCTTCCTCCCAGGATCCCATTTCCCCACTTACCTCAGGGCTTTGGTCTCCTTCCCCCGGTGAACCTAGTTTAAAGCCCTCCTCACTAGGTTAGCCAGCCTGCTGGCGAAGATGCTCTTCCCTCTCTTAGTTAGGTGGAGCCCGTCTCTGCCTAGCACTCCTTCTTCTTGGAACACCATCCCATGGTCGAAGAATCCAAAGCCTTCTCTCCGACACCACCTGCGTAGCCATTCGTTGACTTCCACGATTCGACGGTCTCTACCCCGGCCTTTTCCTTGCACAGGGAGGATGGACGAGAACACCACTTGCGCCTCAAACTCCTTTATCCTTCTTCCCAGAGCCACGTAGTCTGCAGTGATCCGCTCAAGGTCATTCTTGGCAGTATCATTGGTGCCCACGTGGAGAAGCAGGAAGGGGTAGCGATCCGAGGGCTTGATGAGTCTCGGCAGTCTCTCCGTCACATCGTGTATCCTAGCTCCTGGCAAGCAGCAGACCTCTCGGTTTTCCCGGTCGGGGCGGCAGATAGATGACTCAGTCCCCCTGAGGAGGGAGTCCCCGACCACCACCACCCTCCTCCTCCTCTTGGGAGTGGTGGTCGTGGAACCCCCATCCCTAGGACAGTGCATCTTTTGCCTTCCAATCGGTGGAGTCGCCTTCTGCTCCCTTCCCTCAGATGGGTCATCTAGTCCACTCTCCGCATTAGTACCTGTAGAGAGAACATGGAAACGATTGCTCACCTGTATTTCCATTGCTGGTGAATGGACGCTCCTCTTTCTCCTTCTGGAGGTCACATGCTGCCAAACCTCCTCACAATCCTTCTGTCCCTGCTGCGCCTGCTCTGAATCTTCAGAACATTGTGGCCGTAGAAGCATCTCCTGACGTCTGTCCAGGAAATCTTCATTTTCCCTTATGCAACTCAGAGTCGATACTCGTTTCTCCAGCCCTCGAACCTTCTCTTCCAATATGGAGACCAGCTTGCACTTTGTACAGACAAAGTTGCTTCTGTCCTGTGGAAGAAAGACAAACATGGCACAACCTGTGCAGGTTACAACAGCTGATGGCTCACCCTCCATGTCACCGTCCTCTTAAGAGCTTCCTCAACTGTTGCAGGAACTACTCAGAGAAACCTGCAGATGAAAGCCTCGGTGCGCTCTCCCCACGCGAACTCCCAGGCAAACTCCCGCTGTTAGCCTCTGCTGTTCGCCACTCAGCTGGTCATAGTTGTAAAGATAACCTTCCTGACATGAAACAAGAGTAACTGATACTATATTGTCTTCCTGTGTTCTACTAGCAAGCCTTGTTTATAGGGAGACCAGATGTCCCGATTTTATAGGGACAGTCCTGATATTTGGAGGTTTTTCTTATATAGGCACCTATTATCCCCCACCCCCGTCCCAATTTTTCACACTTGCTATCTGGTCATCCTACTTGTTTACATTAGGAAAACATAGTAAACATAAAATATTGATAAATTCTTATAAAAGTTATAGTAGGATTTATTTTGATACATCATGTGCTATATTCCTAAGTGACATGGTTTTACAGATATCCTATCATCTCTAAACACAACTTTTATATGAAAGAAAAATGCGTTGCAGAATGGCTTCTTTGGCTATGCATACACAAGCCTATTTTCTTTGAAATTTCTCTCCAATTCCAACAGTAGTAGCAATGGCTGGAGCACCAATATAGAACGTGCTGTCTATACCAGATGTGCTAGTGCCTTGTCTACACTAGTGCTCCAATAGTTCCTGCTGTTAGTGGAGCTGTGCTGGTAGTAGCAACAGTGGAAAATTTTAGCACATGATGTGTCAAAACAAACCCTACTATAAATAAGAATTTATCAATGTTATGTTTACTATGTTTTCTTTACTACATCAATGAATTCAATATGATTTTAGTATACTTTAAAA
Organism: Chrysemys picta bellii; assembly: GCF_011386835.1. NCBI lineage: Eukaryota > Metazoa > Chordata > Testudines > Emydidae > Chrysemys > Chrysemys picta. The sequence continues at coordinate 259,384,083 of NC_088791.1, forward strand.
ATAAGGAACCATTTCATACATACGAAAAAATGTGTTAATTTCCCCCCAGTTTAAATTGTGACTTTTTACCATTAAGAAGCTGGGTTTTTTAAACTTGTTTGCCATGATAAACTAGGACCTTCGTTATAAGCAGAGATCCTAATTTTCCATGATAACAAGAAAAACGAAACCAAAATTCTCTGATTAAAAGAACCTCAGTCTGTGTTTAGTTTCCCTAGGCACAATATACATAGGTATCAGCTGAACACAATATTTTGTTGATACAGTGGAACCCCTTCTATCTAGTCTAATTGGGACTGGGGTCAGATCAGATAATCAATAATTTGAATAATCTGGAGATCCTAAACCCTGGGTGGGAGGGCTGCAACTTCAGCTGAAACCTGAGCCACGCTGCCTAGGGCTGACAGCAGGAGCCTCGTCGCCTGGGGCTCGGGCTGTCAGTCCTGGTTCGGTTAATCCGGAGAGCCGGATAATGGAGCCTCGGATAAATGGGGTTCTACTGTATAGGGTTTTATTCACAAAACGTAAAAACTAAAGATTCTCTGTAAAAATGTAAATTCTACGTTTTTCCATGGCAAATGGATGTCTAGGATCCCGGGTTACAAGCAACAGGAAATATGGGGCTAGAATAGATATGCCTAATGCAACCTAAACAGCAAATCCTGCTGTCATATTTTATACAGTTATCAACAAATAGTGACTGTTTCTCATTGTTTCCTGTTATCACTTCCTTTCACTTTTGTACCAATTTTTTAAATATTATTTTTGGAAATATCCCTGGTGATTTTTAAATCTTAAAGTCTGGAAATATAGTATATGTATTTACAAGAAAATTTCTTTCTTATAATTCCAGCTTTCAGAAGGTAGGAATTATAATAGATACCCAGTGTCCTTTCCTGTAGTACATCTCTACCCCAATATAATGCGACCCGATATAACACGAATTCGGATATAACGCGGTAAAGCAGTGCTCTGGGGGGTGGGTGGGCGCTGAGTGTTGAGTCCTTGTGGTGGATCTGCGCGGCGGATCAAAGCAAGTTCGATATAACGCGGTTTCACCTATAATGCGGTTAGATTTTTTGGCTCCCGAGGACAGCGTTATATCTGGGTAGAGATGTATTAGAGGTGGTCTGCTTTCCCTCTCATATTGTCCTACTGGTTCTCAAAGAAACTGGTGGTTTTGGTGGTTGTTGACTAAGTTTATACTACCTGCTTGTGAGGTACTAATACCTCTGGATGGAGAATATTATTATACAGTAACTCCTCACTTAACGTTGTAGTTATGTTCCTGAAAAATGCGACTTTAAGTGAAACGATGTTAAGCAAATCCAATTTCCCCATAAGAATTAATGTAAATGGAGGGGGGGAGATAGGTTCCAGGGAATTTTTTTTTTTGCCAGACAAAAGGCATTATATACATATTAAACAATTTTAAACAAACAAATTAATATTGCGCTGGCGGGGTGGGGAGTAGTGTGCACGTGCTGTGTGTTTACAAACATACTGTACATACAGTACAGTACTATAGTTGGGAGGTGTCCCTGCCTTACCCTACACAGGCACAGCCCACTGGCACTGGAGATGAGGTAGGCAAGGAGGCTGAAGGTGCTCTAGGCTAGGAGAAGCCACATTGCCCAGCAGCGGCAGCTTCCCCTACTCTGCAAGCACCAGGGGCGGGGGGGGGGGCAGGAGGGGGCTCAACCCTCAGCCCGTCCACTCCCCGCCTTCCCCCATCCTTGATCTGCCTCTTCTCCTGCCCCACCTCCTCCCCCTTTATTTCCCACGCTGAGTCCTCGCTCCTCCCCTCCTCCTGCCCCCGAAACGCTGCAAGCCAGCTGACTGACGCGGGCAGGGTGGGGGGAGGAGGGGGAAGGCGCTGATCTGCGGGGTCTGCTGGCGGACGGGTGGCGCTGTGGGGAGGGGGGCGCGTAGGGAGGCTGCCAGCTGTGGAGAAAGCAGGCAGCCAAACAACACAAGAGTGGAGCATTGCACAACTTTAAATGAGCATGTTCCCTAATTGCTCAGCAACGTAACAACGAAACAAGGTTAACCGGGACGACTTAAAGTGAGCAGTTACTGTATTTGAAGCTGGTCAGAAAACAAATCCTTCATTTGTCAAAAGAATTTAATCTTGATAAAAATTTTCTCACCAGGTCTAATTATAACTAATTACTTTTAATGCTCAACATCATGGGTTTTGTGTGCTTCAGGCAGAATTAGCCACAGAAATAACCAAGATCAGGTCAATCCCATTTATTGACCTCTTCAGAAGCGCCTCTTTCCCCACTTTTTGTTGGCAGAAAAAGCAGTTGCTTCAACATACTTTCTTGGAGAAATGCTTATATTTTGGCATTTTCAACTCAGATTATTTACTTCTTGAATGTCCTGTATTTTTCCTTCCCTTTTTTTATCTTGTCTTTTAAATATGTTTGGAAAATCTCTATTTTATTGTATGTTACACTTGATGGGAGGTATTTTCTTTATCGGGTTATTGGCAAATATTCTTACTCTGGCCAAAATATATTTCAGTTATTTTTAACCATGCAAAAATACATTTTCTTTTTTTAAAACAGGGCATATAATCACAGTGTCTGTATATACTGGTACATGTGATGCTCTGTACATAGATTCCTGGTGTACACAAATGCTAGGCTCTTCACTGAAAACTGCATAGATGAGAACACATAACCCAAATTTTTACATGTCAAAGTTTACTCTACAAGTGTAACAGTACAGATTGAACAGTCACTGTTGTTGTGAATCTGAGAACTTTTCTTTAATTACAGGAGTAGAACTGCAGCCTTGACAGATGTCAGGATTAGGACAATGAATGAAGTCATAACTGGTATGAGGATAATAAAGATGTATGCCTGGGAAAAATCATTTTCAGAACTAGTTAGCAGTATAAGAAGGTAATCAGTGTTTCACTGAAATTTATGCCATGGTATTTGATCTAAATTCATGTATGTTTTTATATGTTAGTAGATGCTTTATTTTTGAATTTGAAATCCAGGAATTTCCTAGAACCCTTGTATAGCTTTGTTGTTTTTTCCTTCACCTCTGCATAAGGACAGTATGAGTTTGCCTTGAGGGCAGAAAAAAGTTCTTTGATATTTATTAAAATTGGTTTCTTGTAAGTGTGAATACAGAATCACCATTTTTCTTGTTTCCACATTTGGTTTATTGCCTAACAACCTATATACATCAAGTGTCCTCTATTTATAAAGAGTTTCATCCTCACAATCGACTTACTGGCTCTCCTGACTTTAACCTGCAAAATTCTTTTCTCTGAGGAATATCATGGGATTTCCTTTCTCACCTTAGCTATAAATCTAGAATCCTATAGAGGCTATGCTTAGACTCCTTTTGTGTCCATCTGAAGTGCAGCCATCAGGTGGCAGGCCTGTTGATGCACCTTTCTCAAGGCTGGAACTCTGCAGTTTAATTAGTCTGGGGCTGGATCTCTGGTTTAGTATCCTCCTTGGATGCTAGGGTTAGTCTTTGGAAGAGTAAACCACAGCCTGGACAGAGCCAGGTAGGGAATATTCTCCACTGGTTTCTCAAGGATCCTGGGCATTCCTTATGATAGCACCTTATCTTTGTTAATGTTTAATTTCATATTAGTTTCTCTCTTCCTTTGATTTAATTGTATGCCTTCACGCAGGATAATGACAGGTTTCAGAGTAGCAGCCGTGTTAGTCTGTATCCGCAAAAAGAAAAGGAGTACTTGTGGCACCTTAGAGACTAACAAATTTATTAGAGCATAAGCTTTCGTGGGCTACTGCCCACTTCAGTAGCCCACGAAAGCTTATGCTCTAATAAATTTGTTAGTCTCTAAGGTGCCACAAGTACACAGGATAATATTGCACAGGTAAAATTCTAGCCCTGGTATCCAACTTCCAAAGAAAATAATCTAACTGTTCATTACTTTACTTGAGAACTAGAAGAAGATCTAAGATTGAAAACAAAATTAGTAGTAGGTTTAATAGAAGTTACATTAGATAAATTCAAACAGAAAGTTGATATAATTAGAATAAACAGAGGAGAGAAGTTGTCATATATTTGGCTAAAGTGTGACCAGTACTGTCCAGAGTTACTACTGTAGCCCTATTATTCAGAGAAAAGCATTGCTTCAGACCATGAACTGTGGGTCAGATTGAATGACTAATTTATAAGTGGAAATTGAAGATTTTGAAAATAAATTTTAGTCTGGAAAACATATGCTCCAGCAACTCTGAGATCACTATGGGGAGATGAATTAGGTAAACAGCCTTGTATTCCTCTGAACTGAATCAGTCTACCCAGCACCAGGTTGGTAGTGTAATGGTTGGCAGAATAGCTGGTACAGAGGTCACAGCTGTGGCTGTCAGGAACTAGATCTAGAAAGGCAGAAGTTTAGGAATAGGGCCCAAATCCAGTGAAGGATCTGGAACAAGAACAGGGAACATTGAGGGGCCTGTGGTTCTGCCAGAGGAATTGGCAACCACCTAGCTACACAAATTTGTTTGGATCAGCAATCCACAGTTGAACTCATATTTTTTTTCAGAGTTGAATCAGTTTTTACCTGCAATATCTATTGATTGTAGTAGGGGTTGCATGGCCAAACAATACTGGACTCTGAGAATGTTAAGAGTAAAGAGCTTCCGGATGCTCTGATTATATTAAACAATTGTAAAGAATGTATTAAAGTTGTTTACATATATAACAGTTTCTCAAAGTGATGCTTTGTATTCTGATTAAATTAGATAAAAGAAAGCACTTTATTTTGCTCTTTCTCCTTTGGATAAAAAGTAGTCGTATTTGGAGCTTCCCTTTCCTTATAGCTATTGGTGAAGAACCTTGCATTTAAATATTATTCTAAGCCCTATTTAGAAGCTCCTCTGTTATTGTTTTATTTTATTACTATTTGCCAAATCCAATACTGTTTTAGCAATCATTCTTGAGTACATTATTTTTAACAACATTTAAAACATCCCAACAGTTAACAACAAAATGCTGAAACTGGGTGTTTTCCTATTATTGAAAGAAGTCCATGATGAGAGTGAGCCTGTGTGAATGGTCTAATACAGTGATAGCTTTGAAACTATTTTGTGTTGTGTTTTTAGGAAGGAGATTTCCATGGTTCTTAAAAGCTCCTATCTTCGAGGATTGAACTTGGCATCATTCTTTGTTGCAAGCAAAATAACAGTTTTTATGACTTTCATGACATATGTACTACTTGGCAATGTTATTTCTGCAAGTCGGGTGTTTGTGGCAGTGTCACTGTATGGTGCAGTGAGACTGACTGTCACACTCTTCTTCCCTGCGGCTGTTGAGAGAGCATCTGAGGCAATGATCAGCATACGACGAATCAAGGTACACTGAGAAACTGCTTAGTTTTTTTATTTAATTTTAATGGCTATATATACTATTCCATTAATATTATAGTGTCTTCAACAAAGTTTGACTTTATGTTGTAATTTGTAGCGTTTTGGATTTCTATGGAATAACCTTGTTCCAAAATAGAATATTCCATTTATTTATATACAGTACTTTGGAAAATATCTGAATTATACTATAGTACTCTAAAGTACAATAGACCTATGTTTCTGGGGGTTAGAGGGAGGTGTTACAGCTTCCTTTCTGTTATATTTCAGGAGAGAATTCATACTAGAGAAGTACGTGCTTTAAAATTCAACAGCGAGGTCTCTTGATTTTGCTTTGAGTAATATTGTATATCGCACTGTGTCAAATACTTATATATTAATTTTCTCTGGAGATATAAGGAGTTACACAATGTTATTTTATTTAAATAGTTACTGCTAAGTGCAAATTCCTTATTTTTCTTAAAGCTGCAACTATATTTTTGTGGCTAAAATTTTCCCTTTATTGTGGAGGTACCAATTGCAGCAGGGACTCAGTGCCAGCATATCCTCCTCAAAATTACAGCACTTAATAATTCTGCACTTCAAAAATTCTTTTTGAGAATTCAGAAAGCTATTAATTAGTTTGTGTTAAAATTTAATTAAATACTGGGTCCTTTAAGGAAATTTTAGCATCCTGTCTCAGACTTTTTTTGATCCCAAATGGTCTTCGTAATGAAATAATAATTCATTGAAAATTTGTTCATTGGCTAAACTTGAAGAAAAATTTTAGGATTAAGGGTCTTTTTTTGCCAATATTCTTCATAACTGAAAGTTTCTTCCTCAGCAGGGGGGAGAATGTTCTATTGGACAGAATTCCACAACCTGCTTTTTCCAAATTGCTGCCATCTCTTATTTTTCCTCAATGGGACTGAGGCCTCTGTGACTGCTCCTGTGCTTCTCACAGGCTCCTCTCTATTTCCTGATGACAAAGTGGGCCACCATGTTCTCTAGGGGCAGCTTGGCTTCACTCCTGTTGGGAACAATGTGAGGCAGTGGCCACTTTGAAAAAAGGCATCTTAGCTGTGCAGCCTTTGGCCTCGGTCCCATTGAAAACAAGGGGAAAAGAACTCTTTGAAAGAGGTCAATTATCTCTGAATTTCTCCAGAGGAGAATATTTCATTCTTCAGTCTCTGCTTACAGATAAAGTAAGGATAAAGTCTCTGCTTACAGATAAACTTCCAGTTTCTATACTTAACCTAAATTAATCCTACGTGATACTACTGCAAAATAATGTGAAGTTGACTTAGTATACTGTGTTTGCAAACGAGCTCAGACAATTATTATAAGTCCCAAAATCAGTTTTGAAAATAATGAAAGGTCATCCCAGATACAGAAGATAGTCACATCCCTCTCAAGGAAAATATCAAAAGCCCTGTTCTAAAGCAATGTCTGCTTCTCAAACTCCTATGGGTGACTTTTGGCAGCTTAACTCCTTTCAGCAGGGTAGATTCTTGAGGACAGAAGGTGCTGAGGAATATTTTGAGATCCCTGAGTTCTTTAAACCAAAAGTCAGTGAGACACTTTTGAATATTTTACCATTGTGTTTTTCCTATAAATTCCTCAGAATTAGTCAAACAGCTTGTCCTCTTTTTTTCCATGATTTTTGTTCAAAAAGTCTTTTTCACATACCCCTATCTGATTTTTGTCTCCCTTGTCGTCTTTGTCTCTTTCTCTCTAGTTATTCTCTCTCCCTTTTCTGGAGTGAATCCTCAGTGTCTCTCTCATCTTCAGCCCCACCCAGCCAGCTCTTCCATTTTTCTTTCTCCCTGTCCACTGTTCTATGTCTTGGAATTCTGGGGACTATTACTGTAGTGCTCCCTCAGCAAAAATCTCCTCCTCCTATACTAATCCTATCTGCATATTTTGAAGGACTATTGGTTAAAATATAAGGAAAGCCCGTAACGTATAAAATTGTGCGATTGCTTAAACAAGCATCCACTTTCTGCAGTCTACCTCTGGACGCCTAACTATGAATTCAACATCTGCTAACCAATCTTGGCTTCATAATCAACTATTCCAAGAGCTGCCTGATTCCCTTTTAGAATATTTTCCATCTAAGAGCAGCCATTCTGGGGTTTCCCAGTTTACTATGTCTCAGTAACTGCAGATCAAATGTGTTTGTTTTATAAATAAAAGATACTTTTGGTAACTGTTAACCCTGAAAATTACCTCTGGGATCTGAAAGTCTACTTCTGTTCTTTCTGAATTGCACATCAGCCATGGTTGCCTGGTGTCTTAGGTGTGTTGCAGGCTACAATACAATTGAGGTGTATGCTTCTGTGTACAATATGTGGTAGAGATTCTGCGACTGGAACTTAACAATTCCGTTGAAGAAACATGAGCCAAGATGGAATGGTGTTCACTTCCTTGTATCCCCAGGACCATAGTGGCTGAGGGATTTAGTAAGAGAAATAATGTAATCATAAGCCTTGTCTTTTTTTGCTTAAGTTTCCCTAGGCTGGAAGGGGGATAATGTGCAACCCCTAGCCTGCCTATAAAAATCCACACAGTCCTGGACCCCACACTGAGGTCTTCATACATCACATAGGAGGGGAGTAGTTTTAACTCTATATTTTTACTTGTCATAATTTTTGACAGGTTTCTGTGCTCCTTTTCTATGTTAATGTGCCAATGAGAGCCTGTTTCACACATTGTGCTGCTCTTTTTGTCTTGCCCCATTTTTGTCCAGTCAGCAGGCTGTATGATTTTGGAAGTCCCTCCTACTCTTTTCTCCTTTTCTGTGTCCTTTAGATATCATGTTTAGCTACGTGTACGTTTTTGACACCATCAGCTATTTTGAAAAAAAAGTTTTTTAAAAAAATTGATTTAATTTATGCTTACTGAAAAATTAAAAATAAATGAATAGCTACAGCTTTCATGCCTTTTCCTCCTTTTAAGAGGAAAATATGTTTTATGCATTTAATGCAATACTAAATAAAGTCTAGTAAACAGGTGCACAAATTCTGAATGACAGAAGGATAAAGAAGTGTTACCATGCAATTTTAGATAATTTTTTAATCTAGTTAGTTCTTTTCCAAATAAAGGTATTAAATAATTATGCAAAGGCTTACTGCCAGAAAAAGAAGTGTTAGTACATACATATGTATACACACAGACCTGGATTTTTCTCATTTTAGAGGAAAATAATGTTAACACAGTACATTCCTAAAGAAAGTCATTAAATATATTACAAGAATCTTAGTAATGACAGAATACAATGTTAATGCATACATTTATGTTAACTGCATTTTTCACATTTTTAGAGAGAGATATCTTTATACGTAGTTAGTGTATTTTTAAATGAAAGCGTTAATGTCAGAAGAATAAAGAAATGTTAATACATAAATATGAATTTTGTGTGTGTGTGTGTGTGTGTATGTACACACATACACAGATGGCTACAGGAGAGTGATATGGAAGGCAGATATATTAGCCTCAGATTAAGCAGGTTCCTTTTCCCTGGGTAAGGTAACAGAGGCAGTTCCAGAACAATCAGGAACTTGCTGGAACCAATTAAGGCAGGCAGGCTAATTAGGGCACCTGGAGCCAATTAAGAAGCTGCTAGAATCCATTAGGACAGTCAGGCTAATCAGGGCACCTGGTTAAAAAGGACCTCACTGCAGTCAGTGAAGGGTGTGCGAGGAGCTGGGAGCAAGGGGCGTGCAAGAAGCTGAGAGTGAGTAGGCGTATTGCTGGATGATTGAGAAGTACAAGCGTTATCAGACATCAGGAGGAAGGTCCGGTGGTGAGGACAAAGAAGGTGTTGGGAGGAGGCCATGGGGAAGTAGCCCAGGGAGTTGTAGCTGTCATGCAGCTGTTACAGGAGACACTAAAGACAGCTGCAATCCACAGGGCCCTGGGCTGGAACCCGAAGTAAAGGATGGGCCTGGGTTCCCCCCATATCCCCAACTCCCTATTTGATATTAGAGGAGTTGATCTGGACTATGGGTCCCACCAGAGGGGAAGGTCTCTGGCCTGTCCCCCGATCCATTAGGTGGGCCAGCAGAGACTGCGGGGGATTGTTCTCCTCTTTTCCCCATGCTGGCCAGTGATGCGGTTAGCTGAGTGAACAGCAGGTTTGTGCCACTAACAAAAGGAGTCAAACTGAGGACTGCCGAAAACCTCTGAGGTGAGTAAATCCGTCAGAAAGCACAGAACCCACCAAGGCAGAGGAGGAACTTTGTCACAATACACACTCACACACATTTCTTATTTTTAAAGGAAAATATTTGTATGCATTTAGTACATTTCTAAATAGTCATCAAAGCCTTAATGTTAGAGGAATAAAGGATTATTATATAAAATCATGCATTTTTAGCAGAAAATATGCTTTCATGCAGGTAATACAATTCTGAAGTAAGTCTTGTAATAAACTGGTGTACAAAGTCTTAATGACAGATGAATAAAGAATCGTTAACACATTTTTACCTAAAAGTATTTTATGGATTGAGTACTTTCTAAATAAAATCTGCTAAGTAGTTGTAGAAAGGCTTACTAACAGAGGAATAAAGTAGGTGTGTAAAATCATGCATTTTTAGAGGAACATATTTTTATATGCACATACTACATTTCTAAGTATTCATTAAACGATTATGCAAAGACTTAATGACCCAGAAAGGAGAAGTGTTAATATATATATGCACACACAATTTTTAGAGAGAAATAATTTTAACACAATACATTTCTAAATAAAGTAATTAAATATTTTACAAAAATTTTAGGATTGACAGAATACAGTGTTAATACATAGTTACATGCTAACATGCATTTTTAGAGAAAAATATCTTTATATGCAGTTAGTACATTTCTAAAAAAATAAAATTGCACAAAGGTTGCAAAGTATTAGTGACAAAGAGACAAAATATAACTGTAGAGTTAGTTACATTGTGCAGGGTACAATTGTTCTACAGCCTCTTTTCAGAGGTGACCAAGAAAGTTTTAAAAAAGTACAGAGGAAAAAAGGCAGAGAGAAGTGAAAAACTTGCCCCTCTCCCCCGGACATGTCATGAGGCATGTGGCAGAAACCCCTGTTCTGAGAGCTTGCAACAAATCCTACCTCATTGGCCTAGCCTATCAGAAGGTATTCTTTAACGAGTGAGCTTTTTGCAGAATCTCATTGTTGGGATTCCCCTGAGACATCTTCCACTCAGTTCCCCAAGAATCCAGTCTGACTCCAGTTTGTCACTCAGGTTCCTGTATCTGGCATACAGAAAAGCTACATGGAGTTGAACAGACACAAGCATAGGAGATGCATATAAGGCGTTACACAGTAAACCTCTTCCGTTTTACACACACAGTCTCTCTCTCTCTCTCTCTCTCTCTCTCTCTCTTTCTCTCACTGCATCACATGTTCTGGGATTGGCTTGGGCACTTTGTAGGAGCCAATCCCTAAACAGCACATTCTGTCCATGCACTGTCCATGCACAATTTACTATTTACATCATCCTACATTTTAGGCTTATCTTGCCCATGATAAATTATTCCCTGGGTGTTTCCCCTTATTTTAGCTAGTATAGACATTCTGTTTCCAGCCTGCTGATCCGTTTTCCTCCCTAATACTATCTCTCAAGAAATGAGGCCTCACTTATGTCAAGCCAAGCTTACACACATCATACAATATCAAGTTGCATTGCATTTTCCTGATCTAGTCTGAAGGTTTTTCTAACCCCACAGCTTTTTATGGGATTATTCACTGTATCATATTAATATATAAACTAAAGGAGATAAAACAACCAAACAAAAAAAGCAAAATGAATATGCAGAAAGACTTTTATCAAACTCTTTACAAAACCTATGTAAATTTAGCAATTAGCCTTATTTGTTTTTTAATTCTGGAACACGAATAAAATTTCCTCTCTTTCACACAATTCCTTTAGCATTTGTCTTTTAAAAAAGGCTGATAGACCATAACGGGAATACATGCCTAACCTGCACTCCAATTTCTCTTATTCCATTTACTCAAATTAAGATATTTCTTCACAACTTTTAATATTCGTTGGAAATTAGCACGTATTGTCTTTAGCTGTGTTGGAGGGCTCTTCATTTTAGTGAAATTTTTGAAGGATGGATAAATATTGAAAAAAATTTTTTTTTTAGCAAAACATACAACATGCAAACACAGAACACCACTCATAAGCACCCTCCCCTGCCCTACTTCCCAAAACAGTTAAGTATATATTCAAGCCCACTTCTGTATTATTTTATAGATAGACCACTCTAAGCATACATTCAGTTAGAACAAGGTTTCTCACTCCGTAGGTCGGGACCCAAAATTGGGTCTCCAGAATGTTTCAAAAGAGCTCCAGTGACTCCTGTCCCATAGGGCTGGCTGGGCTTGCTTCCCTGGTCCAGGCACTGCAACCTCTAGGTCCCAGCACCACTCAGATTTGGCCCAGCTGTCATGATGACGGGAGTGTGGGTAGGCCAAATTTGAGTGAGTCGTATTGCAGTTCCACAACTTCATTCATACACATTTGGTTCAGTCAGTGGGGGAGGGGGGCAAACCTGAGTGGCACAGCAACCCCGGAGAGAGCCAAGCCTAGACAGCTCCACAACACAGGAGCCGCAGAAGCCGCCATTGTGGGGTGAGTGCTGGGCAGACCCCAACCCCCCCCTTGGGGACAGGACATGACCAAAAGCACCCCAGGTGCCTCCACTCCCAGACTATTTACTGGGTCACGACAGGCCATAAACATTTACAAATGGGGTTGAGCCCCAAAAGGTTGAGAACCACTGAATTAGAAAGCCTGGGCTTATGACAAAAGGGGGGGATGATGTGTAAAATGGGTGCTCATTAGTGCAATATCCCAGAAAGGGGTGTGGAAACCTGTCAAATTATGTGATGAGTAAAGATAGAGTCAAAAGTACTGACAGGTGGGGAAAGGTGCTAGATGGGGCAGAAAGAGTGTGGAGATCCTTATGCATATTGTTATATTGTCAACATTTCAAAGCAAAAATTCAGATGACTTTGAAGTTCAGATTATGGTACCAACTTTCTCATACGAGTTCTTAACAAAAAAAATTCCTGAAACCTCATTGGAAGTATTTTTATTCCATGAAATGTACACTTTTGGATAATATTGCTGTTGGAACAATAGGTAAATGCACAGATATGGTTGGTTAATTATGGGATACCGTTTGAAGTCTTTGTACGTTGCTTTGGAAACATAATTCCTAGGTCAGAGTAGTTTTGTCAGAGATTATTTGCATTTTTGTACTGTATACCCAGAAACACTTTTATTTTTCATTCACTTTTCTGGGTCCTGTTAAGCAATCCCTGTTTTTTCTTTTACTACAGAACTTTCTAATACTTGATGAGGTTTCACAGTTCAATCTGCAATTGGAGAATAGCAACGAAAATGTCCTACTTCATGTTCAAGACTTGACTTGTTATTGGGATAAGGTAAAGCTCCCTCTGCAAAACCCCATCGATATAGGTTTTTTTTTTTTTTAAACCCTATCGAATTTGGTGCTGCAAGTATTTTGAGTCTAAATAAGGAAGTGGTATATTGTACAATACATTCAATACACAGACTTCATATATAACTTCTTACATATGTGTGAAACCATTTAGCGGGTGAAGTCAAAACTAAAGAATAGCTATGGAAACACTATCAAATTAGATTAATTATAAAATACAGCTCTCTCTAAATGTTAAAACCAGTTACATAAGAAGCTACTGTTCTATGTGACAATTTCTCTCAGCTTGACTGAATAGCATTCTGCTGTCACTGTGATACTCTGAACCCTAACTCTGCTGATTTGTTGCTTGTCAAGGACACAAAACGTAAAATGGAGTATAATGCTCCTTTCTGGTCACCTTTTTATTGTACATTATCAGGTTTTAGTCTTTCATCTGATTCAGAACAACTGACTGTAGATCAGTCATTGGTCTAGAAACAGCATGATGCACTGCCATGCATATTGGGGTTGAGAGCAGGAGCTCACTGTGGAGAACTTGAAGCATTATGGTCTTTTAATTAAAATGGCAGCCCTAGTTTTCATTTATAGATTATTTTTTATGTAAAAAGGACTAAAAAGCTTCATAAACTCAAAAGTAGTGTTAAAAAAAGGTATTACATAGGTGATAAATCTATTACATGGACTATTTGGGTTTTTAAAAACAAGATGCTAAGGTACCTTTTTCACTTTAAAACTAGTAATGCTGTGTCAAACAACAATCTATTGTATACTTTGAAACTTTCATAGTTTCTCTTATGGATTGCATCCGGCAGTGCACAGTGACTTCTATCTGTAGTTATAAGGAATCTTGAAGTTCTAAAAATTATATTGTATATAAATTTAATATCCCTAAGACATGCCACATGCCTCTCCCAGTCTGACTTCACTCCCGCCGCCCCCCCCAAAAGAAGTTAAATTACCATATATAAAAACAAAGTATTTCAGTTGTGCAGTTCAACGTTAGTCCCTAGTTGATGTCTTTATTCAGTAAAATCAGTTTAACAATATTTTTGATGTGAGCAGGTATACAAGCTTTTGTTACTAATGGGCTTTAAAGAAATAGATGGAACTTTCAAATCTGTGTCAGAAAATGTTTTGCTTGAACATGGCTTCACAGTGTGATTTAGTATTTTGTTTTTTATCTTTTTCTCTATACTGGCCATTTGTGACTTGATGACAGATTACAATGTAGCATGATGCTGTCTCTGCCATCTCATTCTGTGCTCTCACAGACATTTTCAGCTTTTCTTTGTTGGTTTTTTGATGAAAAGTCTTCACATTTCTTATAATGGGCCTGATCCAAAGCCCGCTGACATCAAAAGAATTACCACCCCCTTACATACAGAGCCTGCCACTTAATTCTGTGGGCTTTGGATTGGATTCAGTGTAACAAAATACTATTCCCATATGTCTTTTCCTAGTTTGTCTTGAGAGAGGTCCAGGATTCTGACGGGGGGGTCAAGACTGAGGTGCATTGCCAGAACTCTATGGGGCGAATCTTACATACTAATATTTGCCTGAACTCTGCATTGTTCCGGTCAGTGCTATCTGTGTCACACACTAGGGCCAAATTCAAAATATATTAAGACAACCCCTTCTCTATTTAGTTTACTGTGAGTTGTATGTAAGTCTGTAAGTTTTGTCACTGACTTCTGATTTGTCACATGATTTCTGTGGGAGAAAAAAAAAGACCTCTAGGGTTTTACATAGTCGTGGTCTGACGACTGCTGAGCAAGACTCTTCCATGAATGTATACGCATTTAGCTCTTTTTGTGTGTCTGATTGGCTATCTTTATAGCCTTTCAACTATTAATAATAATGATTTTACATTTTTTCTAATAAACAGTGTTCATTAAAAAGAATGTCTGGCTTGAACTTCCCTTTTTATTAGAACTAAAATTAACTTCTGCATTTTTTGCTGTAACTTTTCCCATATTGTACAATGATGAATCACCAGTTTTGGACAATGTACAGACAAGGAAAGATTTTATTCTTTTTTTTTTTTTTTTTTTTTAACCCAGTTAAATTAATCACCTAGTGATAGGAAATAGCTTTCATGTGTGTCTTTTTAATTTGTGTCCTGTACAGTGCCAATCATACTGTTGGCACTTAATAAGTAATACATATTGTTTTTGTTAGTGGAAACACTTTTTAAAATATTTTTTTTCAGTAAGTAGAGTATTTCAACACACCATCTGTTGAAATCATGTTGATTATTTAATGACACTAGTAACATGTTACAAATATTGTAAGTATTGTGTGCATGTGTGTGTGAAATCTAGGGAAGATCAAAATATCAATTGTTATACATTCTTAAGCACTGTACCCTTCTGGTGGGGGGGGGGGATTAGTAATAGGGGGGATTTAGCCCTGTTATGTATTTATTTATTTTTTGTCCTGGCATTTTTTAGAAGTTAAAATACAGTTTGGCTCTGCCAAGCATCAAAGAGAGCTTATAGCTCTCAACACATTATTATTTATCAAGCTTGATCCGTGTTTTACAAGCTGGTACTATTCTGAACAACCAGGACCGTGATCTTAAGTGTGTACTATCCAAATGGCACCAATTTCCTCTGCCTCCTGCTCATGCCCTGTATCACAGTTAGGGTATTAAGTACATAAATTATACTGTTTATTTCCTGATGTGAGATTCATAATGCATGTGAGTTTTTTTTTTTGTGTGGTAGTCATATTCTAATAGAAAGGGAAATGTATTCCCCAGATGATGGTTTTTCCACCAACACTTGTGCCACCCATGATAATTCAGAGGAAAAGATTACAAAATATTCTTGTAAAACAATTTTGGCACATTTTCAGTCGAGTTGCTCAGCATTCAAGCCCAACCAATATGATGACTGGAATTAGTCTTAATATGCTGGCTAAAATTAATCTCAAGTTACAGTTTTTATTTTAATTTTTAATTAGAATAAGGAGGTGAGAGTACTCATCTGGAACAAAATTGTCTTAAGTTTTTAGTAATGTTACAAAATAGTTTATTAGGGGAGTTTTGCTGAAAAGATCCTGGAGAAAGACAAGTTATAAAACACTTGTAATTTCATCAATATATAAAGTTTGATAAAGGTAGTAGTATTAATGTAATATGCTTTGGCTGCTGAAAGGCATTTGGCTTGGTACCCCATGACATTTTGATTAAAAAGCCTAGAACAATATAGAATTAACCTGGTACACATTAAATGAATTAATAGGCTGGCTATCTGATAGGTCTCAAAATAGATTTGTAAAAAGGGACTCATCATTGAATGGGTGTGTTTCAGGTGGCATCCCACAGGGATCAGTTCTTGGCCTATGCTATTTAATATTTTTATTAATGATCTGGAAGAAAACATAAAATCACTGATAAAGTTTGCAGATGACACACAAATTGGGGAGTTACTGGTAAATAATCAAGAGGACAGGTCACTGATACAGAGAGGTCTGGATCTTTTGGTAAGCTGTGGTCAAGCAAACAATGTGTGTTTTAGTATGGCTAAATGTAAAGGTATACATCTAGGAACAAAGAATGTAGGCCATACTTATAAGCTGGGGGATTCTATCCTGGAAGGAGTGACTCTGCAGAAGATTTGGAAATCATAGGAGACTGTCAGCTGAACATGAGCTTCCAGTGCCATGCTGTGGCCAAAGGAACTAATGCAATGCTTGGATCATAAACAAGGGAAACTGGCTTTGGAGTAGAGAGTTTATTTTACCTCTGTATTTGGCACTGGTGTGACTGCTTCTGGAATACGGTGTTCAGTTCTGGTGTCCACAATTCAAGAAAGATATGATAAATTGGAGAAGGTTCAGAGCCACGAGAATGATGAAGGGATTAGAAAACCTGTTTTATAGTGATTGAGCAGTTTGCATCTGTTTACATGAGGAACAGATATTTGATAATGGGCTCTTTGATCTAGCAGAGAAAGGTATAAAACAATCTGATCACTGGAAGTTTAAGGTAGACAAATTCAGGCTTGAAATAAGGTAAATGTTTGGCAGTGTGGGTAACTAACCAGTGGAACCAACTTACCCAGGGTCGTGCTGGATTCTCCATCACTGAGAGTTTTAAAAACAAGATGGGATGTTTTTCTAAAAGATGTATTCTAGGAATTAATTTGGGGAAATTCTGTGGCCTGTGTTATACAGGACGTAAGATTAAATTATCACAATGGTTCCTTCTGGACTTGGAATCTATGTATTGATGAATTTAAAACCTGTTGGTTAAATAATTTTACTTAACGAGTTACCTTACTGAGTTTCTCATGGTTCTTTGGATCTTTGTTTCTTAGCTGAAGTACAGCTGGGGAATTATTGTGGCTTTATAAATTTTGTTAGTCGACATAAAGCAAATAAGAAATCAGAGAAAGCAAAATAAAGATGGTTTGTTTGTAGTATTTACAATCTTTTAAAAGAACAACTCAACATGGAATGTTATAATTCACTACCTAACTGGTAAACACTGACAAATGGGTCATTATAGCTGTTATAATGTATTTCTACTGAATCACTTCTTAAATAAATAAACATATACGTTCCAGGTCCCCAGCTGGTGTAAACTGGCATCGCTCTGTTGAAGTAAACACCAGCAGAGATCCTAGACTGTTTATACCTGATTGAGAAATCAACCTATAAAAATGTCCTGTTGCTGCCACCTTGTGGGGATTAATTATTATCGTTAATTAATCATGGCCATAAGGAGTTTACAATTTAGAAAAGAAATGAATCTCCATTTTGCTAGAAATTGAAATGTTACAATTAAAGGTTGGAAGGAGAGATTTAAAGCATGTGGACAAATGCTCTGTATCAACTGAAGAAATAAACTGAACTAGAAATAAACATGTATTTTAACATTTTCATGTTTATTAAGTGTGTAGATTTATCTGCTAGTTTATGTACACTATTCCACTTTTTAAAAGACATTTTTGATATATTTTTCAGTATTGAGACAAATTAACTTGTTTTTCCCTTCATAAATTCATAGAGTTTGGAAATCCCAACCCTTCAGCAACTTTCTTTTACTGTCAGACCAGGTGAATTATTGGCTGTGATTGGCCCTGTAGGAGCTGGGAAAGTAAGTCATCATGTGTTGCTCTGTTTTGCATTGTTTTTCTACAGTTCTATTGGACATATGCATTCAAGTTTTATGAATTTCTTATGTTGTGTTGTAGAATACATTTAGATGTGCATGCTGGAATACAGAGCAGTTAGGGAAATGCCACTTACTGTGAAGAATATGGTTCGAGGTTCAAAATTAAGACCCTGTTGTCGTCCCCATGCTTCATAGTGTGTTGGTTTTAGAATTCTTTTAAGTTTTGTCCCATTATTTACAATTTACAAAATGAAGCTTTTAATACAATAACAATGGCAATGTATTTTAAAAATGATATAACCAACTAAGTAAAAATGATATAACCAACTAAGTTAAAAGATGACATTTTCAAAAGTACCTAGGTGACTTCAAATTTCAGTCCCATTGAGAATTAGGTGACTTTGGAGCTTACGTCTCATTGACTCTCAATGGGACTGAAGTTCTGAAGTCACTTAGGTGTGTTAGAAAATTTTATCCGAAGTTTTTTTTACACATTAAAATGGAAAATTAGTTTCTGAATCTGTAGTGTGGGCATCTATCATTTCTTTTCTGCATTTTCTTTATAGTGTTCAAAAACTAAGTTTAACAACTTTTTTTTTTTTAAACTACCAACCAAACAATAAACTCTCTTGCAGTCATCTCTCTTAAGTGCTGTCCTCGGCGAACTGCCTAAAGATAAAGGTTTGATGGATGTTAGAGGAAGAATAGCCTATGTTTCTCAACAGCCATGGGTATTTCCTGGCACCGTGAGAAGTAATATACTCTTTGGTAGAGAATATGAGAAGGAAAAGTATGAAAAAGTTCTAAAAGTTTGTGCTCTTAAAAAAGTAAGTGATTTTCTTTTGAATGTTGATTCTGTTTTAGCAGCAGCCAACTCTGTTTTTCACTTTAATGTTATTGCTATGATAGCTAGTATCTGTTGTGGTGTGTAATCTATAGAATTAGTTACCAATTTACTTGTGATATAGATGAATCCTATAATTTAACACCATACGTAGTAGTTTTGTGAGATCTAGGTATAAGAGCAAATTCTTGTAATTCATAATAAATTCACTAGAAGGAGATTGATTTTCTGAGAAGCTAGGACAAATTTGACAGGCAAAAGCTACAGTAGTTCCAAATATTTTGTTTCATAATGAGTTTTAGCCATGTTTTTATAGTAGATACAATTGCTTAGAGGAGCTAACTGCTTAAATGAGCTAACAAAGTGGAAACACAAACATTCATAACTGATGCCACTTGACACTTTTGTTTTGCAAATAACCGTACACAATGCTATACTCCCTTTAAGATGTACAATGTGCATATTGCAAAGTGATATTCATAGCTCCTTAACACTATAGACTGGAGAACCTGCTGAGCCCTTGTAGCCTTGTGGAAAAATGTTTTTGAAAGGTGTGTGTGTGTGTCTCTCTGTCAGTCTATGTATGTATGTATAGAAAGAATTTGTGATGTGTGATACAGAAGAGGGTTTAGCCTATTTGTCAAGAAATAGACATTTTGCTTGGAAGCTAAAGGGTATTATTATGCTGCATATCCTGCAGCATGTTATGATATTCCTATCAGCAGTAATACAGGTGAAAAGTAGACTGTTACTGTGAGGGAAAATCTTTTTTGCAAGGTTGTTTTTACACACTGTAGATAGAACTTCCTTAATCTCTCCTGCTGTTATAGTTCACTGTTGTCTAAAATTCAAGTTTTGTGAGTTTATACAGAGCACAAACCATATTTCTGAAAAATTAACATTTTGAAGTGCCTGAAGCTTAAAACTGACTTTTCTTCTTTTGGCAGATCTGATTTTTAGAGTTTTTCCTCAGACTTATGGAGCGTTAAAATGTGGTGAACTTATTGAACATGTTACATGAACCAGCATAAGACCTCTGCTTTATTCAGGAAGGAAATGAAGTAGAATATATCTATAAAATTATAAAGCAATGCTATATGGCAGGGGTGGGCAAACTTTTTGGCCTGAGGGCCGCATCGGGTTTCCAGAATTGTATGGAGGGCTGGTTAGTAAAGACTGTCTCTCCCCAAACAGCCAGGTGTGGCCCGGCCCCGACCCCTATCCAACCTCTCCTGCTTCTCGCCCCCCGATGGGCCCCCCCCCCCCGGGACTCCTGCCCCATCCAACCCCCCCCCCGTTCTCTGTCCCCTGACAGCCCCTGGAACCCCCGCCCCTGACCGCCCCCTGCCACCCCATTCAACCCCTCCTCTCATTACTGACTGCCCCCCCTGGACCCCTGCCCCATCCAACCACCCCTTCTTCCTGACTGCCCCCAGAACCCCTGCTCCTGCCTGCCCCCCGCCACCCCATCCAACCCCTCCTCTCATTCCTGACTGCCCCCCTGGGACCCCTGCCCCCATTCAACCCCCCTGTTTTCTGCTCTCTGACTGCCCTGACCCCTATCCACACCCCCGCCCCCTGACCGCCACCCCAAACTCCCCTGCCCTCTATCCAACCCCCCCTTTCCCCTTACCGCGCCACCTGGAGCACCGGTGGCTGGTGGTGCTATAGCTGCTTTGCCCTGAGCACCGGGTCAGGTTGATGTGCCGCCCAGCTGGAGCCAGCCATGCCACCGCGCAGAACAGAGCACTGGGTCAGGCCCAGGCTCTGAAGCTGTGCTGCCCGGCAAGAGCTCGCAGCCCCGCCGTCCAGAGCATTGCGCCTGCGGTGCAGTGAGCTGGTGCTGTGGGGGAGGGGGAACAGCAGGGATTGGGCCGAGGGCTGGCTAGCCTCCTGGGCCAGGAGCTCAGGGGCCGGGCAGAAGGGTCCCGCGGGCCAGATGTGGCCCATGGGCCGTAGTTTGCCCACCTCTGCTGTATGGTGTACTATACTCTTGGTATATGTCATCAGAATAATTAAACTAGTGTAATTCTTAGGGAAAGTGTTGATGGAAAGTAATTACTTCATATGAGTAGTAGATACTTTTCAGTTTTAATGATTTTGTGGTTCAAAAATTTTTTATTTCAAAATATTAATATCAGTAGTCTATAATATAGACTAATTGCTTATTAAATTTTATACTGATTAGTGTACTTAAGGGGTAGTCTGAGCCCAGCAAGTAGGTGTATGGGGCCATAGATTCTCTGCAAGCTATCTATATGGCAATGAAAGTAACCATACACCCTCCAGCAATAGAACTAGGCAATTTATGGCCCAATTTTTTTTCTGTCCCAATTCCACTCCCTCTGCTTCTTGCTTGGAGGTCAGTCATGTTATATTGTTCAAATATCTTATCTTGTATATCTGATACCCTCTTTTTTTAATACACTGATGAAAGAAAATAGCTTCAGTATCTTGGTAAAATAATTAAATAACCACTAAATACTTCGGGAAAGTAATTTTGATTCAGATGTAGGAGATATTCCTTTTATAAAGAATTTTTACCACTATATGTTCTCTATATTCACAGGACATGAATTTGTTAGAAGATGGTGACCTAACTGTGATAGGAGATCGTGGAGCTACATTGAGTGGTGGTCAGAAAGCCCGTGTAAATCTTGCCAGGTAAAAATAGTTTTTTCTCGTAATATCTGTTGGTAACCATCATAGACACTACTGACTAATATAAGCAAGTTAACTATAAGAATGTATTTGGCACTGACTCGACTAACATTTCTTTAAATGTTGTAGAGCAGTGTATCAAGATGCAGACATCTACCTCTTGGATGATCCACTGAGTGCAGTAGATGCAGAAGTTAGCAGACACTTGTTTGAAAAGTATGTTACCATTTTGTTTTTCTTTGAATTTTAATTTAGATTTACTGATTCCAAATGGAGAAATTTAGAAAAATATTGTTTTTAGAGACAATTCTCCTTCTGTAGCTTATATTTTAAGGAAAAAAGTGCCACTTTCCTTGGAGCAAAATGGCAAATTTCATAGGGCGATATTACATTTGTTAAGCAAGTTTTAATCCCTAGTACCAACCAAACATTAGTTTATAATGTTTCAGTATACCTGAAGAAGAAACAAAGAATTTTCATTCATTTTTTACCTTGTTAGAGCTTTATGTTGTTAACTGCAACTGTTTGTTCTAAGTGGCTAGGAGAAGCTTCTCCCTTCTCTTTTAAATTCTTGAGTTATTTTACTCTTCCCTCATTCTTGATAGTTTAACCCATCTCAGGCAGATGAAATAAGGAGTCATGTCCTGTTGACTAGACACTTGAGAGCAATATGAGGAGAAAGGAAAGAGAAAACACATTTACCATAGAAGAAAGGGGAATCTATCCCTTCCCTCATCCCCAAGGAAAATAGAACTGTTCTTTGTGAGAATCAGGTCCCTTTCTCATAAATTACTGTGGGTTTTTTAATTTTCTCCCATATCTGCTTTCAGAGGTCTGCTCTGCAAGCCCAGATAGATAACTCAAGAACAGTTGAGTAGGCCAATGTACCTGGAATGCTTCTATCTCTATTGACAGGTCTCATCCAAGGCCTGTTGCAAGTCTAAAGAAAGATTCCCATTGACTTCAGTTGGCTTTGGATGAGGCCCTAAACAAGATTGTTTTCTTGATCATATCTACAATTGTCGTAATTTTCTTTAGTGGATGCAAATTCAATCTTGCACACACTTCCATAGCCATGCAGAAAAGTAACATTTAGGATAGATAATTATACATCTGAATACCTATTGGTGTAGGTGGTTCTCTAATTTGCAGCTGCATTTTCAGACCATTTGAAAATTGGGCACAAAATATGTATTTTTTCACATTCTCATTCCATCAGACTGATTTTGTTGTTTCTTTCAGTATCTGAAATACACTTTTGTGAGCCAGCACTACCTGCTTTATAGGGCTTAAATAAGACTTTAGTGGTATATAGGCTTTGTGCTAGCCTTGTGTGCAGGGGAGAATTTTGCCTTCTATGATTGGTGTGCATCCATGATCACTTATAAAGCTCATATATTCTGATTCTCTCCACTGCATTCCCATGTACACTGTCTGAGCTACGCTGTTTCCTTTTCTGCTTCTTGTGGGAGGGCTATAACAGCTGTTAAATATGTGTTGTGTCTACTGCCACTTCCAATTTTAATGTCTTAAATAGAGTACAAAGAAAAAAGGAAAGGGCATAAGTACCCTTTAGGGGTTAATCTTCTAGCCTGATATTTCCAGATCCATTAACTCTGAGTTCATACAGTGCCTAGCACAGTGAGGTCCATGACTGGGGCTACTAGCCATTATCGCAGTACAAATAATAATGTTTTCCTACCAATAATCACCATAAAGAGGCTAGACGACATTGGTTCAATGGCATGTGATCTCCCATTGCTGCTAAATGGCATGTAGAATGAGATATTTAGAAACTCAGAAAAGAAGTAAAAGTTCTTTTCAGTCATCTTTTCCAAATTCTAGAGTAAAACCAAGATCTATTATGTGGGAGGAAGACTTGGAGAACAACTCTTTCTGTGATTGCACATGTCCATTCCAATGATGCAGACTTCGGCGGGATCGGTGGGAACCGCTGAGCCGTGGCTGCCAGGCAGAGGCTCCTTGTCATCAGAGTCAGAAAGGGGTTGTACTCCTCCCGTCCAAGGAGTCAGTCCTGGCATTCCTCAAGTCGTCCCTACCTGGCTGTGCACCTGGGCCATGGAATACCATCGGGTACTTGGCCTCCTGGTCACTGGCCTGTGACCATGCAGTGGCCTTTTTGGAACCTGTGGGCGTTTCCCCCGATGCAGGAACCCCAGTCAAGGCGTTCCTATTTGCTGACCTCTGAAGGAAGGGCACCCCCACACCTTTGGGCAGCACCCAATCCAGACTTCAGTACCAAGGCCATTGCCGTGTACCAGGAGCAGGTGCATTGAGATCCAATCAGCGCAGAAGGTGAGGAGGAGTGCCCTCAGCCAGCGTGAGGCTCCTCTTCCTCCTCTCCTGACATTACCATGTCAGGAGCAGGTGCGTCACCTCCCCATAATGACTAGAAGGCCCACCAGGACTTGTTGAAAAGGATCGTCCAAAATTTGGGCATATAGGTGGAGGAAGTCAGAGTCCTCCTATAGTTTGGTTGACATCCTGACCCCTGTCATGAGTAGCCCTACCTCTCAGTGAGGCCATCATGGACTCCACCTCATTTAGTCAACATTCCAGGATTTAGGCATGCTAATAAATGCATAGAAGTCTACCCTCACTCCAGTACAGAGGATAGTGTTTTTTGGAATGTTGCTCGATTCCACCCAGGCCAGAGCCTTCTTCCAAGAAGGTTGGTTTCAGATAATCGTATCCCTGATAGTACTCCTCAGGGACCATCCTGTTATAACAGCCTATTCTTGTCTGAGGCTGTTGGGCCACATGCCCTCATGCACGTTTGTGGTGCAGCATGCATGACTACACCTCAGGTCCCTCCAGCCGTGGCTGGCCTCAGCATATGCACCTAACCGCCATTATCTGGACTTGGTCCTCACTATATCTTCTCTGGTCCTCACCTCCCTCAATTGGTGGCTGGACCCGTGGGTGATTTGCGCGGGCATTCCCTTCTCACGGTCCGACAATTTCCCTGGTCTTGGACCCATCAGCGCTAGGCTGGGGAGCACACCTATGACCACTCGGAATTCAAGGCCTATGGTCTCCATAAGAGCTCTTGCTACACATCAGTGTCAGAGATCTCTGGGCAATTCACCTGGTCTGTCAAGCAGTCTTGCCTCATATTTCGGGAAGGTGCTTATAGGCAACACTGCAGCCATGTTCTACCTCAACAGGAAGGGAGGTATTCGCTCTTCCCCCCCTGTGTCGGTACCATACCATTCTGTAGATCCATCCAACTCTTCATAGTGATTGCTTTAAGGGTCAAAGGTCTCCCTGTCTCTGCTCAGAGACTTTCGTCATGCATCACGTCATGCATTCTCACGTGTTATGATCAGGTGGGTGTTCCGCCACCAGTATCCTGACTGCCCACTCCCCAAGAGTGCAAGCATCTTCATCATCAGCATTCCTGGCTCAGGTGCCTATTCAGGACATTTACAGAATGGCTTCTTGGTCGTCTGTGCATACGTTTTCTACTCATTATGCCAGTTTCGGTCAAGCTGTTTTACAGTCACCATGTCCATGAACTCTGATCCCACCTCCTATACAACTGCTTGGGAGTCACCTACAGTGGAATGGGCATGTGGAATCACTCAAAGAAAAAAAAATGTTTACTAACCTTTCTGTAACTGTTGTTCTTCAAGATGTGTTGCACATGTCCATTCCAAGACCCGCCCTCCTACATCTCTACACCAGAGTTTGCTGGAAAGAAGGAACCCAGGGGGTGCAGGGTTGGCCAGGCCCTTTATACTGGCGCTAAGAGTGCGCAGCACCAGAGCCGACCCAACGGGTACACTGAGGGGATCACTTCTGGTGACTGTGTTTGGGGCGCGCACACAGCTATGTTGGAATGGACATGTGCAACACATCTTGAAGAACTACAGTTACAAAAAGGTTAGTAACCATTTTTTTCCATCCATGGTCTTCAGGGATACCTCTTTGAAAGCAGAAGTTTTCTTCTGATACCTCCCTGACAGCTGTAGATTTGGGAAAGGTCTACATTTTATTGGTGTTCAGCAGCTAGCTGAAATGAGTAACAAATTTTGGTATATGCTTTAAAGTCTGCTGGTTCCCAACCATGCTAGATAGAACTGAACTCTGAGCATGATCTTTTGTATTTGTAGAATATCAGGCTGTGGAATGTTTCAAAGTCCTGATAGCAATTGTGTGAACAGCAAAGCAAAGAGCAATGGATGGGATGAGAGAAGTGGAGAACTTTTTAATGAGAACTTTAAATGAGCATGTTATTTCACCCACTCTAACCTGTTCTTCCTTTTGATTTTACCAGTACAGATTTCAATATATTAATGCTAAATAAAAAAAATAGCATGTATCTGGTCAACCCAAACCCAAGTACAACTCTACAATATTCTCTAAAGTTGTGATTTGTGGAGAGCTTGGTGGTCAGATTATGCTAGTTCTCTTCCTTGTAGTTCAACTACACCACTAGTACAGTGCATGCTGAAGCATCTCATGAAATGGGAATATATGTAGCAAAATAAGTGTGAAAGGAGAAATGGCATCATAGAAGTTTATGTGCATTCAGCATCTCCTCACGGTATACCACATACTTTGTTCTTTAGTAAGTTGTAGAGAATTTTGACCTCCATTAGTAAAAGACTTTGTTACTTAGTTTCTAAAAACCTAAGTTTAAATAAAGTTCACTGAAATTTGCAGAAATACTTAGAGGATCTTACTCTCCCAACCCTTAAAACTTGACAGGAAAAAGAGAAGAAAATAAGAGTGAATGAACCAACCAAACATAAATCAATAACAAAGGCCCTGATCCTGCAAACATTTGTGCATGTGCTTAACTTCACAACTGTATTTCCATTGAAATCAATAGCACTGACAGGAGTACAGTTAAGCATGTGCATAAGGTGCCAAAAAGAGAACACTCGGGGAGAAAAAACACAATTTAAAATGTGTACATATCTATCTATCTCAGGGTTGTTGTTTTTTTAAAATAAAACTAAAAATAGTCTTCAAACTGGATTACATTAGTGAGAATGAGGAACCTTTTAGTTCATGCCATCAGTGTCCACATAGGAGAGTTACAAATGCAGCGCTTTGTTGCATGCTGCTATTCAGACTCTATAGTCCAAAGTGAAGGGCAATGTTGGCACAGCCTTACTTATCACGAGTGCAAGTGTATAGGACTTGGAGGGAGAGAACACAGTTATATCTAATAGTGTAATAACACCGACCAATTTAAATAAGTCATTTTTGAAATTGACTAAACTCAACTGATACTATGGATAGGAAAGAGTGAAAAGAATAAAGAAATGGAGATACTTTTTCCCATTCTAATCTTTCAGTTATAGTAGTAATCTTACGTGCTACTTGGAACAATAGCAGGTAAAAAAAATTTAGACCGAAATGTTGCTTCTTTGAAGTTGGTGTCCCTTTAAAAAAAACTTCCAAAATGACTAAAATTGTGTATTTATAAAATTAGAGTCTAAGATTTGTAGTGATATTATTATCCTGAGTCCTTCCAGGGGTAGAAGCAAGTATCATTTCCAGGGAAATCTGAGAATCTTCTTTTCCAGTGGGACAAAGCTCCTATTCCTAGCTTGGCGAGTTTGTGAAATATTGGACCTTAAACATGTCAATTGTGCAAGACTTGACTATTGCCAAATCTGCACTTCAGAACTGTGTAATTTTGGAGGGAAATTCCACGTTTTAGACTTGCTTCTGACTAATGTGGAGGAATTCATTGCACATCTGGAGGTGGAAAGCAATTTGGATTAAAATGAACATGAAATGATATATGATTTTAAGGAAAGGAATGAGTGAGAGCAGCAGAACAAAGGGTTTTAAAAAAGCAGACTTTAACAAAGAACTGGTAGGTTAGGTTCCCTGGGAAGAAAATCTAAGGGCTGTTATAAAGAGGACAGTGATCAATTGTTCTTCATGTCCACTAAAGATAGGACAAAAAGTAATCAGTTTAGGGCTTGTCTACATGAATAATTAGATTGTGTGAAGGTGGGGTGTGAATCTACCCCTTATTAGCCTGCCACAGTCTAACTGTCCATGTGTATTCTTCTGATGCACATTAACTGTTCGATAATATGCTTCGAGCTAGTCCCATTTCAAAGAGGTCTGGATCAAAGCACTGTGACGAACTGTTAATGTGCATTTGCAGGGTGCATGTGGACAGGTAGACCACAGCAGGCTAGTGCATGGTAGATTTACATCCCATCTTGCTGCAATCTAATTGTTTGTGTAGACAAGCCCTAAATCTGCAACAAGAGAGAGATAGATTAGATATTAGGAAAAACTTGCTAACTGTAAGGATAGTTAACCACTGGAATAGGACCTAACTAGACTTCCTGTTATTGGAGGTTTTTAAGAACAGGTTAGACCAGGGTTCTCAACCTTTTTTTTGAATCATGCTCCCCCTTACCTTTTTTTTTTTTTTTTTTTTTTTTTTTAAACTTGGAGCACCTCCATCCCTTTACAAAATGAGACTTTCTAATGTAATCTATATGGAACTGGGGCCATTAATACATTGATTTCAATAAAGGCGATTCTACTTTGAATAAATCAGCCCTTTGATCCTGCTGTCTGTGCGTAGGCTAGGAAACCTTTTAAAAGAACATACCTTACTATTCACAAAATTTTCAGGGCAATATTTCTCAGTTTCAACATCTAAGAATGGTAGTGAGCAGTGTGTCCTCGTGAGGTCGCAATGCCACACACTGAAATATGGCCTGGTCACCCCTCCATCTGGGGCATGAGAGAGGGATGATACCACAGAGACAGGTGAGCCCCCTTTCTGTGAAGGTGGGATGGAAGAGGGTGAGCTATGCTTGAAGGATCCCCTGCTATACACATATTGGAGTCAATATGGTCCAGGCCAATAATAATGTTCACTCCTCCTGTTGGCATTAATTACATACTCCACAAACTTTTGGAAATTTAGCTCACAGAAGTTGCACATTGCCCTTGTTTTTGGATAATTTTCTATGCTACAATATGTTGCCTAACTTCATTCACTTCTGTGAATTTCATTTTGATTAAATAGGTCTGTTCTGCTCATAGCCCTGTTTACTTTAAGACATGTACGTGTATTAATAATAGGCTTAATGCAAAATTCTAACATTTCCTTAGTAATCTCTTTTCTCTTAAATCAGAAATTTTCATTCATAGTTTGGTTTATTTCACCTACTTTGTAAGCATACAGTATTTAAATAAGAGATTCCCATAGTGCAGTGTTCAGTGTATTAGAGACATGCCAAGCTAACATAATTTTGACAAGTACATTATTTTGGGTGTCTGCTTGTCCTGTGGTGGTATTTTTCTTCCTTGAAGACAAAGTAATTAATATATGTGGTTTTTTAAATATTTCTGTAATGTACAAAAATGTTTTAGAACATTAATGTGCTGTCAGTTTCTTTCCTTCTGTTTGCAGGTGTATTTATCAGGCCTTGCACCAAAAGGTCTCTATTTTAGTGACTCATCAGTTGCAGTACCTCCATGCTGTAAACCAGATTTTGATTTTAAAAGAGGTAACTGATATCACTGGCTAGCTTTTAAAACTCAGCTGTTGCTGCTACTCATTCATATTCGGAAGATAAAAATGTGAAGCGTTAGGAAAAGTGATTTTCTATAAAATATCATTACCGTTTATAAATATATTTTATGTCTCCTAAAGACATTTGTTAAGTGTATCTGTTATTAACACCAGAAGCTGAGAAGAGTTTTCTTATAATACCTTGCCTGAAAAATGTGAACTGGCATATTATCATATTGTATATTCTGTGTGTAGGGAAGTGATTTTTATTGAGCATTTAAAACTTTGTTCATTGTTAAGATTTATTTTAGTGCCTTAATAAATAGGTGGGGCAGTGGGAAGAGTAGGAGAAACAGTATTTATTAGACTCTGCACCTCAGTTCCCTTTTAATTAAAGGTTGAGAAAAGGCCATATGTATCTGAGACCAACTAGTCTTCCAGCAAAAGCAGAGCTTACTCAAGATTAAAAAAATATATATATGCAGGATCGTCCCCCTATTTTTTAAGATTGGGAGAAGCAGGACCCTTTAGGCCTTCATTATACTTCATAAAGTTGCAAAAAAAAAAAAAAGGCTACAACACATCTTTTTTCCTTGTCAGATCACTTTGAAGATACAGTAATCTCTGGCATAGGTGCAAAAGATTGGATTGCATTGGGGTTTTTTAGGCTGGACCACATGGGGTGAAATTCTGTGTGGCTCCTTTAAGAGCATGGGGAGTAGAGGGCTAAGGTGTCTTTAAGACCTCCCAATTCTGGGGGCCTCCACAACTCCTGGCAGATCACATAAGCTAAGAGACCTGTTTATGATACGGAAGCCTGCCTCTAAGCTGTAAGGCTACCTTCTGCAGGTCCTGCAATGAAGGAATACTCCCCCGTCCAGATCCGGGTCCCTTTATAGCACTCTGACCCGTTTACCTGGCATGAAGGGGCTGGTTTGGGGAGGTAATGATCTTGCCTGTAAATCCTTGCTACAGAAAAAGAATGGATAATTGGAAAGATTTAACCTTTCAGTGTTATGAGGTGAGGGTTTCTAAGAAATCTCTTGAGCTTTTATTTACAGACAGTACATGTGTCAAAAGCTATGGGGCTCCAGTAATGAAGATGTATGCAACAGATTGTTAAATTCACCCTGTACAGAATATGCACACACAATGTGAACAGCATTTTAAAAAATATTTTGCTGTAGGGTAAAATGGTGGGGAAAGGGACCTATTCAGAGTTCCTGAGTTCTGGAATCGATTTTGCTTCCCTTTTGAAAAAAAATGAAGAGGTTGAACAGTCACCAATTCCTGGAATCTCCACTATGACGTCAGCAAGGAACCGTACCTTTTCACAGTCCTCTGTCTGGTCACAAGATTCCTTGGTGCAGTCACAGAAAGATGGAGCAGTAGAACAGCCACCTGTGAGTACATAAAATATGAATTAACATATTACTTGTTAATTTTTTTCAAACTGTGATATTCTTATGATAAGGTAGGCTAACACTGAGGAGAGATGACCACTGAAGCAGGAAGTCAAGCTACCAGTGAGGAGATTCTGAATCCAAGACAACTTCCCTGGCACACATGTAACTAATCTGTGACCCTTGCATTTCCAGACCATTGCTCTAACCCCCCGAGCCAGAGAGATGGACTGTAAATATGTGAATACATAAGGGCTATGTGCTCTCCATCCCTGTGCGTATAAATACCATTATTTAGTCTTCTCTAAAAAAGAGAATATGTACATACATATAAAAAGGAGGGGCAAGGGTTCTTCTCTGCATTTTGTTTTCTGTATTTTAAGACTGTTCAGAATCGTAATTTTAGGCCAACAAAACTTGATATTTTACTGTAATTTGTCAGTGATCAGTTATGTTTGTTTAAACTTCCTCCCCACCAGCTGGTACTAAAGCCAGTGGGCTCAATATTTTCATCAAATGTGCCCATGTCATGCTATCTGAGTGCCAACCTCAGGGCAGACTGTCAAGAAGCAGGGCAGAGACCCCCAAACTGGTTGTGAATTCTATAATTAGATTTCACCAACCCAGTAACAAATATGAGCTCCTAATTCACTATAACAACTTACCGTGGAGTCACAGACATCCCCTTGGGCATTCCAAGCTGTCTGGCCACCCAGGCTAGCTGGACTTACTGATAGTTGGTTGCAGTACACCAAAGATCACAACATATGCAAGTTGCTTCCAGTCCCAAGAGACCAGTTACTTACCCCAGGTCAATTTATACCTTAGATCTCACACCAAAGACAACACTTGTAGCCAATCCTATAGTAAACTAACTAAGGATTTATTAACTAGGAAAAAGAAATGAGAGAATTATTACAAGATAAAAACAGGTTTCCAAAAGGTGGCAGAATTGTAGTAATCTATCAACTATGAATGTCTTTTAGGGTTGACCCTGGTGGTATCTGCTTCTCTTTCATAGCTCCGGCCCTGTAAAAGTCCAAAAAGCAAAAGAGAGATGAAAAATTTTCTTGTCGACTATTTTTATTTCCTTCTCCCAGAATTCAGAAGCTGAGGGGATGAGCCCTTTTGCAAGTAGCCTCTTCATGGCTATGAAAGGCAATTAACAAAGTCTTTGTATTGTGATGTCCCACAGTGGCTCATTTAGTTATGATAGCCCTTCTTGATGAGGAGGAGATGATCCCCTCCTGACAGGTTCTGAGTTTCAGAGCAAACAGTTTTTACAGTTACAAAGCAAAAACATAAATATTACCTTATAGCATTTAATAAAGATATTGTAAGTTGCTGCATGCATTAATCTCACTTACAAGCATTTCATAAAGTCTAAACACTAAACATATTGTTATAAGTTCAGTACCCATCTTAACCATACTAACACGCAGGTGAAACAGACTGGTTTCCAGAAATGAATTTGTCAGTGCTCAGCTGAGGCCTAAAGCTTTGGGAAGAGTTGGCACCTGGTTGCCAGCGTCACAGCCCAAACCATGCAAAGTGCCAGAAGTAACATGCAAACCCAGAACAGATTATTGTTCTCTCCTAGGTGTGTGTATACTGAGTTCCTCTGCTCCTCTCCCATCCACAATGCGGGGGTCTGTCATTCCCCCTGTTCCTACACAATCATATCCTTGGACAGCTAAATGAAACATTGTGTATTTCACTGTATTATGTTAACACCAGTCTTTCTGTATATTGATAATACAATTACAAAAAATTGCTTATACTCTCAGCAAATTTTCTCTTGTTTCTTCCTTTTTTGTTCATTTACTGCTTTTTTCATGTCTGTGTCTCTCTCTTCCTCCTTCTCTTTGCTCTTTCAGTGTGCTCTGTAATTAACTTTTCTTTTTCCCCGTTCCTCAATCTAATTTTCTCCATTTGTCATCCTCTCCTTCTGTTTTCCCCACTACAAGCTCCCTTCTGGGCACTTACTCTTCAGAGAATTTATTACAAGAAATTGGCTGGAATTTTGTGGCTCTTGCGATCTGAACGGTTTCAAGGGAGTTGCTCCTGTTGAGTTTGATCCATTAAAAGGACTAGGGTGCGTAGCTTTTTTCTATAGTTTTTTTTATTTTTGTTTTTTAGGGCCTTGATTCAGAAACACACATGTTTTAAACTGTTCCTATTCAGGGAAGTATATAAATACACGCTTAAGTGTTCTTTCTGAGTATGGATGCTTTTCCACATTGTGATCTTGGTCTCTGGAACCTTTATTACTGATCTTGATACACAAGAGAGAAAAAACTCAGTTTGGCTCTCAGTTGAGGTTTAGTTTGCAGCACTGGCAGTTAGAACATACATCTGGTTACTTGTAAAATAAGTGCTTTTAACATGGAGTCACTGAGAGACAAAGATGGAACTCCCAGAATCCCGTTTTTCAGAGTCAAATTCTTAGAGTAGTACTGTGCTGTTAGATTGAATTTCCTATCTTCTGTTGCTTTTGTGTCACAATTCTAACATTTAAAAAATATTTTAATAAGTATAATTTTATCTCCTTATTTACTATATTGCTGATTCATAACTATGATCTATCAGTAACTTTTTCTGGAACCGTGACTTTAATTTGAATTTTAGCATTAGTTTTCTTATCCATTTTATTTTTTATAGACTGAACCTTTGGTGACTGCACTGCCAGAAGAGAGCCGGTCTGAGGGAAAAATAAACTTCAAGATTTACAGGAAATATTTTGCTGCTGGAGCAAACTACTTCGTAATTTTTATACTTTTACTTCTAAATATTTTGGCACAGGTAAGATATCTGATGGATGCCACAAATAATAAAGAAATAGATTTATGTTTTGTGTTTACATTAACATTGTGTACTGAACAGTTGTTCTGATGTTTAAGTGAAAAGCTTTTGATACATGATGCTCTTATGTATAATCATTTTAATACAGCAATAGTCGGATGCATGTCGCATAAATCCGATGAAGTGGGTATTCACCAACGAAAGCTCATGCTCCAATACGTCTGTTATTCTATAAGGTGCCACAGGATTCTTTGCTGCTTTTACAGATCCAGACTAACACGGCTATCCCTCTGATACATTTTAATACTTGGCAGTATACCTGATCAAATCTGATAATATCTGAATGTTGTTTCTGTAGTTTAAATTTGTACTCCAGTGGGACATTAAGGTAATAATCCTCAGTTCAAAGTCCTACTGATCAATTTAAAGTACTTTTGTGTTGTATAATTTATTTTATATTGCCAGTCATACAAATTGTATCCCACTACCCTTCTCAGACATACATAATGTAATTACTAAATTAAATAAAAATAATGGCAGCCATAGATTGCATTTGAGGTATTGCTATGGGAGAAAATGTGTTTTCAGTTCAGAATTGAAATATGCTGTATGGCTAATAAGACAGAGTGACAGAGGCTGTTCCTGACATAAGAGCTAAGAGGAAAAGATTTCAGAGTAGCAGCCGTGTTAGTCTGTATCCGCAAAAAGAACAGGAGTACTTGTGGCACCTTAGAGACTAACAAATTTATTAGAGCATAAGCTTTCGTGGACTCTCCTGCCATCAGACAGAAGATTATGGAAAGAGATCAGAGGCTGTTGTTTACCAAGTAGAAGGAATAGGGAACAGGGAATAGAGGAAGACTATATGTGTGAAGCAAACTGGAGCAAGTTTGTGAAGGATTTTTTACCAAGGAGAACAATTTTGAACTGTATCCTGAAGTGAATGGGGAACCAGTGAAGTTATTTTGAGGATGGTATGATGTGGACTTGTTACTGTGTTGTGGTGAGAAGGTTTAAAGGAATTTTGTGGAAATGATTGGTCTTGGCTTCAAAGATAAGTTTGAGGAAATAAGAGAATTTGCACAAGGTCCTTGAATTGAGACCATCTATGTTTGGGAAGATGGTGAATATGATCTGATCTCTCTGGGTAGACCTACAGTATTTTAATTGAATTGAACAGAGGTGGATTTTGAGATAAATTAAGCTCTGTTACAGAGCTTGTAAGATCATAGTCATCTCTGGTTGGGGAGTTCTTTTAAGTTTTTCCTTCCTTTTGACATCATAATAAACTTCTGAACTGATAACGTCAGGAGTTGGCTCTTATGCCTGTGAGCATATGTACTAAGAAAGAAGCAGTTTGGGATGTCTACAATAGGGAGTTTAGGAACAGAAAGACCCAGCCCTTTGCTATATGAATTAACATCTGTTAGAGAGGGTTGTTATGGCTGGTTTTTGTTGAATGCCTTGCTTTCCCCTTGTTCCACCATCATGCAGTTCTCATAACCAGGTAACTTCTTGCCTTATGGAGGCTGAGGGTTCTAGCTCTCCTAATATGCTCTGCAAATCACTGCTGGTCTTGGAAAAATCAGCTCATCCACTTTCATATGGATGCCTAGTATTTGATTTTACTAAATATGCAGTGAGGTGTACAACTAACTGAAGAATGAGGTTGGGCCCTAAATATATATGCACCAGCTCAGTATAGTATGGGGGGAGGGGGAAGGGGAGAGGCAGGTTTGGGATGGGCAGCATATTTTTTTAATGATCGATTTTACCAGGGGACATAGAAGAATAGCTGAGGAAATTTAGTTCTCTAGTACTATATACTTTTTGTAAATTAATGCAAATGTTTGCTTTTATTTATTCAAGGTTGCTTATGTGCTTCAGGATTGGTGGCTTTCATACTGGTAGGTTATTTGACTTCTTGCAGAAAAGGGCTGTATAATTAATAAAAAACAGTAATATATATAGGGGAGGAGGGGAAGCCTGTTCCAAGAAAATTCAGAGTTTGTTCAACCTTCCTTCTAATCCCCTCTTACTTTATTTGTGGGAGAAAATAAAGTTCTTGCAGTAAAAGTATGACTCATAATAGCCTGTACCCATGTATAATCCATGACAGCATGAACCCAGATGATATTTAGAATTGGAGATGTTGATTGAAGTTCAATTTAACAGTAATAGAAGGTACATGTGAATAATTTGATAAATGTACAGGGATATGGCAAACTTCAGGTATGTTTTTCCAGTTTCAGAATGATTAGATAATGCCTTGTTTAAGTGATCTTTCTGTTGTATTGATTATTATTTATCTTTTGCATACATTTCTGTAGGTCAAATCAGCAAGAAAAGCTGAATGTCACATCACATGGAAATAATGGAATAAATGAGACTAGACATCTAGATCTCAGCTTCTATTTAGGAATTTATGCAGGTAAAAATATTTTAATCATTTGCTCCATTATAATAGAGGGTTTTGAAAGGAACACTTTAAGTAGCAATGTGGAAAAATAGGATTTCTAACAGTGATTCAGTAATGTCTGAGCAGATTAGCAGACTGAGCCTTGTTTCCTGACTAAATTAATTGGAATAATTAAAAAAGAAAAAACTCTCGTCGAAGCAATAGATTGAATGCAGACTCTTAATTTGCTCTGTACTGGATTTTGGAAGGTAAACCAGGAATTGAGTATTCAAAAAGGCAGTCACTGTAAACTTGTGGTGATTGTCTATACTAATAGGTTGTTTCAGCTAAATCGTCAGTTATTATATGTGTGGGCAAGAGGGATTAGAAATTGATCCTCATTTTGCAACTCTCTGTTCCAGTTTTTGTTTATGTACAGTGATGGCTTTTTAAAAGTCAGGATGGGTATGTTCCTTCTGAAGTTCCGTAGCAAAATAAAGCATCTTTGATAGGTACACAGGACCAGATTTTTAAAGACATTTAGATACCTAAAGATGCAGATAGGAGCTTAGTGGCATTTTCAAAAGTGCTTAGGTGCTTAACTCCCATCAATGGGAGTTGCATGCCGAGATGCTATTAAAAATCCAACTGGGTGCCTATCTGCACCTTTAGGCATCTAAAATACCTTTCAAAATCTGGCCAGTAGTACTTGATTTTTACATACCACCCTCAAAATAAGTCAAATATATAATAAGAAGCTTCCCCCAAATTTTAACTGGTTATCACTATTTTTAGTTTGTTTAATATAGTTGTTTAAACTTTTATGAACCACAATAATTTCATGCACTCATTTATGTGGTGGTCCTGAGGGACATCAGGGAAACAAACACACACTGCGTGTGTTCTGATACAGATTGATTGTTTTCATAACTCCTCCATGTATACTAGTCTTTTCACAGAGAGCACAGGGAAGGCAAATCCATGCCCTAATAACCTTATAGTTTAAGGGCCAGATGATACCACCCTTACTTACAGAGCATAGAGCAGACTCATTAATTACTCTCTAAGTGGTCTCGGTGCCACTAGATGGGACAGAGCAACACCACACTCAGGTGGTGTGTGAGTTACATACTTCCCCTAGCTGAGGAAGCGCGTCCTGAGCATCAGAGATTTCCCAGTTGAAATCCTGGATGAGCCCCCACTTGTAACACTGACAGACCCTGGTTGTCAGCGGGTGGGATCAAACCTGGGACCTCTGGAGCTTAGTGCATGAGCCTCTAGTGTGTGCTCATGCAATAGAGCAGGGGCGGCCAAACTTTTTGGCCTGAGGGCTGCATCAGGTTTTGGAAATTGTATGGAGGGCTGGTTATGGGAGGCTGTGTCTTCCCAAACAGCCAGGCATGGCCCGTCCCCCGCCCCCATCCGACCCCCTCTGCTTCTCGCCACCTGACGGCCTCCCCTGGATGCCTGCCCCCTCTAACCTGCCCTGTTCCCTGACAGCCCCCCCTGGGACTCCTGCCCCAACCACCCCCCCCCCCCCCCGCTCCCTGTCCCAGAACTCCTGCCCCTGATTGCCCCCCGCCACTCCATCGAACCCCTCCTCTCATTCCTGACTCCCCCCCAGGATCCCTGCCCCCATTCAACCCCTGTAGTCCCTGTCTTCTGACCACCCCGACCCCTATCCACACCCCCACCCCCTGACCACCACCCTGAACTCCTCTGCCCTCTCTCCAAACCTTCCTGCTCCCTGCCCCCTTAGTGCGCTGCCTGGAGCACCGGTGGCTGGCGGTTCTACATCTGCACCGCCCAGAGCACTAGGACAGGCAGCTGTGCTGCCAGGCTGGAGCCAGCCACACCACCACGCAGCACAGAGCATTGGGTCAGGCCGGGCTCTGCAGCTGCACTGCGCCAGGAGCTCACAGCCCCGTCGCCCAGAGCATTGTGCCGGCAGTGGAGTGAGCTGAGGGTGCAGGGGAGAGGGAACAGCGGGGGAGAGGCCGGGGGCGAGCCTCCCGAGCCAGGAGCTCAGGGGCCAGGTAGGAACGTCCCACGGGCCAGATGTGGCCCGCGGGCTGTAGTTTGCCCACCTCTGCAGTAGAGGCTCAAGCACTAATCTCCAGCTGTCCTAGGGTTGGCGTTACACAGTTCCACGGGGCTACACAATATGAGTAAGGGTGGCAGAATCTGGCATTTTATGATTGTACAATCAAATCATTTTACAAATAATAAAGTAATTATACAGATTTAAGGCAAGATTTGTGTATGCTAACAAAATAAAGATACATTTGATATTGAAATTTTAAGATATCTCAAGGATAGAATTGTTTGTTTTTTGTTTTTAATTGAAAGCAATAGGTTGGTACAATGTTCATTTTACAGAAATCAAGTTTAAACCCCACCCCAAAAAATCTTAAAAACCAAATGCAAAAGGATATATCTAATAGTCTAATGTGATCTATACCTATTGTTATCATTTCTGAATATTTGGCAAAAGGCTATATTTTGTTTCAGATCCTGCGTGATGTGGGGGGAAATAAATGCTACAGTATTTCCTTCTGAACCTTTGTATAAAACAGAGATTCAGAAAAGTAAAGGATATGTTACTGACGTAGAACTCCAAGCCAGCAGAAGCTACTGCAAATAGCATGGTACAATTGATAGACTATATAAAGTGGTTGACATTTAAAAACTCACCATTTCCCACAGTTGCTATACAGTGAGATCTGAAATGCAGCCAATTTCCCCTATCCTTAGAATAGGAAATAACTGGTTACTATGTGGTTAGTAACTGTTGGAAAATGTTGACTTTTCAATAGTGACCAACATAAGCCACAATTATGTGTAATACTATATAAAGAATTACGTGACAGAATGGATGTGCAAAGGATATTATACAGACTGTCAGATAGTTAATGAAATTTCCTGTGGTGGTATAAAGTCACGCCTCTTTGTAAATGGTATAAAAAATAAACTCTTTAAATTGACAGTTAATTTTAGGATAAATTAAGCTATTAACAAGTTTATAATAATGCTTCTTACTGGAGAGAGCATTCATCCTGAGTCTTAAGCTTTAAGATTATGATTTGCTTCATGTGAACTGTCTGAACACAGCTCTGAACAAAATGTACGTAGTTTTAACCAAAATGCTCTCGCACTGTATCATTAAAGAGATAGATCTGTGTATATACTGTGACTGTATTTATTTGTTTAATTTTAGGTTTGACGGTGACTACAGTACTGTTTGGCATAGTGAGAAGTCTGTTGGTATTCACAGTTCTTGTGAATGCTGGTCAAACTTTGCACAACAAAATGTTTCAATCACTTTTGAAAGCTCCAGTGTTGTTCTTTGACAGAAACCCTATAGGTAAGACGAACATTTTAAAAAATTACATACTATACATCATTAAGTATGGTAAGAAAAATGAAACGTGTGGTAATCCACATTGTCTTCTGATACTCACACATTTTTGCTTTTTAAAAAGTAAATCTTCATATTTACTACTACATCATATCAGTTAGAAAGCTAGAGTTACATTTTTTTAAAGCATATTAGTAACTGACTGATTTTATTCTGGATATCTACCTAATCCTGCATTTGCATATGTTGGAAACAGAAACTGTTATGTTGGTATTGCACACTTATCTACCAGTTGCATTACTAATTACTTGATTTGTGAACCTGAGTTTAAGTTTTTCTGGGTGTAACAAGTATATGTGCATTTTTGTGAGGGAATCTGTAGTGTCTTTCATTGGAAAATTGACCCTAAATGTTATTTGTGGCTGGCAAAAATGTGTACCAAGATTATTTTAAAAAATCTATTTAAACTATGCTTTATCGGTGCAAAAATGTGTAGAAACAACAGTTTGGACAGTGACTGTAAAAACAACCCACTCACACACCCAGAATTGATAGAAAACAAAACTATGCAATTTAAAAGATATAATCTGGGTCAGTATCTTTAAATGGAAAAGGGAAAGGTGTTTGGATGCAAAGTACACTTCATAAATTCGTAATGTGATTATAAGATTTGAGGAGGGGGAGAAGTGAAAGGAAGCGAAAGTGAAGCAGAGTGAGGAGGAGTGGGGAAAGAAAATACCAAGAGGAGAATCACTGGTCTTTGAGAAATGGAAGGATGATGTGATGTGTTCCTATAGAGGTTTTTCTGTTATAAAACATCTTCCAGGATTGTGAGAACAAGTCTAGGTTGCTGTTCATTGAGAGAATTATTATTTTTCCTTTGTATAAATGTTCATATGAAGTAAAAAGCAGTGGATGTGAGATTATAAGTGCAGTAGATAGCCATGGTACCATTTTTTGAACATACCTCTATGTATGTGTAAATGCATGTTATGTCTGTGCGCCAACATTATGGGTATGTGGCAGTCTAGGCTGGAGGGCTCGAAGAGAAACTGTATGCTCAGCTAGGGGGCTGGTGAGTGGAGAGCTGGTGCTCAGTGGAGCAGGATATATCTGTTTGTGTGATGCCTGTTGGAGCTGGTCATGAGGAATGGCAGGACCAACCAAGGGGGATATCACCAGATATGCAGCATTTCCCCCTTTTGAAGTGTTTAACAAGGTACAGTAACCCCATCTGAGGGGAGATGTAATCATCTTGTAGTAAGCTCAATGAACATAATTTATTATAACAATCTCTAGGTCATATCTATGGGATAGAATTAAGTAGCTGCCTACAGTCTGCATTACTTACCAGTCTGCTTTATAACGTACTTTGAAACCTATAGATAAAAAGTGTGATGTAAAAGATCATTATTTGTGTTTTAACAGCTATGCACAGAACAAATCCACCATTATTACCCAGATCTCTCTATGGCTTTTACATGGATGTTTCCTTTATCAGTAGTTATTCTATGATTTAGGAATAATTTTTGTGTACGTCATTCCTTCTCCTACATCATTTGCTAGTGGTAGCATATAAAGATATTCTTGTATAGTTACTTTTGCACATCTTCTTTCTCTCATATGAAACTCTGGTTGTTCGTATTCAAAGTTGCAGCAGTCAGCAGTTCTGCAATTTAGTGCTGAGCACCATATGTGCACCATCTTTCAGTCGCCTGGAAAACCTTGCATCTTATTTTAGATCTTCACCTTAGGGATTCCATTTTGCTATCAATTCCTATGCAGGTAGCTTTTGAACTG
Source organism: Chrysemys picta bellii (assembly GCF_011386835.1). NCBI lineage: Eukaryota > Metazoa > Chordata > Testudines > Emydidae > Chrysemys > Chrysemys picta. Next base: position 259,424,826 of record NC_088791.1, read on the forward strand.
GAGCAAAGTTTGCCTGGGCCCAAGGTGTCTCCATTTATTAAAAGAAGTGTATTATTATTAATTATTATTATTATTTATTTATTAAATAAAAGAACTACAACTTTATTTTGAAAGTATTGTGTTGCTCTTATATTATATTTACACTGTTATGTGCACCAATAAGGATGAGATTGTAGTAATGCAGAAGTTAAGGAATTCATTGTTAACGTCCCCACAGCAATCTTAGCAATCTCTTTACTTCTCTGTAGTACAGTAGGATCATTCTTTATATGATCACTGAAAATATAAGCACTAATACTAAATACAAGAGCCAAGATTTTAAAAATGGTGGACTAAATTAGGCTCCTAAATCCAATTAGACAACTAATAAGTGGTTTGATTTTGCAAAAGTGTTGAGCACTTAATAGTTCCTGTTAGGGCTAGTAAGCAGGGCTAGGCAAGTGACATTGGAAAAGGGAAATAGGTGATGAATCATGACACGTCCATCAGCTCCCAGTGGTGTATCTCAAATCAGTAAAGATGATTAATGGGAATAACGTTTTAAAAATATTTTACTGATGAACTTACAACTGAGATATGGGGCCTGATTCTCCTTTACATGAAAACCCATTTATGCTGCTTTGACAGTTACAGAAGTGTGTAAAGGTGTCTTGGTATAAATTAGGAATGATTGAGGTAATCTGGAATAATTTTGGAAATCTAGATGTCGTGATGTTTTAGGAAATAAAAGAAACAATAGAAAAATATGTAGTGTTTTTTAAAAATATTATTTTTAATAATGAAAATAAAGGTTTTTAAGTAGGCAGAGTCTACCATTATGTAATATGACACATGTAAAAACGCAATTAGTATCGATTGTTTAAGTGTGTCACTTATTGGTAACATTATTAGAAAGCACCTACATCCTATATTCCAAAGTGACTTAGGGTATATCTACACTACAAACAGATGTCCGCGGCTTGCCCATGCCAGCTGACTCATGTTCATGGCATGTGGTTCTAAGGGGATGTTTAATTGTGGTGTAGACATTTGGGCTCAGGATGGAGCCTGGAGGGTCCCAGCATCCAGGTTGGTTTTTACTTGCAGTGTAGACATAGCATTAGGAGCCTAAGTCTCATTGCAAATGGGACTGAAGTGCCTAAATGACTTAAACATTTCTGAAAATTTTACTCGATGTGCAGAAGTGGTGATTGGAAATTAGGGCACTGAAATTCAGTTTTAGCTGTGGATCTCGACAGACCCCTAATTATGGAGTCATCATAATAATGTTTGATTTATATGTGATATCCCATTGTTGGGTTTCAGACTTTATTATGTATTGCTTGTCTATATTGGTTAATAAAACTTACTTACATTCTTTTAAAGGAATATACAAGTTGTCCTTTGCTCTTCAAACTTTCCTCTGCTCCTCCATCCAGATACCAGTCTGGGAGTCTGAACATGCATTCCAGGTTAGCTCTTAGGAGGAAACTGTGGACATTTTCCACTTCATAGTGAATGCTTCATATGTTCCACTTCATCTGTTCTCCAGCACAAATAAAGGCTTGCTCTCTTTTGCAAGTCTAGCACAAGAGGGCAGCATGATCTATTTTATCCTGGTCTAGTATTACAACAGTTTATTAGAAAAATAACAAAGATTCATCTGGTCTATTTTTAGAAGCAATCTTTCAGCATTGGACTTTCAATTTTTCAATCTATACATTGGGCAATAATATGGTTCAGTGGTATTATCTTGATTACATACACATATAATATTGTCCCTTAATTATTCTCACTGTAAGTTCTCTGCCTGCCTTCTAAGGCCTTGGCTACACTTACCGGCAAGTTCGACGGCTGGAAATCGAACTTCTGGGTTCGACTTATCGCGTCTAGTCTGGACGCGATAAGTCGAACCCGGAAGTGCTCGCCGTCGACTGCGGTACTCCAGCTCGCCGAGAGGAGTACCGCGGAGTCGACGGGGGAGCCTGCCTGCCGAGTGTGGACCAAGGTAAGTTTGAACTAATTCGAAATAAGGTACTTCGAACTTCAGCTACGTTATTCACGTAGCTGAAGTTGCGTACCTTAGTTCGAATTAGGGGGGGTAGTGTAGACCAAGCCTAAGAGATTAGAGTTCATAAACTGTGTAGTCTTGTCACCAAAGGAGGCAGGTAACTTTATGGATTTTACCTATTTGACTCATATAAGGAGGACTCTAGCAACACTTCTGTTGGTTTCTTTTTCCACTTGTCTGTAAGAAACATTTGTCATCAAATTTGACAGAACTCTGGGTTAGAAAGGAGTGATTGTTTAATTGAGAGCTCCTACTTTGAAATATAGTTTCATAGCTTTTAAATAATGGTGTTTATTTTTTCTGTTTCTTGGATCTTGTGGGCAGATCTCTCTCTCTCTCTCTCTCTCTCTCTCTCTCTCCCTCCCTCCCCCACCCCCCCTTTAGAGAAGGGATACTAGTGCTTGCAATAATTTTTAGTTTTTGTGGGTGGTCTGCATAATTTGTCTGTTTAAATTTAGTAAACTGAAACCCGCTGCTGCCATGTTAAGTGCCATAGGAATGATACATATGCATGAATTTGTCCAGATAAAATAGGAACCTGTTTTCCCCGCAAAGCTCTGTCTAGAACCAGAAGCACTACTGAGATGTACACAAAATTTTCTAAATTTTTATAAACAAAACAAACAAACAGACGCTTAGTACTTTTAGCACTCTTAGTTTCGGGCTGGGACTAGAACAAGAGGAGCTGCAATACTGTGGACTACGGCCCTGACAGCATTTCTGGCCTGCTCAGCAGCAGAAAGTACTGAAAGTCTTGCAAGAAATGTCCTGGTTTTGGTGAAATTTTCAGCCCATTTGTGCAAGAGGGCTGGATAAGCTGTGACTAAGCATTCAGTCTTTTGGGTGCTTCCATGCCGAACTTTTTGAGATTCAGGCATCATTATCATAGAAAGAAATACAGCCAAAAATGATATACTAAACTGAAAGCTACTAGCCATGAGGCAAAAGTAAATCCCAACTATAAATGTGGGAGATAAAAATATAAAAGAAATTGGTTTTATAATGCAGTTTATTTTTTTCTATGGCATAGATTATTTAATTCTGGTGTTCATAGGTCAACTGATGAACACCTATAATTTGACAGAGGAAGTTCCTTTGTAGGATGAAAAGCATGTTCATCAATACACAAGTGCTTGTCTGTTTTCTTTGAAAGTAGCTTCAGATGGGCAATGCTGTTAAAGTATTTAAACATATGATATTTTCAACAAGCATGGTATTTCAGCAGTCTGAAAATTACAGCACTGATAATGGGGTTAAATTATAGCTCTATCAGTTGGATGGCAAAGCTGCTTAAGTTAGTGTACTTTAATCTATGCTTGTTCACACAAGTGATTCTGCTGAATAAGTAGCATGCTTAAACAAATACTAGTCTTAAATTCTATGATTTATGGTAGGTGATATTTTGACATATGGGGCAGGCAGTTTACAAGGCTTCATGTTAAAATATTTTGTTAGTGTTATCGTTCGTTGCTGATAAAATATTCAGTAGCAATGCCAGAAAATTGGTTATATGCCTATATGAGTGAAATTACTCAATTGGTTTCCTTTTATAACAAGATATATTATATACTGGGTTTTTAAAATAGTTTTTTGATGTTTCCTTGTGATCAAGATGAACTTCAAGGAACTGTGAGTAAGGATAATAGCTATTTGACAGCTCTCTTAAGTAGAATATTTTTCATATTCGCTCAAGTTCCACAGGCTTTGTTTTTTTTTCTTCCGTGTGCCAACTTTAAAAACATATTCACATGTACACAGGTTTGTTAGTTTATGTTCAAAGGAAGGAGTTAGTCACTGTAAGACAACCTTTATTATAAAATAAAACACACTCCTTTTCCTTGTTAGTAACAACAAATGTGAGTCATTATAAAAATGCCAACACAATAGATTCCATCAATCATAAAGAGCCTGAACAACCACATAACACTCTAAATATTATTTTTGGGTGTTTGAATGGAACTGTGTGTAGTTTAAAGTAGGTGTGGTAATTAAAACCTGTTTGATTGCCATATGCTTTGTTTTTTTTAAAAAGGTTTAATGTTTTTTCATATAACAATGGTTATATGTACTTAGTCTTATCAGGGTGTGATATTGAATGATATTACATGGGAGTTGTTCACTTACTGATAATAGTCTCAGAGCTTTTGTTATGAATTTAAATAGCCTTACACTCACGTATATTTGATTACTATTGTGATTCTGCCAATAACCTTTATAAAATGGATTACTGTAGGAGTAGTCTAAGGTTAGTAAATATTACACCAGAATTTTGGTTACATTTATTATCTATTATCATAACCTATTTCATCTTTATGCTTATTTTTCTTTGTAATAATCCATTGGCTGAAGCTCAGTCAGAAGCTGATAATGAGACAAACCTTTGCAGTTTGTCAAGTTGCCATTCACTCTATTTACCCCTAATGTGTGAAATAAAATTAAAATATTATAAAAGCTGTTTAGGAGAATACTGCACATTATTTGAAACAGAAATAGAGTGACGCTTGTGCTTGCAGCCACTTCCAGTGTCCTGCTTTACTGGCAGTGTCCTGCTTTACTGGCACAAGATTTCAAGTCCCTTCACAGAGATTTTCCATCTTCCTCACAGTAAGACCCCCTGCAAAAGAATGGCCTGCTGTGAATCTCATTTCTGACCATATGCTGACCTGCCCTGATACTGCAATTCTATGCTGAAGCAGTCAGAAAGGCAGCCGTTCCATCTCAACCAGATGTAAAGGAGTAGGGAGAGGAGCTGACAAAGGGAAAGGAACATAATTAAAAGTGTTGAATTTAGAAGACTGAATTAAAGTCATTCATGAATGTGGCACGCAGAAAAGGGGAAGACGAGATATGCCATGGTTATAAACAGATTCAGGACATCTTAACAACTCACCACAGGTGGGAAGGAAACATTGATGGTCCAAGGCACTTTCAAAAGGAAAGAAATGGAGAGTGATAATATTAGTGAAACAATGTGTGAGCGATTTAAAACTGTAATACTGAAGACTAGCCCAGTTAGTGTGACTCCACCATAAAATACGGCTTTGGAAATATACAAATTGGTAGACAAGTATGGTTTAAAAACTAGTAATAAGTGATCTGAGGGATGGAGAAAGTATTAGTCTAGTTGCTTAAAAATTGTGGGACGCTTCTAAGATTGTTGTGAGTTGGAAACAAAAGAGAGCATGCAAAAGTCATTCTGTTTTGCTGTTTATGGACAGAGCCCTTGGTCACGGCTATATGAGTCTTTGAAATATGAAACCAAAAAGCTTCCAGGAAACTGCACCTTGTGTTTAAAGTCGTATGTTGGGATAATCAAATTACTAAAAACCTTCTGTCAGTGTTTAATGTCATTTCTAATTGATAAAATGGATACAATTTAAAGCACAACATTGCCTGCAGAGACATCAACCTGCTGGGTGCTGTGAACTGAGCTGCTGCAAGTTGGAATGAACTGAAGAGCATTACAATTTAAAAAATGTTTCATTAACCGTGCTTTTCTGTTTTGTACTGCATGGAACTCTCTCTTCCAGATGATCCTGGGTAATCTGCACTGCAGCATCTGGATGAGTTAATTAGTCTCATACCAGACTGTAAGCATCTAGCAGATTATGCAACAGTTGAAGATTGTTTCTCTGCATGTGAGACTCCTGAAGAAGACTGGGATGAAAAAACACTTCTCAGATTTACAATCCAAAATAAAAATTTCAGTAGAAGATATGAATGAAAATTGGGATGACGCTATATCTGAGAGTCTACCTACTCCAGAAATCCAGATTAAAACCTGAACTATAGAAATCAGTAGCTGGGGGAGTGGCGAGATTTCTGCACTTAATAGTATTTAAGTGATCACTACTCTGATGTTTAATTAGAAAATGGAAAGGTAACAGCTAGAATTAATTGCCAAACCATTAGAAACAATCCAGAATAAATTAGTGTTGGTTTTTTTTCCTTTTTTTTTTTCTAGAAAAAGATGTATGTTGATGCTTTGTCAGCTGTTTTAAATCACAGCACATCATGCATTAATATGGGTAGAAATGCAGGAAGTCTAAAGGGAATCCAGACTTGGGTATTAGTGACATTATCTTCCACTGTATGAACATATTCTAAATAATATGATTTAGTATTTAGGTGGGTAGGTGAAGCAACAGCTTGATGGGCTAGGTGTGTTGACAGATACCAATATTTAAATAGCTTTTGCATTAGTAAATTATTGCCCTTGTATGGTGTCAAGGCTGATTCCCACTCTGGCACTTTGAGTGCAGAAGGCGGGGGCCTGCAAGGATTCTAAAAATTAATATTGGCCACTCCAGGCTTGTATTAAACTCCCAAGGTTACAGCTTCACTCTGACCTTGGATGGGTAGATGCTGCCACCACCCAAGTGCAAAAACCCTGCTTTTGAGAACCCAGAAAGGCACACCTGGGAACTGCTTCCTGTAGGATACCCTCAAGCCCTTTCACACACCCCTCTGGGGAAGAGCTGAGAAAGAAACACAAAGGAAATCAGCTGTTGCTACCCAGGAGCGCCGCCAGCTTTTTTGCCGCCCTAGGCGGCGGAAGGTCCCGCCCCTGAAATGCTGCCCCCGACAGAGGCGGCGGAAGGTCCCGCCCCCGAAATGCCGCCGCCGCCCGGGGCGGCCGAAGATCCGGCTGCCGCGGTCGCTGCGCCCCAAATGTTAGTGCCCTAGGCGACCGCCTAGGTCGTCTAATGGGTTGCACCGGCCCTGTTGTTACCAACGAATTAAACAACATATGCACAAAAATTCAATCCTTTTCTTAAAAAAGGTAAATTTTATTAAAAACAAAAAAGAAGAAAATACATTTGGAATTTAGACTTTTTGCTAGATTTAAAAAGAACCACTTATAAGGATTAAGCATCAAAATAACTTTCTTGAGGTCCAGCTTAAAGGTTACAAGCAAAACAAAAGCTTTTGGGGGTTAGCACAGAGGAGTCCACAAGCCAATAAGAAATAAAAGAAATAACCCTAATCACACTTCCTAGACATTCCCTGATTTACTTACATATCTGGGGTTTCAGATAAGTAGTCTCTAGGTATGATCTTATGGTTTTTCATACCTGGCTTAAAGCTTTCTACGGCATAGTTTAGCCCTGTTCCTGCTCTGCGTCTCCTCTCTCCGGAGAACAACAGACAGACAAAAGGGGAGTCTTGTTTCAATTTTAAAAAGTTCTAGCCTTCCCATTTGCTCTTTTGGCCAGGTGCCCACTCACTTCCTTTTACCTATGCGTGCAGTCAGACTTTTTAACCCTTTACAGTTAAAGCAAGTAGAGAACAGCTACCAAGAGGGATTTTAAAGCTAGCTAACTGGCTGGCTGGGTGTGCATAAAAGGAAGCTACCTCCCCTTCATTTATCACGTATGGCTTTGTTTAATTTATTATATTTTAAGAGTAAAATACATAAAAAATATCTTCTTGTCCTTGTGCTGGTGGGGAGCTTGTGTGCTCCAGATCCATGAAGTTGCTTGAGGCACTTGAATCCAGCAGCACCTCTATGTTGGTGTCAAGTATGGCAGGGTGCCAGAGTTGGAGATGTATTGGATGCTGATTGGCCATCACCAGGATACCGTGAGACAAATGTTGGCCTTCAGGGAGAGGAGAAAGGCTCTATTGGGGCTGGAACTTGGCGTTTCCCACTTGGCCGCAGCTCAGACCTTGGTAGGGCTGCTTGATGGACGTGTCCTGGTTCCCATACAGTATAGGCATAGGCCCAATGCCTGGCATTTGATTCTTCTCCATGTTGGAGGGGCAGGGCTGGTCCAGCTGAGTTTGTTAGGTTACTTGGAGACTGTCTTTGCTTCAAGCCCTGAATCCTGACAAACACTAACCCATAAAAGTAAGGAAATGAAAAGTTAAGCCACTGAGCAATTTGTACTATTTACTCTTCCATCCACAACTACATGCCTTACCAGTGCCATAGTTACTGTACCTCAGACAATACACCTCAATCTCTACTTTGCCTATCTAGGAGTGCCATCCTTCCATCACCATCTTTAAACTTCCCTCGGCACATACTTTTTTACCAGGCTACCTTCTCCCAAGACAACCCTACACTAAACGACTACTAGTGTTGAGGGGAAAAAAAATCTGGTGAAGTGATGCATGCAGAAAGGTAAAAAAAAAAAAAAGGCCATAGTTAAGATTGTGGTGCATGGTCTTTTGTGTATGGCAGTTGTGGTAATGATAGTGTGTTGGTGGGTGGAGAAGATAGTGTATGTACAGTTAGGTGGCTTAACTTGTCATTTCCTTGCTTTTTTCAGGCACTTTGTCAGGCACAGTACTTCACAGTTTTGTCAGGCACACTATTTCATGGGAATTTTTTTGTGTATTAATACATATAAGATAAAATATAGACCCCTGCTAATTAGGAAATAGCAAACTTAAAGCCTCATATTGTGGGGAATCTTTTTCCATCAAAGACACCTGGTCATGGCTTCCTCAATAGCTCATTAACATTGTTCCTTAGTTGACTGGAAAGGTCACAAGAAAACAAACACAAACTACTTTCTCCTCCTCGGTCACAGCATTCTCACTCCATAAAATAAGGACAACCTTTAGATCCCAAAGCTGGGTTCCCCACATGTAAGCATATTGTACCAGCATTGAGATTAGACCAAGATGGTCTCAAAATTTATGCTATTTTTAATATCAGATATTGATCCTGCAATATACAATTATTGCTATTTATAAAGGCCAAGAAGTATACAATTAAATACATATGGCATCATCCTAACAAACATCGGCATGTTCTTTCTGATAACTCATTACACTTATTCAGCAAAACAGCCCATGGCATAAAACTTCTGTCTTCGAGTCAAGAGATTTAAAATGTACAGTCAAATTATGACTCCTTCTGTTAAAGCTATGGTGTGGGTGCGGTGGAGAAAGGCTAGGAAGTGTGGTGCTAATGGGAGGCGTTATGCATACAGAACAGGAGCATATATGATGCCTCCGGTGATGCTGGAGAAGCCCACTCCATAGTACTCTTTTGTATAACCATTGAAAAGATGTAGCATGGATTGCCCACAACAGACCTCTCCAAAGGTCTTCTAATACAGAGGAAGCATGGCTACAACATATCTGGGCTGATCAAAGCTGATGGCAGCATCTCTCTTTTTTTTTTTTCTCTCTCCTTGCTCCAAGAAGGGCAGGCAGCTACATTATTAAGATGATGTTAAAAAAAATAGTGAACAGAGTTTGAGCATAGAAGTTTCTGGTTATCAGGGAATAACATACAGATTATCGAGGGTGCAAAGTTTGGTTTAAGATTATGTATTCCTCATGCCACCTTATCTGCAATATCCCCGATTGGGGGTAAAAGGTTGATGGGTCAAAGTACAGACATTGAGATATGAGGGTATGAAGTTCACAAAGTGGCTATGTTTGGGTGTGGATAATAACGAGTGGATATGATGAGGATGGATTGACCCTCATTTGGTGAGATTTAATGTTCATGGAGTTTATGGTTCCAGTTCATATGATCCAATGGAGAAGGTCACTTGGTCTCTTTCTCGTAGTGGGAGAACAACGTCACTCTGGCTCACGCCTCCTGGTACTGTCGGTGGCTGGTGATGTGCTTGATGTAGATGTCCCTGGACCATCGGATGGCGTCTGAGACCATGAGGCGCCGCATGAGGCGTGCGTAGCATCGACCGATCCCGCAGGTCCACAGCACGCGCTCGTTGCAGGGGTCCCAGGCGCCCAGGGCTCTGACAATCAGGGCATCCATCTGCACCTCATAGCCCTATTACATTCTTTGCATGGGAGCACTGGATGGCTGGCAGGGCAAGGCTAGCAACCTCTCTCTAGCTCCCACAGAGCCTACACTGGAGCAGCCATTATTTGGCTCATAGCTTCATTACTAAAACTGTTTTCCCTAATTAAAACAAAGTTAGGACACTTAATTAAAATATTTTTATTGCAGGCTAGTAAACTGAAGGTGCATTTTTCTAAAGACGGTTGCCAGGGAAAACAGGTGTGACTTCCAAATGTCAAGCTGCTAGATGATGATATAGGGACAGTTTTTCCTCCACAGGAACATCGCAGGTACAGGATGAGGAAACTCCAGATTCATTTATGTAGGAAAACAGCCACCATCCCTTTTTTAGGACCTTCTCTATATATCTTTTCCTTTTCACATCAGCTGTAAACACCTCCCCCCCACAACCCCTGTCACTCCCACCCCCAAAATTCGAACATCCATTCCATCTCTGTGCTAGTGCAGTTATTTTATGTGTGATCCCTGTGGTCTTCCTCGGAGACAATATCCTGGAGTGGCTGTTACCCCTTCTCTTAGGCTAGCTCTTCTGAATAGATGGAGTCCTGACCATGAGGTTTTTGTATGCAGGACTTCCTGCAGTATGAGAGTCAGTGTGGAGCATGTCAGAGAAGCATTGCCCTCATTTATGGGTCAGTGGGCTTGTTTGCTCTTTCTTGCTCTACTTGGCAGAAAGGAACATGTGACCTATAGTGCTGACTATTTGCTATATATATATATATATATATGTATATATATATATATGTATATATATATAATTATGCCTTTTATTTTCATTATGATCTATAAACAATGATCAATCATTGCAGCACCCAGTGAGCTAGGTACTTTAATATTTACAAATGGAGAAATCAAGATTAATTTAGGTGCTAAGATTCCGAGGCCTATGTTTAAACCACACTTGTGATATATAGTCATTCATCTAATTTATGGTTGGGAAGATTCCTTTATGAAAAATTAGAAAAGCTATTTATAGCATAAATAAATTGTTCTTTTAACAGTTAAGACCAGAGATGGACTGGGTAAACGTTTATACAAAATCCTGCTGAAGTGGCACTGGCATACAAAGTTAGTACTTCTCATAATGGATCTTCAGAAGCTTTTATTTCCCAGCCAGGAAAAAATCTCAGTTTGAGGGTGACTATATATGTTGTGAAATGTCCAGACAAAAGAGCTCAATGTTCTAAAATTGCTAGTAGTTTTTTTTTTTTAAATTTGGGGAGGGGAAAAATGCATACAAAATTTGTCTTACTTTGAGTAAAAGCTACTATTATTAGTTCTTCAAAAGTAGTTCTGGTATTCCTCGACTAAAAGAGAGTGCAATTCTGGAAGATTCCTTAGATGATAGTAGACATCTTTATTCATCTTGTACATCTTTGCTATTCAGAAGGAACTTCTTGGTACTTGGATAGGATGGAAGGTAATAATATAGGACATTGCAAGTTGAAAGTTATTAGTTATGTAATCATGTTCTTGTTAGTTTTTCAAAAACATTTTTCTTTTCTGTTGCAATTCTATTGAGCAGAAAAATTGTAACAATCTTTCTAACATTTTCATCAAAAAAGTGGTCATTTTAGACTTGTTCTAATAGTGAGAAATTTATCCAAAGGAATAATTTCAAAAGAGAAGCAAATTCATCCTGTGAGAGAATATTGACTTGAGGTTTCTTTCTGAAGCATTGACAAGTATATTGGAGACCTTTGTTTTTGAACTATGTTACTAATGATGGCAGTACATCTTTTTTAGTAATAAAGTAAGTTAGTTTCCAGCATTGACACATACAATGAAATTTAGTATTGGCTTCAAAGTCATTCACCAAACACTGCTTATATGTATGTGTAAAAAATAACAACAACAAAACACACCCCTCAACCCCCCCACCCCCGCTTTTTCGTAATGTGATGCTCAGTCTGTAGTAGAGACTCAGAGGAATTGTTCTGCAGGTGATCATTCTAAAACAGGTGTCAGACACATGAATGGGGCAGAAGGCAGAAAGCTTGCATTAATGCAGTATTCCATGTGTGGGCTGGACTTGAGTGTGACCTGGTCTGTTATCTGTCACCTTTCACAAGCAAGCACTAAATTCACTTATAATATTATAAATATAGTTGAAAAAAGGGATTGATTCCTTTTTTTCTTTTTGTAATGCAGTCAAAATAATGTTAGTGAAATAGCTAATGCTCCACTGTGTTGATATTTTTAGCCAATTGATTTTTGACTACACCTGTGGCTGGATATTAAAAATGTTTGAGACACCCAAATAACCAAGCTCAGCCAATTTATTGTCGATAGACAAAGAAATATGGTGCACAAAAGAAACAGTTAATACATCATCAATCCTAGAATATTAGGGTTGGAAGAGACCTCAGTGCTTCACCACCCTCCTAGTGAAATAGTGTTTCCTAATATCCAACCTAGACCTCGGCCATTGCAACTTGAGACCATTGCTTCTTGTCATCTGCCACCACTGAGAACAGCCTAGCTCCATTCTCTTTGGACCCCCCCCACCCTATAGGTAGTTGAAGGCTGCTGTCAAATTTCCCCCCCCCCCCCCCACTCTTCTCTTCTGCAGACTAAATAACCCCAGTTCCCTCAGCCTCTCCTCGTAAGTCATGTGCCCCAGCCCGCTAATCATTTTTGTTGCCCTCCGCTGGACTCTCTCCAATTTGTCCACATCCCTTCTGTAGTGGGGGGACAAAAACTGGACACAGTACTCCAGATGTGGCTTCACCAGTGCCGAGTAGAGGGGAATAATCACTTCCCTCAGTCTGCTGGCAATGCTCCTGCTAATATAGCACAATATGCCGTTGGCAACAAGGGCACACTCTTGACTCATATCCAGCTTCTCATCCACTGTAATCCCCAGGTCCTTTTCTGCAGAACTTCTGCTTAGCCAGTCGGTCCCCAGCCTGTAGCGGTGCCTGGTATTCTTCCTTCCTAAGTGCAGGACTCTGCAATTGTCCTTGTTGAACCTCATCAGATTTCTTTTGGTGCAATCCTTCAATTTGTCTAGGTCACTCTGGACCCTATCCCTACTCTCCAGCATATCTACCTCTCCCCCTGGCTTAGTGTCATCTGCGAACTTGCTGAGGGTGCAATTCATCCCATCATCCAGATCATTAATAAAGTTGTTGAACAAAACCGACCCCAGGACCAACCCCTGGGACACTCCGCTTGATATCGGCTGCCAACTAGACATCGAGCCATTGATCACTACCTGTTGATCTCGACAATCTAGCCACCTTTCTGTCCACCTTATAGTCCATTCATCCAATCCATACTTCTTTAACTTGCTGGCAAGAATACTGTGGGAGACTGTATCAAAAGCTTTGCTAAAGTCAAGATATATCATATTCACAGAGCCAGTTTTCTCATCATAGAAGGCAATCAGGTTGGTCAGGCATGACTTGCCCTTGGTGAATCCATGTTGACTGTTCCTGATCCTAATATCCTCTCCTCCAAGTGCTTAAAAATGGATTCCTTGAGGACCTGTTCCATGATTTTGCCAGGGACTGAAGTGAGGCTGATCAGTCTGTAGTTCCCTGGGTTCTCTTTCTTCCCTTTTTTAAAGATTGGCACTATGTTTGACTTTTTCCAATTGTCCGGGACCTCCCCCGATCACCACGAATTTTCAAAGTTAATGGCCAATGGCTCTGCAATCACATCAGCCAACTCCCTCAGCACCCTTGGATGCATTAGAGCTGGACCCGTGGACTTGTGCATGTTCAGCTTTTCTAAATAGTCCTTAACCTATTCTTTCACCATTGAGGGCTGCTCACCTCCTCCCCATACTGTGTTGCCCAGTTCCGCAATCTGGGAGCTGACCTTGTCTGTGAAGACCGAGGCAAAAAAAGCAATGAGTATTTCAGCTTTTTGCACATCATCTGTCACTATGTTGCCTCCTACATTAAATAAGGGTTCCACACTTTCCCTGACCACTTTCTTGTTGTTAACATACCTGTAGAAACACTTCTTGTTACCCTTCACATCCCTTGCTAGTTGCAACTCCAATTGTGCCTTGGCCTTCCTGATTACACCCCTGCATGCTCTAGCAACATTTTTATACTCCTCCCGGTCATTTGTCCAATCTTCCACTTCTGGGGAAGTGGGCTCTTGCAGTATGTTCAGTTCATGTTACACAGAAGGTGTGCTTTGGAAATATGCATTTAAATTGGCTATATTTATGGTGTGGTTTCACAAGTTACAAAACATTCTGTATGTCTCTAAAATTCAACTCTCCAGTTTGTACCAGTTCCTTAACTTATTGTTTTGTACCTTGCTTATCTTTGTTTGCAAAATAGCATTCCAGTTACTGATCCATGAAGGTATCTCCCAATCTTGTATTGGGGCGGAATCTTAATGTACTTTGTTTTTGACAGTTTTCCTATCTCCTTATACCAAATTCTGAGTTGTTCTGTACCCAGGTATTGTGGGATATTCCAGTGAACAAGAGTTAACAGCATTGTGGGAAAAACAGTACAATTCAGTTGGCGTAACTGCCCAAATTTATACATACAATATCCATATCATACATTTAATCCATATGACTGTGATGTAAGTAATACATATATACGTTGACCAACACCTTTAATCTATTGCTAGCAGGGACAAAAATTATTTGTAAAAAGAAAAATCATGTTTTCAAAGTAATCTGTCATTTTTTCAGCCAGAGATACAGCCCTCTGAGATCAATTTCCATCGTAATAGCCATAGAGCCTGCTTTTGTTGTGTTGTGAGCTCTTGCCATTAGCTTGTCACTTTGACCATGGCACTGCTCTCTTTGCACCCCTCCATTGGATCCCAATTCTCTGTTGCATCAAATATCAGTTACTTGTCTTCATTTTCAAGGCCCTTCATAGTCAATCCCCACCCTACGTATCATCTCTCATTTGCTATTGAATTGTTGACACTCACTTCTGATTGGTCCATGGTGCCAATCTCCATCTCCTCTTGTTAAGTTTTCAAATAAACACCATGTCTTTTTCCATGCTGTCCCTGAAGACTCCCCATAAACATCTGCAAGCCTCATTATCCACTTTCAAATCCCTCCTCAAAAGCCCTTTGTGCTGTGTTGCCTACAAAAGATTTGACATGGGGAGTAGTGGGGGCAAAACACCCAACTGGCTTCAAGACTCAGCTTGATAAGTTTATGTGGGGGATAGTATGATGAGACTGCCGACAATGGGATGTAACCGATCTGCAATGCCTACTTGCAAATATCTCCAAGGCTGGAGATGGGATACTAGATTGGGAGGGCTCTAAGTTACTACAGTTCTTTCCCAGGTGTCTGGCTGGTGAGTCTTGCCCACATGCTCAGGATCTAATGGATTGCCATATTTGGGTTCAGGAAGGAATTTTTCCCTGGATCAGATTGGCAGAGACCCTGGGGGGTTTTCACCATCCTTTGCAGCATGGGGCATGAGTCACTTGTAGGTTGAAACTAGTGTAAATGGTGACATCTCTGTAACTTGAAGTCTTTAAATCATGATGTGAGGACGTCAGTAACTCAGCCAGAGGTTATGGGTCTATTATAGGAGTGCAGGAGGTCAGACTAGATGATCATCCTGGTGCCTTCTGGCCTTAAAGTCAATGAGACAACAGTTATGCTGCTAGTGTGGTGTGACCACTGACTATCACCAATGTTGTCTCAGTATTTCCTTGTCTATCTGTATCCATCTGTTATCGCTTGTCTGATACTTACTGATTGTAAGCTCCTTGGGCAGGGACCATCTTTTTGTTCTGTGTGTTTGTTCAGTTCCTTGCACAATGAGCTCCTGCTCCATGGCTCCTAGATGCTATGGTAAAACAAATAATAAAAAATAAGCCTCTTTTTCCCAGTCACTTGGAGAAAATGTATTTTGGGTTGAGACATTCAAATGCTCTTTGAATCTCCTGTTTCAATTGGACTATAGACACTAGTATGTCTTGAATAGATGTGTCACATGTTAGTTCTTACAATTCAAGGTGCATGGCCCCATAATGAGAGTAAGCTAGCACTACACTTTTTGGGGAAATCAGAAAAATATCTCCACTTAAAAAACAAAACAAAAATACCCCAAATCTCTCCATGGTTAAAGAAGCGAAATGAGATTATATCAGTGTGTGACCTAAATTGTTATGGGAGAAAACGTAGCAAACTAATCCTAACAGATGTATCCAAAATACGGTGCGAGGTAAACATGAGGGCTCTCTACAACACATTAGGTACATGAAAAAGAGATTGATGGACTGCTTAAAAAGCTCTTGGGCTTGCTGTACAGAAGTAAGTCATACATCTTTGGCTCTAGTTTTTAATAGAGGTTCTGTTGCAATAGACTTGAAATAATAAAGAAGATACCAAAATATGCCACTCCTTTAAGAAAGGAAACCTGACTGGTATAATGCTTGTTCTGCAAACTCTGTTTGCATCTTGCAGTATGTCTTTCTATTTCTGCTGTAATTCCAAACACAATTCTGGAAGGAAACAGAGCAGAGCAAAGAAGCACTTATTTTAATTACTGAACTCTAGACAATCCTCAAAGACCATCTAATACTTCTATCTAATTCAGTGTGCAACAGAATTTCTGTTGAGTTTTCCAAGTACTCCAGACTTAGTAAAACAAAGCCCGTTTCTTCACAATTGTCATATTTCATTGAATCTCAAATCCTGGTGATGGATTTAATTGTCATCAAAATAAGTCTTGGTTTCTGTAAATTGTTTGATCTCAGTTGCTTTAGAAGTGACAATATATTTTCTTTTACAGAGTTTAGATATTGTTGTCATGTGGTATGTGGAGTGAAGTTTGGACCTACTAAAGAAATTATTTCAATTGTTTGATTTCTGTCAGGAAGGCTTACACAAAAAGCTTAGTCTCAGATCCTTTAAAGTTCAAGCATCTGCCACTAGGGGCAAAAATTTATTTTCCTATAGGCAGTCACCCTTTATTATAGATTATAGTGCTGCTTCTTTTAGCAGATAATCTAATTTAAACCTAAGAAATGAGTCATGCATCCTCAATAGGATTCAAATCTAGTTTAAATTCTCAAATGTCAGAACCTTTCAGTTCTTCCTGTGTCTCTTTTCTAAACATAAAAGTGGTCCTTCGGTTGTCTGTTTCTGCTGAGGAGAATAGAGGAATTGAGTGTGTGTAGTAGCAACTAATTAACATTATCTTCAAAATATTTCTGTAGTACTTGAAAACACCTAGAATTTGTTACTAATGTTCATTTGGATTTCCACACTAAGGGCCCCATTTTTCAATCACTTTTAAAGCACATAATATAAGATCTCATCCTGCAAGATGATCCATCTGAGCAGATGTCCATCTTTAAAAAAGGGAAGAAGGAGAATCTGGGGAACTACAGACTGGTCACCCTTACCTTCACCAAGGGCAAGTCATGCCTGACCACCCTGATTACCTTCTATGATGAGATAACTGGCTCTGTGGATATGGGGAGGGCAGTGGACGTGATACATCTTGACTTTAGCAAAGCTTTTGATACGGTCTCCCACAGTATTCTTGCCAGCAAGTTAAAAAAGTATGGATTGGATGAATGGACTATAAGGTGGATAGAAAGCTGGTTAGATCGTTGGGCTCAATGTAATCAATGGCTCGATGTCTAATTGGCAGTCAGTATCAAGCAGAGTGCCCCAGGGTTCTGTCTTGCGGCTGGTTTTGTTCAACATCTTCATTAATGATCTGAATGATGGGATGGATTGCACCCTCAGCAAGTTCGTGGATGACACTAAGCTGGGGGGAGAGGTAGATACACTGGAGGGTAGGGATAGGGTCCAGAGTGACCTAGACAAATTGGAGGATTAGGCTAAAAGAAATCTGATGAGGTTCAGCAAGGACAAGTGCAGAGTCCTGCATTTAGGATGGAAGAATCCCATGCACTGCTACAGGCTGGAGACCGACTGGCTAAGAGGCAGTTGTGTTGTTCCCCGGTATTATCTGGACCGGTGATCTGGTAGGTCACTCCAATCCTTGACTTTGGGAACCAGCCTTACCCTGCTCTGCTGTGAGAACCCCCACTCCCAGGCTATTCACACACAGCCTCTAGCATGTAAGCTGCTCCCAGCTACGTGAGTGAGCACTTTTGGCTAGCAACTGCTCGGATTTTGCAACCAAATGACACTAGCCAATATCTCTGGTCCCAGACACAACCCTAGGAACCTCCGTCTTGCAGTGTCCACTTATATCTGCTGGACGCTGCAATCTTATATGAGTTGGTCAATTTAACAAGGAAGTTGATATGTACCAGGCTTGTTATCCCAAGGGGAGTCTCTGACATGCTTCAAACCAAACACACTGCTTCAGGTAGAATAAACAAACAAATTTATTCACTACAAAAGATAGATTTTAAGTGATTATAAGTCAAAGTACAACATGTCAGATTTGGTCAAATGAAATAAAAGCAAAACACATTCTAAGCTGATCTTAACACTTTCAGTGCCCTTACAAACTTAGATGCTTCTCACCACAGGATGGCTGGTTGCCCGTCAGCCAGGCTCTCCCCTTTGATCAGCACTTCATTTGCTTGGTGGTGGTGTCTGTAGATGGAGGTGGAAGAGAGAGAGCATGGCAAACATCTCTCCCTTTTATCATGTTCTTTCTTCCCTCTTGGCTTTGCCCCACCACTTCAGAGTCAGGTGAGCATTACCTCATCGTAGACCCAAACTGACCAAGGTAAGGGGGGATGACTCATTTGAGAGTCCAACAGATCCTTTGTTGCTGCCTTGGCCAGTGTCCTTTGTTCTTGTGAGGCTGGGCTGGGTTTGTCTCATAGATGCCCTGATAAGGTGTGAATTGCCCCTCTGCTCTTGGAGAGTTTTGCCTGGGCTTGTTTTAAGCGATGAGGACACATTTTCAGCCTCATAACTATACACATGAAATTACAACCTATAACATTACTATAACAACAATGCTCAGTGCATCATGAGTCTTCCGAAGACACCCGACATGACAAACTTTGCATTGGATACCACACAATCATATTATAAGGATGAACATGGGGGTGCAGGGTGTTCCCCCAAGGTACAGAGTGTCACAGCAGTTCTGTGGAAAAGGACCTGGGGATTACAGTGGATGAGAAGCTGGATATGAGTCAAGAGTGTGCCCTTGTTGCCAAGAAGGCTAATGGCATATTGGACTGCATTAGCAGGAGTATTGCCAGCAGATCGAGGGAAGTGATTATTCCCCTCTATTCGGCACTGGTGAAGCCACATCTGGAGTATTGTGTCCAGTTTTAGGCCCCCAACTACAGAAAGAATGTGGACAAATTGGAGAGAGTCCAGCAGAGGGCAACAAAAATGATTAGCGGGCTGGGGCACATGACTTATGATGAGAGGCTGGAGGAACTAGGCTTATTTAGTCTGCAG
This sequence comes from Chrysemys picta bellii, assembly GCF_011386835.1. Classification (NCBI taxonomy): domain Eukaryota; kingdom Metazoa; phylum Chordata; order Testudines; family Emydidae; genus Chrysemys; species Chrysemys picta. The sequence goes on from NC_088791.1 coordinate 259,444,029, forward strand.
AAGAGAAGAGTGAGGGTGGAATTGATAGCAGCCTTCAACTACCTGAAGGGGGGTTCCAAAGAGGATGGAGCTCGGCTGTTCTCAGTGGTGGAAGATGACCGAACAAGAAGCAATGGTCTCAAGTTGCAGTGGGAGAGGTTTAGGTTGGATATTAGGAAAAACTATTTCACTAGGAGGGTGGTGAAGCACTGGAATGGGTTACCTAGGGAGGTGGTGGAATCTCCATCCTTAGAGGTTTTTAAAATCAGGCTTAACAAAGCCCTGGCTGGGATGATATAGTTAGGGATTGGTCCTGCTTTGAGCAGGGGGTTGGACTAGATGATCTTCTGAGGTCTCTTCTTACCTTAATCTTCTATGATTCTGTGAGGTCTCATTGAAGTCCGTTGGACTCTGTACCAGTGAAGGGGTCCATCAGAATGGATTATGTTGTGATAGTGGAGCCATATTTTCTCTGCATAGATCATGTAACCAAAGTTTAATTAATCATGCAGTTTACCAGAAAATAATTTGATTATGAAACAGTGGACAAAACCTAAATGATGTGCACACATGCATAACTGGTAGAATAGACCAGATCCTGTAACTTGTTTTGTATTCACCTCTTTCCAAAAGCATGGATGGTTTGGAAATTTTGAAGTTGACCAGAGAAAACATTAGATGATGGATCCTTCTTATTTGGAATGTAGCATGTTTTTGGGGTATCCAAGCAGTCCCTTCAGGTTTCTGTCATGGTCTAAATAGACATTTAGAAGGCTAATATGTATCTCGCATAATACAATTGAATTACAATGGAAAAAATGAGCTTATTGGAAAATGCATACATTCTATACTATGCTTTTTTAAAGCTAACAGCACAAACAGCTATTCTCTGAATATTAAAGATTATATTGTCTTAAACAGACACTGTATTAAATTGCTATTAAATATTTGTCTGAAAATATTAACAGAAATAACAGCGCACATTGTTTTATTTGTAAAATATTCAATTTCATGTGACAGAACACCTTCACAGTTTTTAAAAAACACAATATTGATAGAAAAAAGAACAAACCTGTTTGTTTGGGCCTATTGGTGTCCTTGCCCACTAAGATGATGCCTTCGTTGGGTATGTCTACACTTCGAGCTGGAGGTATAAATCCTAGCTCAAGGAGACATACCCACAGTAGCTTGATAATTCTAAAAATAAAGTGTAGCCACAGCAGCACATGCGATGGGAGGCACTAGCCACTCCGAGTACATACCTGTATCGTAGATGGAGTTTTCAATGATATACTTATGAAACGATCCCTAAAAAAGAACTCTGTTCTTGCTGTTAGTACTAAGAATTTAGAATAAGGAAGACTTTGAAATCTTTCTTTTGAAATGAATGATTTTCTTAGGGCTGTTCATTAATCATAGTTAACTCACGTGATTAACTCAAAAAATTAATTGCGATTAAAAAAATTAATAATGATTGATCACAGTTTTAATTGCACTGTTAAACAATAGAATTCCAATTGAAATTTATTAAATATTTTGGATGTTTTTCTACATTTTCAAATATATTGATTTTAATTACAACCTAATACAAAGTATACAGTGCTCATGTCATATTATTTTTGATTACAAATATTTGCACTGTAAAAAGATAAACAAAATAAATACTATTTTTCAATTCTCATATAAGTACTGTAGTGCAATCTCTTTATCATGAAAGTGAAACTTACAAATGTAGACTTTTTTTGTTACATAACTCAAAAAAACTACAATGTAAAACTTTAGAGCTTACAAGTCCGCTCAGTCCTATTTTTTGTTCAGCCGATCGGTAAAACAAACAAGTTTGTTTACATTTATGGGAGATAATGCTGCCCGCTTCTTATTTACAATGTCACATGAAAGTGAGAACAGGTGCTCACATGGGACATTTGTAGCCAGCGTTGCAAGATATTTACGTGCCAGATATGCTAAACATTCATGCCACTTCATGCTTCGACCACGATTCCAGAGGACATGCTTATGATAGTTGTTAAAAAAATAATGCATTGATTAAATTTGTGACTGAACTTCTTGGGGGAGAATAGTATGTCTTTTGCTCTGTTTTACCCGCATTCTACCATATATTTCATGTTATGCCAGTCTCGGATGATGACCCAGCACATGTTGTTTGTTTTAAGAACACTTTCACTGCAGATTTGACAAAACACAAAGAAGGTACCAATGTGAGATTTCTAATGATAGCTACAGCACTCGACCCAAAGTTTAAGAATCTGAAGTGCCTTCCAAAATCTGAGAGGGACGAGGTGTGGAGCATGCTTTCAGAAGTCTTAAAAGAGCAACACTCCAATGTGGATACTATAGAACCTGAACTACCCAAAAAAAAATCAACCTTCTATTGGTGGCCTCTGACTCAGATGATGAAAATGAACGTGCATCAGTCCGCACTGCTTTGGATCGTTATCGAGCAGAACCCATCATCAGTATGGACGTATGTCCTCTGTAATGGTGGTTGAAGCATGAAGGGATAAATTAATCTTTAGAGCATCTGGCATGTAAATATCTTGCGTCGCCGGCTACAACAATGGCCTACGAATGCTTATTCTCACTTTCAGGTGACATTGTAAATAAGAAGCAGGTAGCATTATCTCCTTCAAATGTAAACAAATGTGTTTGTTTGAGCGATTGGCTGAACTGAGTGGACTTGTAGACTCTAAAGTTTTACATTGTTTTATTTTTGAATGCAGGTTTTTTTGTACATAATTCTACATTTGTAAGTTCAAATTTCATGATAAAGAGATTGCACTACAGTACTTGTATTAGGTGAATTGAAAAATACTATTTCTTTTGTTTTTTTTACAGTGCAAATATTTGTAATAAAAATAAATATAAAGTGAGCACAGTACACTTTGTATTCTATGTTGTAATTATATATTTGAAAATGTAGAAAACATCAAAAATACTTAAATAAATGGTATTCTATTATTTTTAAGAGCACAATTAATGTTTTTAATCGCTTGACAGCCCTACCTTTTTACATATTTTGTAGAGGTTTTATAGAAGCCATGTCAAGACTTTATGAATTCCCTCTTCCAAACTTGCAGTGGTAAGTCAGACCAATTGCACTAAATCTTATGAGGGAGATTTTCAAAGGCACAAAGGAAAGTTACATGCCCAACTCCCACTATAAAGGTACCTAAATTAAATTCTCAGTCTTGTCTATGCAGTGATAGATTTTTAATTCACATGGCTGCACATTTCCCTTAGAAATATGTTAACTGCAGTGGAAATTGTCTGAGCACATCCTAGAGGAGAATGTGGTCCACAGAGTTTTTTGCAATAAAATTTCATAAACATACACTTTTCCCCTTCCAATTTTAATCATGCTTTTTCAGAGATTTAGTATAAATCCTATAGTTTTAGGACAAGAAAACCTCAGAGTGCATGTTTATATTAGCCTTTCTCATTAAGATTAACTCTTTTCATGTTATAACCAATGCACACTTACAACAATTTATTTTTTTTACTGCAATCTGTGGTATAACTTGCAATTCAGCCACATTACAGTGTCTGATGCACAGTTTTGTACGGAATATAGACACATGATAAATCCAGGTTTTCTCACAGTCTTCATGTTGCGCCTCTGCCTGTCCAGTTCTTGTAATCCCCTGAACTTCTTTTCTTCCTGCTGTGTTTGATATCTTATAGTAGATAGGCAGAGCATCTTGGTGATGAATAAAGCATCTGAGCAAAAGCGGTTGGCAGAGAAACAAAGTTGCCACATAGGTAGGTGAAAAGTTAATGATTAAAACACTCAAAGAGAAGTGCATCTTGAAGGAACAAGGAGAAAAATATTGCACGGAATTCCTTTATCAATTAAAGTTTTTGATGCCACATCACCTCATGAATACCTTAACTTCCTCAGGTTTCAGAGTAGCAGCCGTGTTAGTCGGTATCCGCAAAAAGAACAGGAGTACTTGTGGCACCTTAGAGACTAACAAATTTATTTGAGCATAAGATTTCGTGGGCTACAGCCCATTTCTTTGGATGCAAAGAAGAAGTGGGCTGTAGCCCACGAAAGCTTATGCTCAAACAAATTTGTTAGTCTCTAAGGTGCCACAAGTACTCCTGTTCTTTTAACTTCCTCACTAGTTGGTAGCTTTCTTTCCTAAATGCAATGTCATTTAGGGCAAATTGAGATGTTCTCTTTCTAGATAATCGTTAGGATGCTTAGTGTCTTATTGTGCGGAACTCTTACTAAAAAAAAATTGGACTTGACTAAGGATCTTCAATTTCACCTGAAGTGTAGTTTTGTTTGCCACAAAAAAAATCCCATATGCTCTGGGTCAGACCTTCAGTTGGGCTATGCTGATATTACTGGTAGAATTACTGTGATTTATGCCAGCTGAGGATCTGGCTCTACACGAACATATTGTATATTTCCTTCATGACTGTAATGGGTTAGTACTTTTCTTTACATTTTATGCTGCTGGCTTTTTCTCAACACATAACTAAATTACAGTTCATAACTTGTCTTCAGATTAGAGTTTAAAGAAATATTTTAAGTTGTTTTTTTAATGCCTCCAGCAGGATTAAACCCCAAAATTATATATATAGACTAAACATCTAAGATAGGGTTTGTCTACATGGGGAAGTTATTCTTGAATAAGGTAAAGTGTAAATTTAAAGAGTAATAGCTATTCTGCAAAAGCTCTTCTGGTTAACTTCCTCATGTAGACAAGCCCTAGTTGAGACTATACTCTTCCTTTTTGTCTTCCACAGTAGCTGTAAAGATCCACCTTTTTCTTTTGCAAATGGTTTGGGTAATACGAGCTACATTCTTCTCATATTTGCAGATTTAAAATACAATAATATAATCCCAATTAGGAAGATCCTGCTTGTGAATTTTCCATAGCTTGTTGATCTATGCATCACTGTGGTTGCTTCACAATGAAGAATTACTGTACATTGCTTTTATGGTATAAGGATGCAAAATACTGTCTGGCAGACATTCTGTAATTTTATTTTCTCATTACCCCCCCATCAGCAATATGAAATACAACCATTATTTGATTCCTGGTAGCAAATGTGTTAAGAATTGCACTGTCCTTTTGTAAGACTTATTTTCATGTAATTTCCATGAAAGGTATATGTAGTGTAACTGCATTTATACTGGGGACAAGAGTTAGGCGGCCTTTTTATAGACACAGTTTACAAGGGGCACAGTGGCCCTTTGTAGGATTATCCACATAGCCTAGCACATTGAACTAGAGCTGTGTCTAACTTTCTTATAAGTTTGAGGCCAATGGAGTCATTTAGTTTAGACAAGAGAATAAGAGGATGCTATTTCACTGGCAACTGCTGCTTTAGACCACACATAAATGTATAGTGTGGAGTGAGCTGAACCAGACGCAGTTCCTTAATTTACAAAAGAGTTCATAGATCTCCAGGCCTGCACAAATAATAATAATAATCAATAATAAATAATATCAAATGTAACCTCACAGTGGGCCTGATCCAAATTTCATTGAAGCCAACAGAAAGGCCCCTTGACTTTAGTGGGCTTTGCATTATTGCTCTATATATAATGCCCTCTGGAATAAAGTCCAGGAATATATGGTTTTGACCAAAAATAGTTGTATACATGGGAAACTTTTTCAAGGTAAATTACTAGCCTTGCTTTTAGGGATAATCTATAAAACGATTTGTCTCCTTGATATTAACAGCAAACTGTTCATTTGGTTGCTAACAAAATCACTCTTTTTGAGGAAACTGGTCAGATTAATTACTGATTGATTTAGAGAAAAATGGATAGTTATCATGATACTTCATCTCCAACTTCTGAATTCTTAGGCAACAAGTAGTCGGAACTATTATAATGTATTTAAAAAAACCAGGACCTTCCCTGTGTTACAAACCATACTGCTCTGCCCATATCTTCTTGCATATGATTGCTAGCATGAATTTATGATCCACAGCAATACACCACTATGTCTGCAGGCATTTACAGTAGAAATGAAGCAACAGTCCCACCATTTGTCTTAAAAAAAAAAAGTGAACTTTGATGTCTCAATGTGACAACTTAAATGCCAACGTTGTTAACTGTTTCACTGCTATTGTCATACCATTAATATCAAAGTATTGTAGAAAGTGTGCAAGGAAAAGACTTAAGCCATCTTGTCTTTCTCTTTGTCGATGACAGATTGTTACCAACTGTATATTTTTAAATACATTTTATAATCTAGTTTTTAAATAACCCTAGTAATGGGGTTTCCACCACTTTCCTTTGGAGACTGTTCCATAGTCTGATTATTTATGCTGGTTAAGGAATATTTTCTGCTATACAGCCTAAAAGTTTCCTGTCTCATTACTCTTAGTTATAATGTAATACTTGCTGTCGTATATCGTCCACAAATGGATTTGTCTTGAGTACCTGGACATACCTTTTAGATTTTAATTTTGAATAGATGTTCCCTAGGAATAAACCCACGAGGTCCAAATAAATAGCTACATTAATATTAATTTGATTTGTTAGTTGTTTTTTTATTTCTCTTAGATTAAAGTAGTGGTTGTGTTCAGAGAGAGAAGTTAAAAAATGCAACATACAGAAACAAACCAGGAAACAATTTTGTTTAGACTTTATTGACTTTGTATTCTCAGGCTGGTGATAAAGAAACGGCATGTGTATCTCCTCGGAGCAGCAACAGTGTAACAAGCTGCAGATGCCTGCTCTGGTCTGCAGGTCTGCCAGCTTGGGCAGCCAGTCTTTCAGGGTGGCTTCTTTCCCCTCTGGCCTGTAGTTCACATGTGGTTGGGGTGCATACATTCTATCACAGGTGTCCCTTTTGACCTTGCCCTCGCTCTCTAGACCTGCACATCCAGGTCCTATTTAAGTCCTGCTTCTTCTTGCTTCACAGTATTTCCAATATCCACAACCCAAGACCTTCATTCAAGCATTTATGTCCCATTTTGACTATTGCAGCTTCCTTCTCTTTGGCCTCTCTGACATCTACCTCGTCTCACAAAAAAGTTTCTGTTAAGATCAACTTTCTGATCCATTGCTTTGATCGGGTCAACACTGGTTCTCCTTTCTTTATTACATCAAACACAAACATCTGGTCCTTCTCTTGAAGACCCTTTATCACTTGGCCCCTTCATATTTAGCAAGTTTCTGTCTTACCTTATCAGGACCCATTTTTTTGGCTCAGCCAGTGATGGCAACCTATTATTATTATTTATTAATAATCATAAGCAAACTAGGGAAATGTGGTCTAGGCAAAATTACTATAAGTTGGATGTGCAACTAGTAGAAAGACCATATTCAAAGAGTAGTTATCAATGGTTTGCTGTCAAATTGGGAGGGTCTATCTAGTGGGGTCCCATAGGGGTCAGTCCTGGGTATGGTACTATTCAATATTTTCATTAATGACTTGGATAATGGAGTGGTGAATATGCTTATAAAATTTGCAGATGACACCAAGCTGGGAAGGGTGCAAACACCTTAAAGGACAGGTTTAAAATTCAAAATGACCTTGACAAAGTGGAGAATTGGTCTGAATTCAGCATGATAAAATTCAGTAAAGACAATGCAATGTACTTCACTTAGGAAGGAAAAATCAAATGCACAACTACAAAATGGGGAATAACTAGCTAGGTGATATAGTGGACCACATACTGAATATGAGTAAACAATGTGATGCAGCTTCAAAAAAAGGCTAGTGTGATTCTGGGGCATATTAATAGGAATGTTGTATGTAAGACACAGGAGATAATTGTCCTGCTTTACTCGGCATTGGTGAAGCCCTAGCCGGGATACTGTGTCTAGATGAGGGCCCCACAGTTTAGGAAGGATGTGGACAACTTGGAAAGAGTCCAGAGGAAAGCAACAAAAAATGATAAAAGGTTTAGATAACCTGACCTATGAGGAAAAGGTAATCTGTAGCACTGGAGATTTAGGTTAGATATTAGGAAAAACTTTCTAACTATAATGGTAGCAAAGCTCTGGAATAGGCTTCCAAGGGAGGTCATGGAGTCTCCATAATTGGAAGCATTTAAAAACAAGTAGGACAGACACCTGTCAGGGAAGGCCTAGGTCAGGAGTTGGTAACCTTCGGCACGCGGCCCATCAGGGTAATCCGCCATTGGCCGGGAACGGCGTACCGCAGCCATTGGGAGCTGCGGAGGGCCATGCCTGTGGACGGTCAACGTAAACAAAATGTCTCGCGGCCTGCCAGTGGATTACCCTGATGGGCCTTGTGCCAAAGGTTGCCGACCCCTGGTCTAGGTTTACTTGGTCCTGCCACAGTGCAGGGGGTTGGACTTGATGACTTCTCAAGGTCCCTTCTAGCCCTACATTTCTATGATTCTGTGTTTATTAGCGTAGTGCCTAAGGACCAGCCATGAATGGGGCTCCATTCTGCTGGGTGCTCTACACACACAGAGTAGCAGACAGTCTGTGCCTGGAAGAATTTATGATCTAAATAGAGAAGAAAGTCACAGGGTGGGGGAAAGTCTGAAACACACAAGCCAAGTGAAAAATGTGACAGCAGCAAACAGTATGTCAGTTCCACAACCTTTTTGGGGTTGTGGGGGCAAGAGAGAGTTACTAAATGAAAAGAAAAGTAAAGGGGGGGGGGGGACATTGTAAGGAATGAGACTGAAGGGATAGGATGGAGAGACGAGAGTAAGAGGGGCAGGTGTGGAGTGAAGCTCAGATGAAGAGCCTGTGAAGGAACAAGGAAAGGGGAAGCAGGAAATAGTCATTCAGCACAGACAGAGAAAGTCCAAGAAGAACTGTAGAACATTCTCTGAATGTCCAAAGGTCCCTGATTTGGCTACTTCTGCAGCTGCTCTTACCAGCTGGAGTTTGATTCCTTTCTGCAATTTCTCCCGAAAGCTACATGACAGAGGGGAGATCCTCGTGCCCCCCAGATTAGAGTGTCTCCCTTGCACAATTCTGGCTCCAGGGGGATAAGTCAGGGAGGAGTAGCCCTTGCTGGACCCCATTTTAATCCGTGCCCCACAGTGCTGAGCTTGCTTCTCCTCCTATCCACTGGAGTCTCTGTAGCTAGTTCATCCCTGCAGTTTTTCTCCCGTCCATCACCACTGTGTCTGCTTCTCTCACAAGGTCATATATGTGTTCTTCATGCCCTCTGTGCACAAAAGACTGTCCTGAGCTTATCCACAAAGTAGATCTACTACTTTATTATTCTTGAAGTCTTTTGTCAAGAGCTATCTCTGCCATCATTCCCATAGTTAAACTACCAATGGATAATGGCTTGTAGAAATTCACTAACTGCTCTCTCTTTTTTAATTTTATTTTTTCCTTAAAAGCACATAGCAGGTCTTGTGACCCCATTGCTGTTACCCTCTTTGCCCTTTTCCTGTCCATTTCCCTTGTTATCTGCTGCAATCCTTTTGTGTTTGTGTTTTGTCTTAATCTAAATTGTGAGCCCTTCAGGGTAGAGACTGTCTCTTACTACATGCTTGTCCAACACGCAGCAACAATGGGGCTTTGAGTTTCACTGGGCCTGTGGGTGCTACCATAATTCAAATAACTAACAATAGCACCACCATGTGACAGTCCTAAATACTACACTTTTGTTTAATTTGTTTCTGTTTTGTAATCACTTGTTGACTTCTTTTTCCATTGTAAATCTAAGCTTAAAATATACTTTTTAAAAGTCTATTTGTAATTGTGTAACGTATTTCCAGAGATATGAAAAAAGTTAGATTTATAGGATCGTGAGATTTTTTCCCCCTTAGAGTAATTTGCTTTTAATATACATGCATGTCTCAAATGTAACCTACTTTATTAATATAAACAATCTATCTTTCAGCTCTCAAAGAATGTAGGTGATACAATTAAATTATGCTTGTCTATGATAAGGAGTGATCACTGTGGTGAATGCTGAAGAATATTCATAAGGTGTAAAGTTTGCTTTCATGGATTTAGTTTCATGTATCACTGCCCTTGTATTTATCGCTAGAACCAATTGGAATAAATCATGACACTGTATTCTAATATTAACTGCTTTGTCTAACTGTAATGACTGGTATTGTTTACATCTTCAAGAAATGTAAATTTCTAATAGATGACCAGTAGAGAGGGTATATTATAATATTACCTTTGTCAAGTATTCTTACTTAAGATAATATGGATTTTTCTCTTTTTGTTTACTGTATCTAATCTTATATGCCATTGTGGATTGCTTAAGGAGAAATTGTTAACTTTGTTTGTCTAATTAGAAATATAGGGTATAAGATTTCCCATACATTCAAACAGCCTTTGCTGTTAGTGAAAGCTATAGATAAGGCTGTATAATTATTTTTATGATAACCCCTTTTTTTCAGAAGCTGATTGCTCAAAGGAAGTTATACAAAAAAAATTCATATGCATAATCTCTGTCCATCGGTTTGGGTTATCATTGTGGAAGGAGGGAGGAAAATTGAAGGAAATTTTGTTCAGCCATAACTTAGTTTTAGTCAGGGAGAAATTCCCCCCCCCCCCCATTCTAAAAAAACCCCTCTGTTACAATTCCAAGATTGGGAATAAAGGACGAAAGACTAGCTGCAGATTGACTCCAGCTGGATAGAGGCCAAACTCAACATCCTGCAAAATTTAAGTTGCTCTTTGAACCTGATGGTGGGATAAGCACACTTACAGTGTTGTTGTGCCACTCCTAAACACAATGGGTAGAATGATGGTCCCATTAAAGTCAGTAGTAAAACTCCCATTGGTTTCAGTGGGGCCAAGATTTCAATTCTATTCTATATAGATTTCTATACCGTGCTCATCACTGTAGTAACTGAGCGCCTTCTAGTAGTACATCAAGCAGTGTCACTACATCTATGCCATATGTTTGTTCTCTTATCCTGTCCTTAGAGGGTGAAGTGCATGGAGTAGAGTGTCTTATTTGGTAAGGTTTTTCTGTTTGATTTTTGTTAAATATTCCTGTTGTTGTGTGTATATATATATATATATATTAGAGAAGGGAAGGTCAAAGAAATGTGCCTTTCACTTGGAATGGAAGGTGGTGAGGCTTGTGATGGTCTTTACTTCCTGGGAGAGTTCATTTCACAGTCTTGGACCAGCCCAGGAGAAGGTTCTGTCTCCCACACACAGACAAGCTTCACTCTTATTGTTGAAAGTTCCGTTGTGCCAGAGGAGTGAAGTTGTCGACCATGATGTTCATCCTGGAGCTTTAAGTGGTCTTTTAGGTACAGTGGGCCCAAGTCATTAAGCTCTTTGAAGATGAGGACCAAGATCTTGAACGTGATTCAAAATTCAGTGTAAAGAACAGAGGATAGATTTGATGCACCTGTGGTGGCCTGTGTTGCTGAGGAGACGCCTTGCAGCATTTTCTATTAGTTGGAGTTTCCTAAATGCTGAAGGGTTCATACCCAGGTATATCACGTTGCTGTAATCCGTCCAAGAGATGACAAAGACATGAATAACTGAGGTCAACTCTTCATCAGCTAGGATGGGATGGAGTTTCCTAGCCAATCAGTGGTGGTAGAAAGCATTACTCACTGCCATTCCATGTGTTTCATATATGATGGGCAAAAGACATGGAAAATCAGTGCTAACTTTTCCAAACTTTGGGTAGCAAAAACACCACTAGTATGGTATCGTCTTTGACAGTACAAGCTAATGGAGAAGAAAAGGCGCCTTAGGAATCATATGAGATGTGGGCCTGCTAAATTGTATGGTAGAATAGGCCTTCTATGAATATCAGTTTTGTAGCTCTCCTCGCTAGGCACTTTACTGGTTAAAAACAGATGTCAGTTTGGATAAGACTAAAATAGATATAAAGATTAACAACGAAAACATTGATGTACAAATCTTCATAGAGGCTTGCGTCAAAAAATAACAGAGGGAAGATGAGGCTCGAGAAAATCAGATGAGGGTGTGAAATGTCACATTTACTGGATTTTTTTAGAAGCAGCACAGTACTAATTATCTTCTCCAATATGAGAGAGGATATTATAAAAGCTGCTAAAAGTTTTGGAGATCTTATACAGGATGGTAATAACGTGTGCTTTTCTGACCATAGCCACGACACAGGCAGGTGGAAGGCCTTCTAAATAAGCATTTCAAAAGGAAAGAGTTGTGTATTCTAGGGTTACCATATTTCAGCAAGCAAAAAAGAGGATGGGAGGAGCCCTGTCCTAGCCCCGCCCCTGTCCTGCCCTAGCCCCACCCCTGCCCCTCCCACTTCCTGTCCCCCTCAGAACCCTCAACCCTCCCCCCGCTCCTTGTCCCCTGACTGCCCCCTCTTGAGACCCTCCCCCCATCCTAACTGGCCTCCTAGGACCCTACCCCCTACCTGTACCCTGACTGTCCCAACCCTTATGCACACCCCCACCCCCAGACAGACCCCTGGGACTTCCACACCCCATCCAACCACTCCCCACCCCCTGACAGCCCCCCCCAGAACTCCCGACCCATCTAAACCCCTCTGCTCCCTGTCCCCTGACTGCTCCGATCCCTCTCCCCACTCCTGTCCCCTGACAGCCCCGCCCCCAGAACTCCCAAACACCCCCCCCGCTCCTTGTCCCCTGACTGCCCCCTCCTGGGACCCCTGCTCCTAACTGTCCTCCAGAACCCCACCCCCTACCTAAGCCTCCCTGCCTCTTGTCCCCTAACTGCCCCCTCCTAAGACCCCCCCACCCTAACTGCCCCCCAGGACCCTACCCCCTACCTGTACATTGACTGCCCAAAACCTTCTCCATACCCCCCCAAACCCCCCCCGAACTCCCGACCCCCCCCCGTCTCTTGACTGCCCCCTCCAAAACCTCCCCGCCCCTTCTCCGACCCCCTGGCCCCCTTGTTGTTGGCCTTCGCCTAATGTCTCTGTGAACTTGCTCAGGAACAGCCGGAGCCGCTCGTCACGGCATGCTGGGCAGCAGGGGAGGAGGAGCAGGGGAGGAGCTCCAGACTGCCAGAGGTGATCTGCGAATGCAGGGAGGGAGGGAGAGATCTCTGCTGCAGGGGAAGCGGAGGAGGGCTCTCTCTGGCTGTCGGAGCCCCATGTAAGTGGCACCATCCGTCCGGCTGCCCTGTTAGCCGCGCGTGCTCTGCATGGCGGGGGGGGGGGGGGGGGGGGAAGTCCGGACATTTACAAATTCCCCCCGGACGCTATTTTTAGCTCAAAAAGCCGGACATGTCCGGGGGAATCCGGACGAATGGTAACCCTAGTGTATTCAGTGATGTTCTATGTTGTCATCATACCAATCTGACTCTGAATGATATAACATTGGAATCTGCATTGCCATTCACCTGGACCCTCTCTGACTCAAATCTCTCCAAAGTTGTGGATTTTGCCACACCAGTCCTGATGGAATGCATATCAAAATTTGCTGGTTTGAGCACCAAGTGGTTAACACGTCACTCAACACAGTGGCAAAAGGATATCTGGTCAGGTAGCTACTATCCCTGTGTACAAATGGAGGTTCTAACTTCTGTGTGTGCAAAGTTAGAAATGTTCTCATGTCTTTCTCTGGACATATCTGAGCATTCTTTTAGTTCTGTTGTGGACACACATCCCTGTTTGATCAGTCTTTGACTCTTTATAAACCCCATTTTTTTTTTTTTTTTTGGTCATGCTAGCCTCTGGAAAATATCCTGCATTGTAAATTTTATCCATGCATGCTAGTGGGGATTATATTGTTTTGTAATAAATTATATATTTTTATAATATTGCCAACTCCAGGCACAAAGACATGAATCAGATCTGCAAAATCATGAGATTCTTAAAAATCAAAAGATTTTAAAAATAACTTTAGATTATCTTTTTATTTGCCCTTTGCTTTTTGAGCCTTTAGATTGCAATAGGATCAGTCTTTTCACTGCCACCATGAACGTTAAAAAATTGTCTTTTTTTTTTTTTTACAATGGAATTTATGATTCTCAGGTAATCATCTGAGTCCAAGAACTGGGGCTTTAAGAAAATCACCAAATATTGTGAGACTTGCAATTAAAATCTTGAGAGTTGGCAACACTCTTTTTATATTGTTTAAGAAGTTCACTGTTAATGTTTGATGGTGCATTGTGTTCAAAGCCTGTTTTAAATTCTAGCTTCTAGCATTATACCACATTAGCAAGCAATTGCTTTTTAATATTATTGGAGAGCATCCTTACAAAAAAAAGTCACATTTCTATATTTTTCTTTGATTCCTATAAACAAACTAAAAATGGCTTTGAAAGGAAACATAAATATGTCTCTAGATATTTCAGTCCATTGTTCTAGCCTCATAGGAAGAAAAACAATATGCAGTGGATGTGGTTTAATTAGGCTGCAACTTTATTAACTTATCTGGGAATATCGGGCAATAAATCATACTGTGCAGGTAATCATTCTTCCCTTAATCATCTCCACCTATTGGGACTAACAGCCCTCCCTTTTCCCAACCTGGAAGTAACCCATTGTTGAGAAGCCCTTCCCTCGTGTGAGGGTTAAGAGGGGCCGGAAAGAAAGGGGGTGCCAGATGTTAGGGGCACCAGCCCCCTTCTCCAGCTTGTTTAAGAGATCACTTCCCTAAATTCCCTTCCATCTCCTCTTTATCAGGGAACTGGAACTCTTTTGGAATGATTACCTGCACTGGAGACCTACCACATCTGGTACCTACTGAGCTATGACATCTTGAGCTAACCTCCTTACCTACCCTACCAGATCTCTGATCTGCTATGAGGAGGGTGAAAAAACCCACCCCGCCTTGGCCAGTCTGGCAGAGGGAAAAATTCCTTTAGCCCCAAAGAATAAGTCAGCTAGCACAATGTCCACAGCAGATCAGAAGAGACCCAGTTATACTCTGATCCTATGAGTGGGAGGGTGAGTGCTGCTGGTCAGTGGAGGATTCCACATGGAGGGCATGGGGTATAAATACCCCCCCACCCTCCCGTGCGCCTGATAGGTCGATGCTGTCACCTGAGCTGGACTTATGGCTTACCTCTTGCTCAGTGGGGGCCCTCAAAGCCACCATAACCCCTTTTCTTCCTTGTGCTCAGACAAAGACCCACTGCATTCAACAGCAGTAAGCACATTCTGAGCTATATCGTTTAAATTACTTCCTGGAAAGAGATCCAAAAGAGAACAAAATGAAATGAGAAATAATCTGAATACTATCAGGATTTATACATCATCATACAGTTATATCACACATGCTCTTTCAGATGTTAATGTCTTCATGGTACACAGAAATCCAAGTGAGAGTCCAGTAAATGATCTGACTGGTAAAGAACCAGCAAGTCATACATTTGATATGGCCTATTCCAAGTTTTTGCTATGTTGGTGCTTTGTAAAAATGTGAGTAGATGAAGCATTTGTGCATAATACGTGTGAATGGTTGCCATTTATATATATTTTTACTTCACACAATGTTAGCAATGCATGATGCCATGTCCTCTTATTACTGGGACCTGTTCAGTCATAAAAAAAACCTGCTTATTTTATAGGTTGTTAGACTACTGGAATTACAATGCTCTTGCTCCTCATATAAAAGTAGAAGTATACAAAAACAATTAATATTGAAATGTATTCGCAATGCATTTAAAGAGGTGGGATATTTTATTTCTTGCTTTTGTATTCATCCTGTTTGCATTGCATTACATCCAGCACTTAATTTTTCTCAAATGCAGGGAAATTTGATACTTAAAATACCCTCCTCCCCAGCAAAGCTAGTGAAAAAAACAAGTCAAGAATCTTGAGTGCAGTCAGTGTTTTTGGTTGTCTTCCCCCCCCCCCCCTTTAGATGTTAGTATAAGAGGGACAAGATTTAAAGCTATTTCTGAAAAGGAAAGGAGAGAATAAATAAGCTGTATTATTATGAGTAAAGATCTTATTATAAACTGAAAAAAAGATGTGGTTTTGTATTTGGTGGATAAAGCTATGGTTTTTAGCTAGAGGCTATTCAAAATTGTTAAATGATTCTGATCTCTTTATGTACTGTGAAGGAACACAGTGATTTAGGAAAATATTGATATATGAAGTGAGAGGCAGTAAGTGAGCTCAATGATCAATAATTTCAAAATTGCTTGTGAACATACTATGAAAGAAGGTAAAATCTTTTGTAAAAGAGATTATTTAGGGGCTTATTTTATTGCAGCTACTAAATCTTATTCTGTATGGAGAATCCTGGTAAGACTGAAATTGTAGAGAAAGTGGTTAACTGGTAATGCTGTATTATAATTGAGTGTTCTGACACTTAAGGTGAAGGTAGTTTGAGAGCAGAAAAGTAGTACAGCAGTGGGAATCAAGATACTTTTAAATGTAGTTATTGTTAATGAAGAATTTGCATACGTTCTGTGCTGAAATTTTAACCTCTGGAGATCAAATATTGAATGTTAATAACATATGTGTTTTCCTGACCATATACACGTGAATAGGGTTGCCAACTTTTTAATCGCACAAAACCAAACACCTTTGCGCCACCCCTTCCGTGAGGCCCCACCCCTGTGCCCACCCTTCTCTGAGGCCCCACCCTCACTCCAGCTCCCCTCCTTCCGTCGCTCACTCTCCCTCACCCTCACTCGTTTTCACTGGGCTGGGGCAGGCGGTTGGAGTGCAGCGGGGGGTTCAAGCTGGAGATGTGGGAGGGGGCTCTGGCCTGGGGCAGGGGATTGGGATGCGAGAGGGGATGAGGGCTCTGGCTGGGGGTGCAATCTCTGTGGTGGGGCAAGGGCTGAGGAGGGTGTGGTACAGGAGGGCACTCTGGGCTGGGGCTGAGGGGTTTGGAGTGCGGGATGGGGCTCAGGGCTGGGGATGAGGTGTTGGGATGTAAGAGGGGGTGAGGGCTGGGGGGGTGGGCTCTGGGGTGGGGCCAGGGAAGAGTGGTTTGGGGTGCAGGAGGGGTCTCAGGGCTGGGACCGAAGGGTTTGGAGCATGGGAGGGGGCTCAGGGCTGAGGCAGGGGGCTGGAGTGCAGGAGGAGGTTCTGACCCGGGGCAGGGAGTTTGGGTGCGGGAGGGGGTTCTGACCTGGGGCAGGGAGTTGGGTTGCGAGAGGGGGTGAGGGGTGCAGGCTCTGGGAGAGTGTTTGGGTATGGAGGGGGGTTCTGAACTGGTGCAGAGGGTCAGGGTGCAGGTGGTGGTGCAGGTTCTGGGAGGGACTTAGGGTGCATGAGAGGGTTCTGACCTGGGGCAGGGGGTTGGGGTGCAAGTGGGGGTGTGAGCTCCGGCTGGGCGGCACTTACCTCAGGTGGCTCCGGTCGGCAGTGCAGCGGGGTTAAGGCAGGCTTCCTGCCTGCCCTGGCTCAGTGCCACTCCCCAAAGCAGCCTGCCTTAACTCTGCTGCGCTGCCGACCGGCCCGGCCCAGGGTCCCTTTTCGACCAGATGTTCTGGTCCCAAACTGGATGCCTGGCAACCCTACATTTGAAACAGGCAAGTAGAAAGACCTTTCGATGAACCACTTAAGTCCCACTTAAGACCTCAAAATAGAGTTTAAGTGCTACTTGAGTGGCGCATGGGCCTTGTGCTGGTCTTCTGCACAGAGGTGGATTTAATCAAAAGTTCATGCAAATAATGATACTAGTTGGAATAAGCAGCTCAGGAAAAACAGCAGTAATATTTGGGAACAATAAATCGCAGCAGATAGTGTATTCATCTGTTGTCATCCAGTAAGAGTGATAACACTATCAAAATACAGCCCATATGTAGTAACAGGACAACACTTGCATAAAAACTATCAGCCAATGTTTGTAAAGTCTATATCGCTTTGTAGCTGATTTTCTCTCATTTTCTTCTTCTTCTTTTTAATCTTATACTTGAAAATTAGACAAACACAAACTGTGTTCAGATTTTCTTGCAATTTCTTAACTCTTTTCCTCTCTTCTTTTTGACATTCTTTGACAGTCTTTTGACAGTCAAGTCTTTTTCAAGTAGTAAATTAATTTGGGTAGCAAGCACCACATCTGAATTTGTTACATGCTGGCAGTTCAGATAAATGGATATTATGATCTCAGCACATTTCTGCCCAGCACCACTGTGCCCATTTGCAAGAATCTGAGAAAGTGATAATACTCCTGTCAGTTTCAGGCCTCTGAGAAAAATATGGGGCAGAATTCATTTGTATTTATAGGATGCCCGTAGGGAAGCCAGCAATGCTGTGTTGCAGTTTACATGGGCATGTGGTGCTAACTCCATATAAAAAAGATAAGAGGCCTATAGACATTTATTTGTGGGAACATGTAAGAAAAGCCAGAATGAATCAGTAATTGTCACTTACACAGGAGATGTATTTTCAGATTTCTCGTTGGAGAAATCTGTTAAACTTGCATTAACTTTCAGAGTCTGTCCATTTTTAATTATTTTGTTGATTGAATGATTGCATTAAGTTGTATTTTACTAGGTTGATGCAGTGTGTGCTTCCTGCCAGCATTTGATATGGATAAATCCACTTTTTTTTCTGCTTCGATAAACTGGAAGAGTTCTTATAGTTGCAGTAAAATTTATTTTATTAAACTATGTGTATATACTCAGTGTGGGTGAAAAAAACGTGTGTATGTCATAGTTTAACAGACCAAGACACATATTGTTACCAATTTATACCATTAGCAGAGCAGAATAGAAAAAACACATTTAATCGGTAAATTTGGGTATATTTGTAGTACAGAATATACATCTCTGTGTAAAAGTTCAGTTCTGCATAGCTATTTTCTTTCACTCCCATTATGTATATATTGTTGAACTATATATAAACTCATTTTAAAATGATTTATGATTTGGGATGGTTAATGCATGTGTGACTTTTTGTATAATTAGTGATTTCCTCTCCTTATAGCCAATCTGATGTATATAAATCTGTTATTTATATGCAGCTGTAATGCACCCTGTTATGGAAAAACCCTTAGAAGCATACCAACACTAACTCCTCTTTTCTGCTTGCACCTTACTTCCATGCTTCGAACAGCTTTCTGAAGCACAATGTCAGCATAACACTTCACTGGGAATTTCCACCTAATCTTGCTGAGTAGAATAGATGTCTGCCAATCGCACGCTTTCTACTGTGGTAGCTGCCCCCATTCAAGTCCTGTCGAAAGCACGTGAGAAACTGTTTTCCTTTCGCAAAAATTAGCAAGATTTTGAACAGTTTTGTGTGTGTGTGTGTGTGTGTGTGTGTGTGTGTGTGGGCGGGCATGCGCACACGCCTCATGAGCCTGTTTTCCAGCTGTTGGGGCACTAACCTGGGATGTGGGAGACCCAGATTTAAATCTGATTTACCTCCAAGAGGTGACTCGCTGCTCCAACTGCCGAGATATAGTCAGTCTCTGTCTTTTCATTTTGTCAAAAAATTCCCGACCATATCTAGTCCTGACTCAGCTAAGTACTTCAGCAAATGCATAACTTTAAGCATACTGAAGAAGTAAATGGGACTACTTGATCTTAAATTATGTGTATGTATGTAAGTACCTTGCTGAGGCAGTTCCTAAATGTACAGATCCCCAAGCACTCTGTGTTGCTTCCGAGGGGTTTATGAGGGCTTGGAGGCAGTGAGGGATGATGCTGTTTGGCTCTGTTACCCTTCCTTCAGCTTGTTTGTGGCCAGTGGAGCACCATTTTTGCTTCTTACCATCTCCCCATGCAGTGGAGTGGGTGGTAATGACCCCTCATGTAGTTTGTAGTAAAGCAGATGTCCTTGAGCGTTAAACCTGGTGTTCAGGCCCATTCCCATGTAATAGTTCAGGTTACGAAGGAAACCAACATTTTATTAATAAAGTGTACATTGAATAAATGTGTGGTATGTTCAAAATGCTCCATAATAAGGATTAGCCTAATCTCTACAGGGAAAGCGTTCTAGGCAAAAAACAAGCATCTCTAAAGCTCTATCCCCAGCAGTCTTACTCTAAAACTTTTCCTCGTTCGAAATAAATGAGTCAGCAGACCAGCAACAACAGAGTAGGTCTGAAATGTATGATGACCCAAGTGAGTATAGGGCTTTATAAATTATTTGCAAGACTTTAAAATCAATCCATCCATTTTATTCTGTTGTAAAGGAATGTTTTGATTAATACATGGGCCAGAAAGTAAAGCAGGATAGTAAAATTCATTAAACAAAGATTACTAATCGCTTGATTTTGGGAATTTGGATTGTGTAATGCTAAATGCTAATAGTAGCACGTAAAGGTTAATGTGGAGGATAATAACGTATAACTAGTAGAAGAAAATTCTTTCATTGTCTGGTGTTTAGATCATATATGTTGATTCAGTTTGGATTATATTCCTTTAATTGTTTAGTATGAATAAATATTTTAAATAGGTGTGGTAAATTGTTAAGTATTTTCATTGTTTGGATGAAAAGATTTGAACATCTACTCCAAAGTACCAACAAACACCTGCAGAACCAAAGTGGATATAGAGCACCTGAACACATTCTGATTCATGAAATTAAAGCAGTTTACAGAGTTAGTAAGAAAAGAATATCACACTCTGAGGTTTGATGTCCTTTTCATGCAGAACAAAAGAGTTTCGATTCTTTCACTTCAAGTTTAGCCTAACCATTGTGTAGTAAGGGAGGTTTAATGAATCATTGTTTAACTTAGATACTGCCAAGTATTTGACAGTTAAATAGTCTCAAATGTGTACATAGCACTTTGCTGACAGACCCTTATTTAACTGTGATTAATTGGCATTGAATAGTTATTTAATTACTTCAGAATAAATCTAAGAACAGAGTGTGGTTTGATTAAGTTATTTAATGTAATAACATACATGGAATTGCTGGAGTGAGCACGTTCTCCACTGCAGCTTGCTACTGAAATTACACAAAGCGTTTGGAAGTTTCACAGTACCAAAAATAGCAGGTTCTTTTGGCAGATTCAAGTACTCTTGCAACACTGACGCTTTAAAAGATTTATTAATTGATTTATGAGAAGATTTTTTTTGGTCAGTGTAGGTTATCCATCTCATTACTATACAATGTCTATATTTTTAGTAATTTTGCTTCTTTTAAAATGCTATGTGAAGAAGATGTGATTCCTATTTGAATAATTCAGGTTGCATGCAGTAGTTGAGTTTGATAATTTTTCAAGCTGAAAATGTGGGTTAATTCGAATGCAGGATTTTTGAGGGAACATACATACTACACGTTCAGTGTCCTGAAAATACCAGTCCAAATAATCCATAGAACACTTACAGCTTATTTAAGGGACTTGGGGAAGCGTAAGGGAGCCCATAGAGATGGTGATAGGGTATGAGAGCCCCAGAGAATTTAGAGAAAATATTTTCAGTAGGCCAGCTTTATAGGTCGCAGATATTAGGTGCAACAATCCTTTGAATCTGGGGAGCAGCCCTGGGAAAATTGTGTGTGTTAATGCTGGCAGAAAATGTGTAATCGTGTTCTTGGGAAAAGTTTGAGGATTTTTGCAAGAATGACTAATTTTGCAAGAATGACTAATTCACATCTAGAATCTCTTCTCTTGCACAGTTAATAGTGCATACCTAAGCAACTAAACCATGTGCTATTTAAAAAGGAGAAGTAGACTTTTGTTTCTTCATATCTTGTGAAACAGTCTTCAGTTTGAATTAGAAACTTAGGGTAATGTCTACACTGCAATTAGAAACCCATGGCAGGCTTGTGCCAGCTGACTAAAGCTTGCGGGGCTTGAGCTAAGGGGCTCTTCAGTTGCAGTGTAGGTGTTCAGGCTCAGGCAGCAGCCTGACCTCTGGGACCCTCTCACCTTGCAGGGTCCTAGAGTCAGGGTTCCAGCCGGAGCCTGAACATCAAGGTCCCAGGGCTCCGGCTGGAACCCTGACTCTACGACCCTGCAAGGTGGGACATCCCAGTTCTCGGGCTCCAGCCCGAGCCTGAATGTCTACACCGCAATTGAACAATTCTTTAGCCCAAGTCCCACAAGCCCAAGTCAGCTGCACAGGCCAGCCACGGATGTCTAATTGCAGTGTAGACATATCCATACTGTGAATATGCAGTCTCTACGTATGTAATATCAGAATGGCAAATCCCTGAATGGGGCACTGAGATTTGGATGCAGACTATTCTCTGTGACTGGTCCCTGATGATGGAATTTGCTCTCTCTGGTAAGCTGTCATAGCCTGAGTTTACTACTGTTCAGAGCAGTTATACCTTCTGTGAACTGGGTCCCCTGTGCTTGATTCTGATCTCATACAGTCAGTGGAGTAACACTGGGGTAAAATCAGCTATTGTGAAAGCAGGATTAAGGCCCATTGCTTGGTTTGTTTCTTTCTTCTGTGCTAGAAATTTTTTGTTTTTATTTGTGATGCACCCAGATACAACAGTAATGGGCACTAGAATAACTAATTAGCAATAGGAAAAGGAAACATGAGTCTTTAGGAGGCAAACACTGCCATGAGCTTAATGATCACAGTCATGCTTTACCAAAAGGATTGTGCATAAATACTGAATAGACAGTAAACAACTTTGTGCAATAACTATTGAAGGTTCCAAAATATTAACATCTTGCAATTGTAGATAGACCTGAATATCCTATTTAGGAATTGGTTGATCCAACTCCAGGATATTTACATTTCTTGTCTTTTCATAGGGTGAATTGTAGGAGGGCCCATTGCTTTCAAGTTCAGTCATGTTCATACACCAACTGTTTTTCTTACTCATATTTTAGTCCTTGTCATTCTACAGAATTACTATATTTACATTTGAATGTAGATTAGGCAGATTAAAATATTTTTTCACATTTTATTGATAATGACAGATTAATTTCTACTTTCCTACTAGCTGCTGTATCAAAAACATTCTCTAAAAACATATAACAATTTTATAAGGCAATCACCAAAATTACATTTTTGGTATTAATTAGCAATTTGATTACCCATGAGAATTATGTAGGAGTTTGTTTGTACTGTGGATAAGAGGAGGAGATAGTTATGCCAGAGGAATCTTTCTTATGGTTCACCCAGCTTGGTTTTAGCGTGGGTCTGTATGCATCAAAGAACTTTAGTCAAATGAGATGTTATAGTAAATAAGAATATTCTGGAACTTGTTCTTGGCAGTCATAATGAGTTTTGGTATTATTTTATACAATTTTTGTGTTGCATATGTTTTATTTTGTTTTAAAGAGCCAGAACAGAACTTTATTATTGTTGCAACTTAAAACTTTCTCCATCTCTTTATAGCGGCTATAGTAGAGCTTTGAAACTTTTTGAGGTAGTGCAAAGGGGTAGTCACTAACCCAGTAACAAACCTCTTAAAAACTCCTTGGGTAACTTTCACTTGTAAATTGCAATAAAAACCTGTCAGAAAATGGACAACAAAACTTCAGATACTGTTGGGATTGAAACTTCAAAGTGATAAACTGCTTTGTGATAGTTTGTGGGCATTTCATTACTAATTTGTTTCAGCCTTTTACCCGTTAGGGCCCCGTCTACAAAAAGTACAAAGTTAAACTGTTTTCACAACGGTGTTAGAGTAACTGTAATGCTGCTCCTGGAAGGAGTTTGCATATGCATTCTACTCACTGAATCATGGGACATGGCGAAGGTATCCCAGGTTTCCTGACATTGTTAATACTGACCTGCACTGTACTACTGGTGTGGAAGTAGCCAGTATGAAAGAACTTGCTTTGTTGTGCAGTGCTGTGTATTATGGAATTTCTTCTGAGGAATAACCAAGATAATTCTGCTGCAATCTCTTATCACTATTACAAATAAACCAGATTAAAGGTGAATGCCAAAGCAAAATTTAAAACAGAGAGAAGCTCAGGCTTCTGTGCTGTATGTCCCTGCTAAGCAGGCCACAGGGGCAGTCTGAAGAGAATTAGCCTTACACTTTCTTAAATGATCTTTTCCCTTGTGAAATCCTCTTGGTACTATTTGGTTCCCTTGAAGATATCTCAGAATGTGATGTTAGAGCTACCAGGAGTCTCACTGCAGCACATGCATTTCGTGGGCAGAGTCACCCCTCCTGTGTCAAAACCCCCATGAGGGGACCAAGGGGAAAAGAAGCCTCCAAGAGGCATCCCTTGGTGGAGTTTTCCCTGAGCTTTCTGTTCCAACATGAAACAACTGGTGAGGCTCATTTGCAAATCTGGAAGATACCCAGAAATTGCAGGATCTCTGCGCCATCTGCACGGAGGCCCTGTGTCTCAGAGCTATCTCCATGTCCCTAGTGTGCCCTTCCTCTCCCTCTACAATTGCTCTGCATGAACAGGGACACCTCCTGGTGACCACTGACTACCCTTAAAATGTGATTCCCCATGATTCAGGGGCACCTCAGAACAGGTTACTGTGCCAGGATCAGTTAATTTTCCCGAGTACTCTTTACAAGGTTGAAAGAAGGATTATGTGTTTCTCACTTCACCCCACTCCCACCTAATGTGGGGTTTCTCAGTCCCTGTCCAGCCCACAGCGCATCAATCCTGACCCTGTGAACAGTCTTCTGTGAGGTACTAGGTAAGTGGGGATAGTTCTGTAGAAGTAGCTGTCCTTTCCCACTGTGTGGTGAGATCTGCATGAGGATTTTAGGGGCACAGCCTGGTCACATAGTGTTTGTGATGTCACAGAATAATGCACTGTGAGATATCTTCAGTAAACCTAGACATACCAAGAGGCTATCTCAGGGAGAGAGAGAGAGGAGAGACTGTTGAGAAAGCTAGTTTAAAGAAACATTTGTGAACTGAATCATCCTCTCCCACCTCATCCTGGCTAATGAGACAGATGTTCATCACAAAATTCTCTGTTTAACTCTGTTTTCATTTTTTAATGTGCAGTTCATCTTTATTCCAAACTTTTAAGATCAACAGAATTTTCAGCAGAGGAGCTGCTCTGGCCCCTCTACCAGAGGAGGATTTGGAAAGCACTGATTTTTGTCACTTTGCTGCAAACAAAAGACATTCCTTGATCCCTTCCCCTTACGATCCACAATTCCAAAAGAGAGAAAAACCAAATCTCATCACAAAATACATTAAAATAATAGAGGTAGATAGATAGATAGATAGAAACTTGAATGTGTCCACATGCATAAACCCCTGATGAAAGGCAAGATTCTCATCCCTAGGTTAAGTGGTACCTTATTTCCTGAGTAGAAGCATCAGATGGTGGAGTAAAGTACTAATCTACCTAATGGTGGCAGAATGGTGATGTTTATAATTAAAGCTCTCTTGCTATGACTGATTTTTTTTCACTCAAGTAGAACTTAGGAAAATAGAAGAGAATAAATGCTTCAGTGATAACAGATTAAAAATGTTATTAGTTTTAATAAAGATCAGCATTGTCAAGGTTTTGAATAAATATAAAAAACATGCTGCATCAACATAAAAACATGCTGCATCAACACAAACCTAACTAAAATTTGATTTCAGTAACATCTGCAACATAAATTTAAATATGCTAAGATTTCTTTACTCTTTTCTTTTGTGAAATCTAAGTTGGTTAAAAATCACAGAACTACTCAAAAGGACCATATTAGGCCTTGCAGTAAATGAATACAACTCAGGTAAATGTCAGTGGAACTTGCAAGCAGGTACCAGAGTCAGCCAGGTTATGGCCCATATTGATTGATGTATATAAGTAGGTATTAAGAATCTAGTCCTATAACTGCTTACTTATGTGGATAATGTTATGCATGTATGTAAGGGTTTGCAGGATCGGGGTCTTCAGTTCTAGCTAAATGACTAGTTTCAGAATGTTATGAAACATTTGAAATAATATAATAATAATATATGGAGATATACCTATCTCATAGAACTGGAAGGGACCCTGAAAGGTCATTGAGTCCAGCCCCCTGCCTTCACTAGCAGGACCAAGTATTGATTTTTGCCCCAGATCCCTAAGTGACCCCCTCAAAGATTGAACTCCCAACTCTGGGTTTACCAGGCCAATGCTCAAACCACTGAGCTATTCCTCCCCAAATGATGGTGACCACACACTATAACTGTTAAATAAACAATTTACATCTGTATTAAAGAAGCATTCATTCAAAATGAACATTTTTATTCTTTTTTAGCAAAATATATTGCACTAGCTGTAAAAAATCTCCCTTTGTGTTTTGTTTTCAGAAGATCTTTTTTATTTTCAGATGCCAGCCATTGTCGTCTTGCTTTTCTTAAATTGTCTGTAAAACTAAACTATAATGTATTTTTTTAAATATTATTCTGATTTTTTGTGAGTTTTTAAAAATCGTCTTAGAAAAAAACCACAATTTCTTTTGAATCCTGTTTTTATAGGGAGAATCTTAAATCGTTTCTCCAAAGATATTGGCCATCTGGATGATTTGCTTCCACTGACAATTTTGGACTTCATACAGGTAATGTAGATGTTACAGTTTTGAGAATTTTACCTTGTACTATGAATTTCCAGTTTTCTATACTCAGGTGACATACAAAACCCAATAACTTATCTGCCAAAGTTTTAGTTGAGTGAATGTAATGAAAGAGCTTCTTTGTGAAAGAAGGGTGTGGTCAAAATTTAATGTGCAAGTGAAAAGCTATCATGAGCAATAAGTGGCAGGTAGGAGTGGCTATACAGCTTTCTATCATGTCAAGATTTCAGTTCATAGTAGCTACATGCTTGGTAAATTGCTCTGGATTTGCCTCCAAGCAGTCTGGCAAGCATAGTGTGTTATGAAATATATCCACAGTAAAGAAGCAATCAATTCACATGGCAAGATAGCACAGATTAACCTAATTATGTGTGTACTTCCACAAAGAAGCAAATGCTTACTGCACCATTTTGGATTAAAATAGGTGTGGCTATTTACAAAGAAAGGATTAGTAATAACAGGGTGAAAATAATAGTCTTAATGGGAACAAGAGAAAGAAGTTACTGCAAATAGAAAAATGTCTATAAACAAAAACGATTTTAGTGACAATGAAAGGATTAAATTTATGGCATTACAGTGATTTTGATTGGCATCCCAATTAGTCCTTTTCATGAATACTTCAAAAGCAAAATGTTTACAAAACCAACCGCTGTATGCTAAAATATTCTTAATGCCTGTAGCCTTAAAATTCAGAATTGCAGAAATTAGAGATGGAAAAGATTGATTAGGCCATCTGTAGATTCATCACGTTACCTATTCAGAAATGTTTCCTACAGTGAGCTGAGGGGTGAAAACATTATTACTTAGTGCTTTATCCAGTCTGTTTATGGATGACTCCATGGAGGTTTCACCTGTTTTTTCATATTGAAATTAAATGTTTGTAAAAGTTACTTTCAGCACATTGTTAATATTAAACTCTTGAAGTGTGCTGAAAAACTAATTTAGGACATTTTTTGCTAAAACACATTTAGAAAACACCTGTTTTCTTGCCTAAGCAAGGCCTTATGGTTGAAGAGCTTTTTGCCCTGCTTTTCAAAGCTGTTCAGTGCAGTAGACCCTTTTGGGAGGGAGATGGGATGGCTTTTTTTTTTTTAATCTGCTCGTAGGACCTCCATTAGAAATTGTAAACTCTTTTTACCATTAGCTGCTGTTTTCCTAACTCTTAATGTTAAGCTTTTGAATTTGCCTGGTTTCCAAAGTATACAAGAGATCTGTCCTATGCACAGAAGGTAAACAATCCGCTAGTGTGTGTGTGTATTGGCCATTTATTTCTATCAATTATATGGAATCAAAACTTTGTCTTTCTTTAGACTTATCAACTATCTTTTATTAGACAGGACATCTTGCTTCGTTTCAATTGGTTTAGGCAATGCATTTGTGTCCTGCTATCCTGCTGCGTGCCCAGACTCTTCTGCATACTGCCCATTTGCTAGCCTCCTCTCCTGCATATAGTATGCTTCTGCTCTCCCCACTGTGAACAGGCCTGGGTAAATTCAGGCTGCAGACAGTGAAATGACATGGCTTTGCTGCTACTTCTGGTACTTGATTGGCTGCCCCTGTAATTAGCATGAAACTCCTCTCCTCCACAAAGCCTCGTGGCTGCTGCCAAAGCTGGAGAGAGCTGGAAAGAATTTAGGGGACAAAAGGAAAGGGGAGGTGTTGAGAAATTGAGGAGGGGAAAGGGAACAGAGGTGAACAGACAGTTGCAGGGGAAATGATGTTCCGCATTGTATTCCTCAATTTAGGGTTAACATGTCCCATGTTGTCACTCATTTGAGAATAGGGAGGGGGTCTGTGTCTCATTGTGGAGTGTCTGGAGGTAGAGAGGTACAAATAGGTCTTTCCAATTGGTGCAGGTAATTTATATTATTACATGCATCTTTCAAGTGCCTGCCACTGTAGTTAGTAAGTGCTCAGATATTACAGGCAAATGGGGGCAGAGTCAGTGTATAGTATGTTCACCCAAACTAAACTGATCTGGGATGAAAGAATAAAGTATTTCATTGTAAATTTGAATTTCTTGTTCTTTTGACTGTTATCAAGCCTCTTATCCATATTGTGAAAACTGCAATTTGCAAAAGTTTCCCTTCCGAAATCTCATGTGCTTAGCTACTTAGTTCATCTCTTGTAAATAGGGCATTTAAATAGTTGAAAGACAGGTGTTCTAAAGTTTGCACTGTACATGAAAACACACAAGCTTTGGGAAGAGATGTGTGGTATGGTATACTTAAGTGGGGAAAAAAAGGATTTTTTTTAAGTGCACTGGTTGTAAACGTCCAGAATCTTTACTAAAATTATTTAAATTATTTTTGTTGTACATAAATTTCAGTGCTTCCCTGTTATGTTGGGCATAAGAAAAGAAGCCTTAGTTAGTTAAATCTTCTTATAGGTTTGTTGCATTTAGCTATTAAACTTCTGAGCATGAGAGGAAAAACATTCCCTCTCTTTGTTAAAATGTGCCACTGCTGAACATCAGTGGTGCCTATTAGTTAATACATCTTGAATTTAACAGCAAAGTTATATTACATTATTTATTTCTCTAAGGAAGCATAGATTTCTAGAGAGGATAACTGTTATCAATTATGATAAAGATCTTTTGTCACTTGTTTTGTCTGCAGGTGTCTTTTATAAGACTTTCTATAATCCCTTCAGGAAGAAATATTTTCTTCTTTTTAAGAACAGTATTAGCTAAGTATAAAAGCTCTGATCCCTACTATTGTTGTTGATTCTTTGAGGGACATTTCCCAACATTCATTGTTTAAATGGTTGTCAGGAGGAATCAAGTGAAATTTAATAAACAATGCAGTAACTGGTTCATCTTACTTTGTGTGTAGAAGCTTTTCTTGTGAGGATTTGCATTGAAGAAGTGGTCCTTATTGTGAGTTATCGTTAGGGTAGTTTTGAAGCTTTCCAGTCCGTTACTATATTAGCAAGTGTATATTTCATTTCTGAACAAATAAACTTAACTTGGCTGGGCTCAGATACTACAATGAGGAGTGCTGTAGACGTATCTATAAATAAATAATAAAATTTTACTAGTTTCAAGATTTTCATAGTTAAAAAGAATATAGATTTTAAGAGAATACCAAAAATTCCCAGTATTACCATAAGCCTGTAATAAGATTTCCACACTGCACTACAGTTCTAATGAACATGATTAGTCTAGATAGCTATACTGGATGAAAAATAATTCCTAAAATGGAAATAATTACATTTATTTTGTCTGTTATTGAATAAACCAGAAAGAAAGAGTTTGTTTATTTTTAAAAGAGAATAGAAATGTTCTGGACATGTAATAAAGAGTTGTTAGAGAAAAAATGAAATGGGGGGCATGCAACAAGCACAAAAATGCTTAAATAAAGCCTTACTATATTTGGGTTCCACTGCTGACCATGATTTTCAGAACTGTGGATCTGAAAGGGCACCCAAAGTCTGCTCAACTTGAGAATGAAGGTATTCAAAAGAGAAGATTTTGGCCTTAGAGAATGAGGAAATTATTTTTTGCCTGCTACTTTGTAAATCTTTAACCGCATACAGGAAAGGTCATGTTCACTTGATAACTGTCTGTTGGAATAATTGCTTCCATCATTTTATAAATAAAAATTAGAATGATCTGTCAGAAAACACATTTAAGGATATATGCTGCTACACTGATATCAGATGGAGCTGTATGTGCAGACAGAGGGTAGGTTATTATACTTAACTGAGTTTCTTTGAATTTTACATTTACAGCCTGATTCAAAACTCATAAAAGTAAATAAGAATCTTTTCATTAACTTCAGTAGGCTCTGGATCAGGCCGCTAGTGTTCAAGGTCCGTATCCAGAAATAGGTGCACTTGGTGTGGGCCCTTATGCCTCTGATGGACTCTGTGTGGGAGTAAGTTTCCATGCCAGCTCGTCTCTTTGAAAATATGTGTCATATTTATTAAATTCATAACTGATCATTTACATTTCAGGATCTAACTGAGTGCCATATTTGGGTTCAGGAAGGAATTTTTCCCTGGGTCAGATTGGCAGAGACCCTGGGGGGTTTTCACCATCCTCTGTAGCATGGGGCATGAGTCACTTGTAGGTTGAAACTAGTGTAAATGGTGGCATCTCTGTAACTTGAAGTCTTTAAATCATGATGTGAGGATGTCAGTAACTCAGCCAGAGGTTATGGGTCTATTACAGGAGTGCAGGTGGTCAGACTAGATGATCATCCTGGTCCCTTCTGGCCTTAAAGTCTATGAGATTTATTGCTATGTTTGTTATAGTCCAAGCTGATTTTTAGAAAGTTAGTGACTTAAACTAGTACATGAGTGGAAATAACTTGAAAAGCAAAATGAAGGTAACAGTGTTTGGTTGATGTAAGCCCATATACTTTGTTAGTGAGTTACCTTATAACACTTACCCTCATTCTTCCTTCCCCTTCCTTTCCTGCTGTTGGTTACATTCATTTGGGACATCTTTTTTTCAACTAAGTCAGGGGTTGGCAACCTTTCAGAAGTGGTGTGCCAAGTCTTTATTTATCAGAGGGGTAGCCGTGTTAGTCTGGATCTGTAAAAAGCAACAGAGAGTCCAGTCTTACAGAGAGTCCTGTGGCACCTTTAAGTCTTCATTTATTCACTCTAATTTAAGGTTTTGCATGCCAGTAATATATCTTAACATTTTTAGAAGGTCTCTTTCTATAAGTCTATAATATATAAGTAAACTATTGTTGTATGTAAAGTAAATAAGGTTTTTAAAATGTTTAAGAAGCTTGATTTAAAATTAAATTAAAATGCAGAGCCCCCCGGACCGGTGGCCAGGACCCACGCAGTGTGAGTGCCACTGAAAATCAGCTCCCGTGCTGCCTTTGGCACGCGTGCCATAGGTTGTCTACCCCGAACTAAGTTGTAAGCTTTTCAAGGCAGGAACCATGGATAAAATGTTCAAAAGTGCATTGATGACTTAGGTGACTGATTCTCATTGACTTTCAATGGGATTTAGACACCTAAAATTACTTAGGGTACATCTACACTGTAAATACAGTAAAGGGTTAGTTCTTTTTTTTTTAAATGGAGATATCCTATCTCCTAGAACTGGAAGGGACCCTGAAGGTCATCAAGTCCAGCCCCCTGCCTTCGCTAGCAGGACCAAGTACTGATTTTGCCCCAGATCCCTAAGTAGTCCCTCAAGGATTGAACTCACAACCTTGGGTTTAGCAGGCCAATGCTCAAACCACTGCGCTATCTCTCAAGTTAGCTAACAGATTAAAAATAGCAGTGTGGATAGGAAAACTATTATCTTGAGCTTGAAGCTCAAGGGTAAAGCCTGTAAGGGAGCCTGGGGTTGCACTTGAATGCTAACTTGATTAAAAGCTGGGTTGCGATGTCTTTACTACTATTTTTTTCTGAGTTAGCGAACACCTTTTTTTGCACAAAAGACATCTCCTTAGATGCTTCAGAATATTTTACTCTATACCTGTTTATATGTTGTACTGTATCTGGCACAATGGGACTTTCGTCCTGAGTGGGGTCTAAAGGTGCTACCAGAATATAAATAATAGTAACAAATATCCTTTCTTTAGTGAACGATAAAACTGATCAGATTTAAATAAATAAATGGGCTTAAGGATGTTCAGTGCCCAATTTCTGTTAAAAGTGAATAGGACTTGGGCACTCAGTTCTTTCAGTCTCTTTTGAAAATCCCTTCTAAGCTCACTTATTATCCTAGCCAAAATTTCCTGACTCTATCTCTAGCACGGCAGGGGCACAAGGTTCCAGCCTTGTGGAGCTCATCGACAGACTGGGGCTTATTGTTTAAATACACTGTGGTTAAAATATTACATCTGTATACAACTTAACATAATAAATTCATATATTGGCTTTTTTTTATTGGAGAAAAAAATCCAGTGATGGAATATTATAGTACTCTTAGTTTAATAGAAAATGTAAGTATAACATTATATTAAATAACATTTTATATACAATAGCCCATATTTTCAAAAGTGGCCACTGTTTATGATGCCTCGATTTCTGCATGCTCAACTTGACACTTTAGGGGCTTATTTACAGAGATGCTGAGAGTCCATATCTCATTAAGTTCAAATGGACTTGTGGGTGCTTAGCATCCTTGAAAATCAGCATTTTAAGTGTCTCAAGTTGGGCTCGCAAAATTAGTAGCCACTTGAAAATGTTGGCCAGTATGCTCATCTTCATAAAGGTCTCTACGGATTCTTCCATTTCCAATAGCTTCACCTTTTCATGCCCTTTCTCTTTTTATGTTCCCTTTCTTCTACAATAGCCACTAGTTGGTATTTAAAGTCAGCATAATATAGATGTCTTAGTTTATTGTCTTTTTGATAACAAAATGTAAATCGTCTATGATTTCATTATTCATATCTAGATAAATGAATTGCTGGTTTAGTTTCTAGCATATTTAAAGAAGATAATTTAAAAGCAGTATTTCCAACTCATTTTGATTTCACCTTGTGCTGGATTTTAAAAAATTCAAGATTTGTTTTGTTTCTGTGGAACATTGTGAACATGTGAACTATCAGCAGCTGCCCTTGGTAAAGGGCAGTGATTTATTGAGGAAAACTGAATTGCAAAACCTTTTTCCTCCCAAAATCAACAGCTTGACTGAGCTTAAATAACTGACTTTTCATATCCTTTCATCACATACAAAGACCTAATCTTGAGACTACTTGAGCCACCAATGTAGGCTTTGGCTAAGACCACCGCTGAATGTGTCATTCCCTTCTCACCACACACAAAACACATTGACTGCAGCTTTATGAAGTGAAAATACCGAAGAAAAGGAAAATGTGAAGAAGGTGTCCTCAGTCATTCCTTTAAAAAAATAGCTGCTGCATCTGGATATTAAGAACAAAAAGTGCCTAAGACTGGAATAATAAGCTAGGGTCACTTGCTTTCATAGGTGCAAAAGAGTGGAACTGCCTTTACTTGTTTCAGTACCACTGACCCTTGCATTTTATTGTTTGGCAATGTCAGGGAAAGTGTGTAGAAGGAATTCCAGCATCTTTTAGCTTTACAATGACTTTGTCATTTTGTGATCCCTATAGTTTGTTTTTTTCCCCCCAACTTAGTCAGGTTTTGTATGTGTGAGATAATTTTAAGATATGTGTACATTGGATAATTAAATAAAAGTTCTTTCTCTGCTAAAAGATTATGCAACTTGGTTGAATTTTCATGATATTTTTAAACATCAGAATAATGAGACTGGGATCTTTGTTAAATGTCTGTCTGTTCTCTTTGGTGAAGCAGGTGGTACAAACATGTGTCTTTTGTGTGTGTGTTATTACGTTCTGATTTTTTTAGTGATATTAGATGCACAGATTCTGTGATTTTGCCATTATAGGAAGTTTAGCTAAAAGAGAACAGTAAATAGCAGCATGGTGACAGTTAATCATGGGGGACTCTCTGAACCTTTTTCTGCTTGCATCTACTTGTTCCACTTTCTCTTTTCCAGCATCCATGCCACAATGGATCAGTTAGTATTTAACTTGAGGCTAATTAAGACTTATTGGGACAGGGGGATGGGCGAAAATAAGAAGGTGATTTTTACCAGGGCTACTAGAAGATGGCACAGGCATTTAGATAGAAATATGGTGAGGTGGAAATGTTCATTTAAAAAAAGAGGTGATTCTATAACTTTTTCTGAAGTCCCTTGATTTTTGTTTGTTTGGCTGGTTTTGCATTTTCATTGTTGCGATTAACTCAGAATAAAAATATACTGTTTACACTGATGTGAAAAACAGGAGGGGAGGATTTCTGCTTTGAAGACCAAAAATGCTGTAGGTGGGAGGTTAACATGGTGTGTTAGATAAGACCTTTATTTGGTCTCTCATTCCTCTTTTGAATGTCCCAACTATTAAATCTCAGGAGCCAGATGGAGTAATCTTGATGATAACCAGCATATATGCCAATATATGCTAAAGCCATTGCTGTGTCTTTACAATGTAACAGTCATCCATTTTTCTTCAATGATTTTAAAAATTATTTCTTGCACTTCAATCAAATGCTGGTCATCCAGATTTAGGCCAGAGCCATGCAGAGGTCAGAGTAGTCTCCAGTTTCCAGTTTTTATTTATACTCTATAACTATTTTCAGCATTATTAGTGACAGGTAAAGTTTCATTCTCTCTCTCTCTCTCTCTCTCTCTCTTATATATGCAATAAGCTTTATTACTATAGTGAAACAGAAATTTAATATAAAATATCAAATAATGCACATAACTATTTCAGTATTTTCTGGATTTTGTTCTTGTTTCATATCCATTCTATTTTTGAATAAAATAAATTCTTTATTCATATGTGGACGAAGACAGTATACAAACATTCCTCTTAATTATTTTGCATTTATCTTTTGCCCTTGATGACTCTGTTTCTCTTCCCTAACTCTTTTCTTCTTCATTTTCTTTTCACTTTCTTGTCTTTTTCTTTGTGTACTTCTCAGCTTTCAGCAACATACTGTACCTAAGTTATTTCTCCGATTTTTCTTAATGAATTGGGGAAAAGCAGCGTTTTGAATATAGTACCTCTCAGTTCCTTGAAAAATAAAACTAGCTTTCATTTAGTGATATATGAACTCTTTTCTCTGTAATTCTCTTGGTCTAGAGTCCTAGAAGTCTTGTGTGATGCAGTCTTTTGGCAAGATTTCTAGTAATTCATGGTTTAGACTGGTTGCAAACAGTGGGAATATAGCAAGGACAGCTTTTCTCAAAGTATTTTGGTGCCTCTGGATGAAACCAAAAGGTGCTGAGGTGCACAAAACTACTTTACAGTTAAATGACATTTTTTCCTCGACAAAACTACCAAACAAAGGTTCAGTTCTAGTTTTGGATGAAGATTTAGGTCAGCCCTCAGATTTTCCTTCCCAACTTACTTTGGGACAGATCTTTAGCTGGTGCAAATCAGCTTAGCTGCATTGAAGTGTACCAGCCTTTACACCAGCTGAGGATTCGGCCACCCAGAGGCCAAATGAGGAGTTGAGTTCACCCAGAATTCCTAAATGTCTTTCAAGAGATCCTGCTGATCCTATACTCTTCAAGTCTTTTAGAAGTGGGGTTTGGTATATTTTACTATGGAAAGGCCACAAAGAGGTATTCAAAAGGCTAAGCAAATATATTTTCTACAGTTTGTATTTTTGATCTATCTTTGTTGCAATACTTAATTTGCTTTTGGCACAGAGTTGGAACCTTTGATTATTTATTTACATGATTTGTAAAGCATTTTTATAACCCTCCACATTTGTAGCACAGCCTGATTATTGGGAAAAAAAGACATATCAAGGTCATTAACATTTCTAACACTTCATAGCAGCTAGAAATCTTTTAATTCTACTGTCAATCATGGAGTGTAACAATCCTGTTCCAAATGGCGATAAGTACAAATCTTCTAGATTGCCTTAAACTATTGATATACTATAGATATGACTTATGTGCTTACAAACAAAGTAGGATTTCACTGTTTGGCAAAAAGACTGTAGATTTTACTTTTGATTTGTGGAAAAAAACTGAGCATAATTTGAATTACTAAGCTATGTTTACTAGTGTGGGTGTTGGATCGTTATGCATATTTATTCTGAAAACAAACATGAGGACAAGAAATTATCTGTAACAAAAAATTATATATCCCATAGAAATGTGCTGCTAGGGTTATGTGTGCATATCATGCCGTACTTAAGAACTTTTATCCTGCTTTTCACAAAATCTGAAATTGATATAGTTGCTGATCAGCGAATCCTCCAACAGATTAAGGAGTTGCATTGACTCCACAAACAGTACATCATCTATGGATTGATTTAAAGAAAGGCAATTTAAATCGCTGATTTAAATCACCAAGTGGAAATCCTTGCTATAAATAATCAATTCTAATCAAGTTTTCCACTTGTACTTTAGTTATTTTCTAACTACATTCTTATTGGTTGATATAACCATTAAAACATGTTGATTTACAACTAAATATAGAGCCTTTATACTAGATTTGCTACCTAGGAGGGTCCACTATAACTATATACATTTATTTAATATTTAACATTTAATATAGTTTATATTTTCAGATTATTATTAATTGCACCTTTTTATTATGTTAGAAAATGGTGAATGATATATTGCTTATTTG
Organism: Chrysemys picta bellii; assembly: GCF_011386835.1. Lineage (NCBI taxonomy): Eukaryota > Metazoa > Chordata > Testudines > Emydidae > Chrysemys > Chrysemys picta. The sequence goes on from NC_088791.1 coordinate 259,480,360, forward strand.
CTAGATAATTAAGATTTTTTTTTCATGATTTGTGTCAAGCTGCATTAGAGTGAGAACTAGAATTGAAGCACTTAAAGCAGCATATACCATTTTTTTAATGCTTTAAATATTTTAGATACCTAAATTTCAATTATCAAAATGTTTCACATTTACAACTAAATGATTTCTTAAACAGAGGGATTAACTGTAGTCAATAAACAAAACTATTATTTCAGCCCAACTTGGTAAATTTTTCAAATATGTACAAGTGAAAATGACTGGAGCTTAAGTTTCTACTTGCCTAAGAGTGGGTCTACACTTGAAACACTGCAGTGGCGCCACTGTAGTGCTTCAGTGAAGACGCTACTATGCCAACAGCAGAGCTTCTCCCATCGGCATAGTTAATCCACCACCATCAGAGATGGTGCCTATGTTGATGGGAGAAATTCTCTCATTGACAGAGAGATGTCTACACCGGCGGTTAGGTCGGTATAACTGTGTCATTCGGGGGGGGGGGGGGGGATTTTTCACACCCCTGAGCGATGTAGTTATACCAATGTAAGTTTATAATGTAGACCTGGCCCAAATCTCTTGAAAATGAGACAGTCTATTATGTTACTTAGACTGTCCTTCAAACTTTTAAAACTAGGGAATCTCATCCCCTCCCTCCTTGTTTTTATTCATAGACTGGAGGAGACAAGACAAGTTTTCCTGCTTTTTCAACTCCTAATTGACTTCTCAACTTTGAATGTATTAGTCCAAATGAAGAAAATACTCTTTCTGTGCCTGCAGAAGAGGCTAGTGTTGTCAAAAGCAGTTGTAGCTCTTCAACAGGCTCTGGTTCCAGGTGCTTAGCTAGTGACTTTCTTTAAAAGATCATCAGTAAACATGTACTGCTTGAATGGTTCACCTCCAAACCTGAAAGTCATTGTAGTTAGCATAATTAATGGGTGATTATTAGATGCTCATGTCATAGTGGCATCATCTCCTTCAGCAGTTAGACATCATCTACCCTACCCCAGTACTTTGGGTTGGGAATATTGGCAAGAAAATGAGGTGGAGTAAGTGCCTGATCCATCTACTTCTTTACTGCCTGCAATTTAACTTTGTTGTTGGGTATTTCTTTCTTCAATGTTTCTTGACATGCTTTCCACATTTTAACAACATCAGCAATATAGCAGCATCTTTGTGCAGTTTGTCCAAGGCTATGGAAATAGGTTTTTGTTAAGTTGGCCCTAAAATAATGGCTGCAGCTTGGGTCATCTAGTATATTGAAAGAGGAGGGCACTTTTCAGGGACTTCTTGCTTCTCAGCTCTATGAGCTAAGATGTGAGAAAATTATCCAAGTTATACATTTCTTGCTTTGGGAAGCATGGCTATCTTTTGGTATTCATTTAATAGCACTTTTTACTTAGTTCACTTGGATTATTTTCTCTAGTTCTGAAAATAGGAGAAAATTAGGGGCGGAAAAAAGAACTTTCACTTTCTAGACAACAGCTATTCCTGCATTATTGTGGACAGCTAATATTCTATACCACTGTGTTCACTTCCATCCTCTGTTCCCCAACTCTTTATTTTTTAGTGGGCTTTGAAATACAGCACAGTCCTTTAAACAAATAGACCTTTCTTTATTTGCAAGTCATTTGTGTCCTGTTAAATGGATTATTTTAGGTCCTCATTGCTGATAACAAATGTTAGGCTACCAATAAGAAATACACTGGCTTAGTAACTGTTTCCTTATGTCTGCTTCCATAACTGTAACTGCCTATAACTTACTCATAGCTAAAAGAGTTTTCCATAGCTCAAGAGGTAGAGGGCTGGGTTTTTGGTTCCAGTTTTGTTATCTGCCATCAACTGTGGAAAGTGTGTGTGTGTGTGTGTGTGTGTGTGTGTGTGTGTGTGTGTGTGTGTGTGTGTATATATGTCCTCAATTTGTCAAAAATAAACTCTAAAAGGATAGTTTATCTGCAGTGTTGTTAAGGTAGTTTCTTTTATTACCCATTCAGATATTATCTGTACTTCTCAAAGGCAAGAATACAGTAATAGATCCCCACTCTGGAGTTGGATTCCCTGTGCATTATTGAAGTTAGAACCTACTCGGGTGACCATATTTCCCTATGCTGAATACGGGACACCTGGTAAAATTACTCATATTCAAGCAAGTTCAATGGCAGTCAATCAGAACTATGCACTACAAACATTCAAAAACATACAAACCCGTTAAAAAGAAATACTGCGTAGTTGGATTATTTTTATTTACCTTCTTATCTTTAAGGCTTTAGGGTTTACACAGGGAGGAGTGACACACATAAGGAGAGGTGACACACACTCCCGTACGACTCTCTCGCACGGGGGGGATGACTGACCAACCCGACCCTCCCTGCCTGCTGCGCTCTGCCCTCCATGCCTGCTCCTGGGACAGACCCACATCTCCCAGTACTTGGCCCCGAGGCAGCTTGCAGTCAAGGTTACAGGATTTCTTTTAGGCATTGTGGTTCCAGTTGAGGGCAGAGGTAGGCAAGGAGGTGCCCTTAGAGCTGGCTAGGATAGGGACAGCTGACTCTGGAGGGAATGGTACACTGGAGAAATTCATATTTTCATTTTCAGTGATCTGGAAGGGGGTTTTAGAGGAGCTGGAGTCTTTATGGGTCCTTCCACTTGCCCAGGAGCCACAGTGAAAATGAAATGAGAATTCCCCTATTAACTTATTTTAACTCTGATGAATAGTGGGCTACAATAACTGTTTCCTATTGTTGAACCTGTATATAGTTCAAAGCACAACTTTATCTCTTACCCTTTAGTTATTTTTCTTACTAGTCTTTTATGAGGCACTGTAACAGGGTGGCAAAGTGCATGATCTTGCATTGGGATGCAGGGTTCTTTTGTTGATCCATCCTGTTAAGAGGAATTGGAATCTTGCATAAAGCTGATAAGTAAATTCTGTTGATTCATTGTGCCACCAAGATACAACAGAAATGTGTGTGTAGGACCCTTACATGAGTATAGGGGAAATTAATGTTCAGACAGGAAGGTCCTGTAAGAAACCCTAAGAAGATATAGGCGTAAGGGGAGAGGTTCCACTGAGGTTTATGCTGATTGACTCTATTGGTAACTCAAAAATAACACAGCCACCATGAGGGGGCAAGTTTGACTTTATTCAATATGTGTGGACTTTTATTAGAAGTAAGATGGGAATGCTTCCTGCTTCATAGGCAACTTAATGGAAAATATTATGAAAATCCAGGTAATTCAGTTTATCCATTAGGTCATCCATATCTGATATTTCATTAAACTTTTCCAAATACCTTTAAAAATATAAGGATTGACGCTTTCCTGCCAACAAGTCTTGCTTTCTCAAGGCCAAAGGGAGTCCCACATTTCCATTGACATCTGGAGATCAAGCAGCAGTAGAATTCAGCTGGAATTTAGTTACACACAAAAGTTGATAAACCCAAAGGGATTACACATCTAGGAGCTAGTACGGCGTATGGAGAACAGTTTTCTAACAGTGTAATTTCCAAGAAGTAATAATTAACACTGTGCAGGAATTTAACATAAACCTGGAATTTCAGCTATCTGCATGTCATAAAGGCTTATGTTACCTACCATTGGGTACATATGGGAGCACTAACTGCCCTGAGGATTTCCACACCCTAGACAATTAACCTTCTCACTCTAGTATCTCCAGATTTCTATAGGTAAGCTTCAGGTTTAGCCCAGCTGTTCAGTCTCCTGTTTCTTCCTGGATTCTTAACCTGGTACACTGGTTTCTTTGGAAACCTCTCTTGGCAGTGTTCCATGTTGTTCTTCACTGTAGAAGTTACTTTTCCTATTGTCAGATTAATTACATAGGCATAGAAAATTCAAACTTTAACATACTGTCAGGCAGTTGGATCTTCAGTTTATGCTGGGTAAGGTGGTTCAAAGAACAACACCTGAGTTTCTGTCAAAGCTCAATTCAACCTTTCACCTGAGCTAGCAGATACATCTATATGGTTCTCTGAATGGCTTCAGAGCAATTAACTATCACATATCTTGAACTTGTCCATTTTGTAAATCAGGTTCACTGTTAGTTATTTGCAGGATCACAGGAAATGGATCAACACCATGAAAGCAAGCGTTTCATGTTGGGTCAAGTTGGTTGTAGCAGCTTCCATTAGACTGGCAGAACAAATCATGCAGAAAATAGAGTAAATTTTACAATTAATCTGAAATATTAAAAACATTAAATCTTATAAATGTAATGTGAAAATAATAGTGATCTAGCTATTATACGAAAGTTGTTGTTTATCCTTTTAATTGGAGTGTCGTCTTTATGTCTGAATATTTAACCTTTTAATGATGTGAAATAGTTTTTGAGCTTGTTTTAAGTGAAATCCTTCTGGGTAAGGAAGTAATGTTTTCTCTTGCCTATGTTGTTGCAGACTCTCCTACAGATTTTTGGCGTGGTAGCTGTGGCTGTGGCAGTGATTCCTTGGATACTCATCCCTTTAGTTCCACTTTGTATTCTTTTCATTTTTCTTCGACGGTATTTCTTAGACACAGCGAGAGATATTAAACGTCTGGAGTCCACAAGTATGTTGCTTGGATAGAGCTGATTTTAAGTCTGAGCAACAATTATATGAGATGCTAAAATTCTGCAATCAATTAATTAATCGGGAATTTTTGCTCTAGTTTTACAGATTATTTGCTTGTTGTCTTGGGTCTCAAACCAGCAAAATCCTTCAACACTTGCTTAACCCCAGGCTTAAGCCCACAATTAATGTCTTTGAAATTAAATGGACTACTCATATATTTAAAGTTATGGACATATTTAAGTGATTTGCTGGATCTTGGCCTTATTGGGCTAATTGCACATAATAATGTAGGTTTTGACCCAGTATGACCTTCATGATTATCTCTGTATTTCAAATTGACTATAGTATTAAATAGCGGAGTCTGAGTCTTGAGCATCTTGAATTTAAAAAAAAAAGTTGGTGTGCATTATCTGATTAGTGAAAGAAACAAAGGAAGAAGCCATGGATGATGATAACTGTTTGACACAAAAAAAAGTTTTCATTATATTAATCCATTTTGCCATCCAAGTGGGTGTAATTGAGTAACAGGACAGTAGGTTTATCCTAAAAGATGTGATTCAGTAAACAGAGAAGTAGGATTAAAGATTAACATAGTGCAAAAAATTACCAACACTGCCCTTCAGCTACCATAAATTAGTCTTTTTTACTTTACAGCACGAAGTCCAGTATTCTCCCACTTGTCAACGTCTCTCCAGGGACTTTGGACGATTCGTGCTTTCAAAGCAGAGCAAAGATTCCAAGAATTATTTGATTGCTCACCAAGATCTTCACTCAGGTTTGTCATGAATAGACATGGACAGCTAAGTATGTAGCTCTTTCAAAGGAAATAATTTTCTCCCCTCAGATACACGTGATCAGCATACATGCACAGCTCATGCTGATTTTAATACATCTCTCTTTAGTGCAAAATCTCCCCATTAGTAGATTTCATAATGTTTCTTCTTTCTTTCTGGATTTGTAGAATACACTTTGGACTCTAGAATAATTTGAGAGATCCAAGCATGCATCATAACAATATTTAAGATAAACATTTTAAAGTACACCTCTATCCTGATATAATGCTGTCCTCGGGAGCCAAAAACTCTTACCGCGGTGAAACTGCGTTATATCGAACTTGCTTTGATCCATCAGAGTGCGCAGCCCCCCCCCCCCCCCCCAGAGCACTGCTTTACCATGTTATATCCGAATTCGTGTTATATCGGGTCGTGTTGTATCGGGTCGCGTTATATCGGGGTAGAGGTGTATACCCAATAAGTATATTTAAAGTATCATTTTCCACCAAGTTCCCATATTGCATAATATTTAAGGCAAAACAAGTTATATTTAGCAATATTTAATATTATTCAGGTGGAACACTAAGGATGTGTCTACACTAAAAAATTAAATCGCCCTATGTACAGCCACTGCAGTAAGTACTGCCATGGTGCATGTCCACACTACTCTCCTTGGGTTGGTGGTGCGTATCTCAACGGGAGCGCTTCCACAACCTAAGAGGGGGAATGTGGGGAGCTGATAGTCTCTTGCTGCAAGGCATTTTCTCCAGAACTCCAAATAATTTGTGACTTTTTTCTGCACCTCCAGTTTTTTAATATATTTTGAAAATGTGGACTCCTGAACTTTACATAGTATTCAGTATCAGTCTTGCCAATGCCTTATACACAGAAGTAAAATTGCCTCCCTGTTTCTACTTACTACTGCTCTGCTTATACATCCAAGGAGCGCATAGCCCTTTGTGCCACAGCATTGCACTGAAAGCTCATGTTAAATTGCTTGACCACTATGACACCTAAATCCTTTTCAGAGTCACGGTTTTTCCGGAACACAGGCCCCCAGTCTGTAGATATGGCCTGCATTCCTTTTTCCAAGACATGTAACTTTGAATTTGGCTATATGGAAATACATTTTATATGAACAGGTCCAGATTACAAAGCAAAACAGAATTCTACCTTATGCCTATTTGACTTCTGTTATTGGCCCTAAATTTGAATACTTTAATGTTCATTATACAGACTATGCTGCTTTCTTCTGTGATTTATATCAAGTAACCTCCACTGTCCAGTAATACTCAATTCTGTGAAGCATATTGGGATATACTTTATCTAAATGTTATATGAAAGAAAATTGCAACGGTATTTTACGTAGCGTACTAGGCATCTGATCCAAAGTCCATTGAAGTCAATTAGACTCTTTTTGTTGGCTTCAGTGGGCTGTGAATCAGGGGCTAGCATCTTTTATTTCTGTTTCGACTCCTGTTTGATATACTAGTCTCAGCTGTGTTAAACAGTGTGAAAACCTGAAAGCTGGCCAGCACTAACTAGGAAAATAGGGCATCATCAACACATGCAAACTCTCTCCAAGAGAATGATATTTTTGCAGCTTATAGAATTAGTCCATGCTGATTTTGTGTCTTATGGGAGTCAATATAGAGCTTATTTTTTCCCAATAACTTATTGTTCTTATTATGACTTTTAAAAAACTTTTTAGAGGCTTGGTTTCTGTTTTTGACTACCTCCCGATGGTTTGCTGTGAGGCTGGATGCCATCTGTGCCATCTTTGTTATAGTGGTTGCCTTTGGTTCCCTGTTTCTCGCAAACAGTAAGTACAGGTGCTAGGAATGTTAATGCTATAATTACAATTTATAGCAACACCGTATTCTTTTTCAGAGTTTACTTTCTCTAATTGTTTAAGGATTGCAATTAAGTAAAATGTTTCTTTCTAGTTCCTGGTCTGTTCCTCAGTCCAAGACATTCCTGTAAGTACTGGAGACAGTTCAGACTTCTCTGGGCTCAAGGGCTTGGCCATGAACCTAACATCCTTCCTCCAAATTATCTCCCCCGAGTGTTGCAGAAAAGCTTGCAATTCTACAATCTTGCCTTTACTGTTGAAATACTAGCTTTTAAAGCTGTCTTTGGGACAACAACATTTGTTTCCCTTCTTGTCGCGGCAGACTCGGCCAAACAGAGCAGGCTGAACATTCAGGGATGCAGCTCAAATGTCTTGGGTTCAGGGAGAGGCCAATCCCAGAAAGGGAGATTGCATTATAAAAAGCTTTATATTCATTGTCATTCTCATGCTGTTGTTTTATATGATCATCCCAAAACGTAATTATGGTAGATGTTCTAAAACTAGATAGTCTTCTAAAATACAAAGGAAGTAATTATCTTGGACATGAAATTTGGGTGCTAATTTGCTGTTCTTGGTTTCCTTTATTTTTCCTTTAAGATAATATATATAGACCTATATACATTGCATTATAGAGAAGATTTCCAGATAGGTTTCAAGTTACTAGACTTGAAGACAAATCAAAACGCTGGGCTTGATTTGTCTCTCCAATCAGTATAAGGAGTAGCTTTTGTGAAGTCAATGGAGTTATGCTGATGTAAAATGGCTATAGTGAGAGGAGAATTGGGTCCCATATTAGGACCAAATCCTGTTTAGTTTATTCACAAGAGCTGACTCATTGAGTGTAATGAGTCTGTCCATGTGAGTAGCATGAGCAGAAGTTTGCCCTTCAAAAACTTCTTGTCTGCTCTTACAGTGCTTTGCACCCATTTATACCAGTACATAGTTTGTGTAAATGCTAGCAATGTGTTTTAGTAGCATTTTATGCTCACCGTGCACAGGTTTAGTAGCCTGAGCCAACTCCCTTTGAAATTAATTGAAAGATTCTCAATTGCTTAACTGAATAGCGATGACCCTAAACTTGTGCTTAAGAGATTAGTTGATTCTGGGCTTTTTTGTTGTTGTTGTTAAAGACAAGGTGCCTGGCAGTGGAGAACCAGGACCTTATTTTCAAACACGAATATAGTTTTAGAAAGCTTACAAAAGTAATGTGACTAGATAGACCTTTTCCACAGAGCTACTATTTAAACTGGTGTGACTGAGAGTCAATCTGGCTCTACCACTTCAATGGCATATTAGTTTGAAAGACAAGTAGAGTTTTGTGTAATTATATAGATGTGATTTTTCTCCTCCTCGCCCTACAGCTCTGGATGCAGGACAGGTTGGCTTGGCATTGTCCTATGCAATCACACTCATGGGAATGTTCCAGTGGGGAGTTAGGCAAAGTGCTGAAGTTGAAAATCTGGTAATATTAATTTGCTCAACTTCATATTTTTCACATCTCTTTGCTGTTAAGTGACATGAAATACATTTGAAGTGTTATCTTTGCATTAATGGAATTTTAAAGACCCTGTACCGCATTGCCAAAACTGAACTGCCTCCCATATTTGCAGGAAGAGAGAGGCAGCCCCCAAGTGTCTCAAATTTGGGGAGGGGTTAGTTCCGTTAGTTAGTCTTTTCCATTTAGAATCCCGTAAAATCTCAGTTATCAATAAATCTTGCTGTCTCTTTGATATTTGTATGTCCATGGATATGAAAAAAAAATCTGCTAGCTATCCAGCCAATACTGTAGTAACCAGTATACTGATTTGGCTCTGCTGATGAATTACAGATATTCATTCCAAGCACATAATAACCTTAGCCAGAGCTGCAGGGGACAAGCTCATTGGTGAAACCCCAGAGATGGTGGTGGCTCAATACACACAAAAATGATAAACTTATCAATGATATTACTAATAGGCTGGGTCTTCCTGTAGCTCAGATGTAAGTCTGATCTCTAGTACTACTCCCATAGATGCCCAGGAGAAAGACAACCTATCATGTAGAAAATAAGGCTCCAGTCCTGCAAAGGATGTGAGTAATCCCATTGTCCTCAAATTAATGCTTACATTGACTCAATTAACATGCTTTAAAATTAAGTACATGCTTAAATGTTATGCTGGATCGGGACTTATGTTAGGAGGTAAGACTTGCATTTCTATTTAATAAAAATAGGACAGTACCATGATTCGTCCTCTCCCCCACCCCCCATATGATTGAAAGAAAATTTCTGGTGTCATTTTGTAGCTTTTTTTATAATCAGAATGTTACCCAAAATATAAAAGAGTTTGAGTTTATTGCTTGTGTGACTTTTTTCTAGATGATCTCAGTAGAAAGAGTAATGGAATACACAGAACTTGAAAAGGAAGCTCCTTGGGAGTCCAACAAACGTCCACCAGCTGAATGGCCAAGCCAAGGAGTGATAGCCTTTGAAAATGTTAACTTCACTTACAGCTTAGATGGACCCTTGGCGTTGAGGCACTTGTCTGTTCTAATTAAATCAAAAGAAAAGGTATGCATTGCATGCTTACTTCAAATAGACACAATTTTCGTTAAGGAGGTAATACCTTATGGTCTTTTTTTTTTTTTTTTTTCAACTCTATACAGTGCTATAAAATATACCAGGGTGGCCAAACTGTGGCTTGTGAGCTGCATGCATCTCTTTTATAGTTAAAATGCGGCTTGTGGAGTCCCCTATACCCCTCCATTCTCTGCCTATCAGACTGGGGTGGAACGCTCAGGGCGTCTGCCCTGCAGTGGGGTGGTAGGGCTAGGGGCTTCTGCCAGAGACGACTGGTGCCTGCTGAGAGTGGGGGGCACAATTTAAAGGTTTAAACAGTTTGAGTCTCACCCCCAGGTATGCCCCCTCAGTGGCCCCTTCCTGCAGCTCCCCCATGTTAGCTCTGCAGGAAGAGGCAGCAGCAAAAGCAGCGGCTCTCCCTGCTGCTCCCTGCTGCTTGCCACTGCCTCTCCGAATGGCTGCAACTTCCAGCTTGCTGGCTCCAGGAACTGACCGAGTGGAGGCCAGATAACCCTAGCAAAAATCAGGGGGGGAGGCACGTGACCCCATGTGACCCCCCCCCATGCATCGCCTGTGGCTTCTGCCAGCAGGAAGGGGGCCCCGAGCCCTGGCAGGCACTTCCCGCAGGGCTGAAGCCCCAAGACCCCACTCCCTGCCAGGCTGAAGCCCTGAGCTCCAGCAGGCGCGCCCCAGCTCTTGAACTTCTGAAGATTGTCGTGTGCAGCTCAAAGGGTCAGTAAGTTTGGCCACCCCTGAAATATACTATCCTTAGAAAATGAGGCCTGTATTTAAAAAAAAAAAAAAAAAAAAAAGTAATTATAGTACTCATATTTACTAAAGGATAAAGCATGTTTACTTACTATAAGTCATGCAGTAATGTTTGGTAATATGCGTGGTTACGAGTAAATAACCTACTTAAGAACTTGGGAAACTAGGGAATTTGTGATTGCCTATTGCATAAACTCCAAGAACAAACACCACTTAGATTGTATGCTCTTCAGGGCAGGGACTTTCTCTTTGTTATATGTTTGTAAAGTGCCTATCCCAGTAGGGCTCGGGCCTTTAGGTGCTACAGAATACAAATAGTTATAATAAAACAAACGCAGACCTTGGTCCTGTGATTGGATCCATGTGGGCAGATCTGAATCCTTGTGCATGTGCAGAGGCTTGGTGACTTCAGTGGGACTCAGCCCAGGTGAATGGATCCTCTTGCACAGATCTGATTGCATGATCATGGCTTTTATTTCAAAATGCAACTAAGGTCACTAAGAGAAAACAATATGCATGCCAGACGTCGTTTACAAAGCCCAGAATTTAAAAGCAAGGAAATGAATAATTAAGGGCATGCTAAACCAGGGGTTCTCAAACTCGGGGTTGGGACTCTTCAGGGGATCATGAGGTTATTACATGGCGTGTCGTGAGCTATCAGCCTCCACCCCAAACCCCGCTTTGCCTCCAGCATTTATAATGGTGTTAAATATGTAAAAAAGTGTTTTTAATTTATAAGGGGGGGGTCGCACACAGAGGCTTGCTATGTGAAAGGGGTCACCAGTACAAAAGTTTGAGAACCACTGTGCTAAACTGTTAGCCACCTTATGAACGCAATACTCTTATTAACTACAAAGAAATAGGAGCATCACACTTTGCTTGAGAGCATTTTCTGTCTCTGCCACTGAGAAGACAAAGCTGCTCTAATGATTCCAACAGTTTGTATCCATTAGGGGAAAAAAGGTCAAGGATGGATTGAGTTTAACTAATTTGTTAGTTAAAGCTAACTGCATGTGACCTTTCCCCCAGTTTAGATACAAGTTTAATACCTTTTCCATCAGCATTCGTCTTGAGAAGCTAAACTATTAGGAAGCTAAGTATGGATGGGAAAGAGGGGAGATAAGTAGAGTTGTACAAAGGGACACTGAGGATCCACTAAAGGAAACACAAAAGGGGCAGGGAGAGGTAACACAAAAGGTGGACAGTGACAATAAAAAATAAAGGAGGGTGCACACGCACACACACACATAATCCCAGGATGGGGGAGAAGGAGAGATAAGGGGGAAAAAAGTCAATTTCATAATTTTAGGATTGTGGGGATTTTACTTCAGTTCCTTTTGGCAACTTATCCAATTAACTATCAGCATTAATGAGATTGTTAGCCAAAAGAAACACAGAAATAAAAACCCTCACTCTGAAAACTTTTGACTCTTCTCCCTTTGCCCCATCATCCCAATTTTGAAACCATCTCAATTGAAAGAGTGTGATAGGGCAAGTTTCCCCCATAGACCAAATGAAATTAGAGCCCTGCAGTGTTAATTCGTGTTTTGCCACATTTCAAATGCAGATATACGTTTTTTGATTAAGAAATCTTCCCTGGGAGGTTGGCTCAGTTCTATACAATCGTTGCCCTGGCTTAATTTGTAACACACACTTCCATTCAGCCCCAACCACCATGCCATTCCTCAAGTGAATCATTTTAATAACAAGCATGTTACAAGAATTCAGCCCTTCTATCCTGTTCAAAGATAATTTCATGGAGAAAGGTAAGTGGGAGTTGAGGGCAAGGAGTTTACAAAGTGTAGTAAAAAAGCTGTTTATCTTCTCTGTACTTTTCTTGCCTTTGGGGCAGCTCTGTAGAAGTTATAATAAGCCACTCTAGTGTAATAGTGAATAAGAAGATTTAAATTTCATGGCAAGAAACAGAAATAAAATAAAAGAACAGAAATAAGAGAGGTACCCAGACAGTGGCTAAACGCTTGTTGCTTTTTTGATCTGAGTGATTGTGCTGTGGGTTTGTCATCCTAAAGTAAGTTTGCCCAGTTTGAAACTCTTGCAGCTCTGGAGAGAGATTGGTTTCCTTTTTAGAAGCTACTGTTTTTGATAATGTATCACATGGTATGACAGTAGGCCATCACCACTATAATGTGTAAAATAATAGGTTTCCAGGTATCTGCCCCGGTTCCCTGGATTTTAGTAAAAGGGAAACATTTCTTGAAAACCTAGAAGTTGCTAACATTTCAGGCCTTGTCTATGCTACAGGAGTTACTGTGGTACAGCTATGGCACCAAAGCTATGTTACTGCAATCCCATAGTGTAGACGCAGATGACAGTGATGGAAGGGTTTTTTCCGTCACTGTAGGAATGCCATCTCCCTGAGCGATGGTTGCTAGGTCAATGAAAGCATTCTTCTATCAACATCAATCTGGCTGCCTCTACAATGGGGGTTAGGTTGACATAGCTACGATGCACAGGATTTTTCAGTCTACCTGGCTTAAGGTTTAAATACAGAATAGGCCAAAGTATTTTCTCACTGTCCTCTAAGGCCTCAAACAACACATAGCAACTAATGTAGATGAAGACTACGTCTACACTATGGAAGCTTCGTGGCGCAGCTAGTCCTGGAACCCACCAGAGGAGAGGCAATTCTTGATTTAGTCCTAAGTGGAGCACAGGATCTGGTCCAAGAGGTGAATATAGCTGAACCGATTAATAATACTGACCATAACATAATAAAATTTAACATCTCTGCTGTGGGGAAAACACCAAAGCAGTCCACCATTGTAGCATTTAATTTCAGAAAGGGGAACTAGACAAAAGTGAGGAAGTTAGTTAAACAAAAATTAAAAGGTACAGTGCCAAAAGTGAAATCCCTGCAAGATCCTTCAGCAGGAGTGGGGCTGAAGCCCCGAGCCCTGGCAGGTGCCTCCCATGGGGCTGAAGCCCTGGCAAGTTCCCTGAGTCCTGGCAGGCAAGCCCCACCACCCTGCTGTGGGGCTGATGCCCCGAACCTTGACAGCTGCACCTAGCTCTTGAACTTCTGAAGATTATCATATGCATCTGAGTGTCAGTAACTTTGGCCACCCCGTCATAGAGGATAAACCCATCAGTGGCTGTTATCCAAGATGGTCAGGGAGACAACCCCATGCTCTGGATGTTCCTAAGTCTCTTGACTTCCAGAAGCTGGGACCGGATGATAAGGAATGGATGCCCTGTTCTGTTAATTGCTCTGAAGTACCTGGCATTGGCCACTTTCAGAAGACAGGATACTGGGCTCGATGGACCATTGGTCTGACCCAGTATGGCCGTTCTTAAGTTTTTATGTTTTTATGGTATACGTTTTAAAAGTAGACCAGGCCAAAAATAGTGGTGGATTTTAAACACAACACAGCTGTCTTTGTCAAAGCTAGATGGTAAGTAGTGTTTAAAAACACATTAACACATGTCGGTTCATACATTTGCTAAACATAAATTATTTTCTTTGTCTGGATGACCTAAATCTGAGTTGTGTTTAGTAATCAGGGACCCAATCCTGCTGATATACCCTTTTGTGTATGGAGGTAGCCATTGGCTTCAGTAGGGCTGCACAAGGGCCTGCCTGCCTGGTTTCAGCTTTGCAGGATAGATTTGATTATGATCTGTATATGGAAAAATAATGTGCCTTTTGAATAACATGATTTATAACAGGGAATAAAATCCTGTTTACTGAGAGCCAGTTCAAATTCATGCTGATTTTAGCAGCATGTAGTCAATTTAGAGAAATCCATTTGTATTTTTGGTCAAACACTGAAAAATGCAATGCTTTCATTTGATGCCTGCCTGAAAGAGAGATATTGACAATATACAAGCAGCTTCATTTTCATTTTAAGAGTTACTTTATTTTTGATAATGTTTTTCTTCATGTTGTTAATACAGTAGTGTATATCAATAAGGTTTTCAAAAGAAATGCTTTTGAACTCTTTCTTTTTAAAACACTTTATGTGTGTTCCCCATATAGCTTTTTCTTTCTGATTTATCTTTTTGAAGGAAGAGGAGCTTTAGTAGAGTTTCTTCAGAAATATTTCTCATTATTTCAATTATTTTTTTCCTTTTACTTTTATACCATTCCTTTAAACAGATTTGCTAAAACTAAGCTGTATTTTAGGTAACAGTAAAATAATTATTAGCACTTACATAGTACACCTCTACCCCGATATAACGCTGTCCTCGGGAGCCAAAAAATCTTACCGCGATATAGGTGAAACTTGCTTTGATCCACCGGAGTGCGCAGCCCCGCCCCCCCCCCCCCCCCCCGGAGCACTGCTTTACCGCATTATATCCAAATTCGTGTTATATCGGGGTAGAGGTGTACTTAGTGATTGTACACACCTACGTGAATCAGTTATTCAGTAAAATCGTAGAATTGGAAAAGTTAGAGGTAGAAAAGACCTTTTAGGTTATCCAGTCCGTCTTCCAAGTTGCTTCTTCCAGTATATTTTCTTGTGCTTAGTCTAGGGTGTTTTTTTTTTTTTTTAAATGCAGGTTCTGCCACTTTGCTTGGGAGCCTATTCCATATCTTAAATTCTGTGTTACAAATTTTTTCCTGATATTCACCTTAAGTTTTCCTTTCCTTAATATCATTTCAGTATCTCTGTGTATCACGCTACATAATTGCCCAATTTTGTTTGGTGTTTGTACTTTTCAAATATTCTTCTGTTGTCATGTGCCTTCTTAATCACTTAGCCATGCTATAGTGTACATCAGTGGTTCTCAACCTTTTCAGACTACTGTACCCCTTTTACAAGTCTGATTTGTCTTGGGTGTACCCCAAGTTTCACCTCACTTAAAAACGACTTGCTTACAAAATCAGACATAAAAATACAAAAGTGTCACAGCCCACTATTACTGAAAAATTGCTTACTTTCTCATTTTTACCATATAATTATAAAATAAATCAATTGGGATACAAATATTATAATTACATTTCAGTGTATCCTGTATATAGAGCAGTATAAACAAGCCATTATCTGTATGAAATTTTAGTTTGTACTGACTTCGCTAGTGCTTTTTATGTAGCCTGTTGTAAAACTAGGCAGATATCTAGATGAGTTGATTTACCCCCTGGAAGACATCTCCTTACCCCTGGTTGAGAACCACTGCTGTGCAAATTTAACTCTTTTGTCTTCCCTCATAAATCAGTATCTCCAGTCCATGGTAATTTTTCTTGCTCCTCTCTGAAATCCCTCCAGTGTTTGCCAATATCTCTCTGGAAATGTGGTGCCTAGAACTGAATGTAATATATACCTAGAACCTCAGAGTTGCGAACACTTTGAGAAGTGAGGTTGTTTGTAACTCTGACTTGTTCGTAACTCTGAAGAAAATGTTATGGTTGTTCTTTCAAAAGTTTACAACTGAACATTGACTTAATATAGCTTTGAAACTTTACTATGCAGAAAAAAATGGTGCTTTTAAACATCTTAATTTAAATGAAACAAGCACAGAAACAGTTTCCTTGCTTTGTCAAATCTTTTTTTTTAAACTTTCCCTTTTTTTTTTAAGTAGTTTTAAGTAATTTAGTTTAGCACAGTACTGTACTGTACTGTATTTGCGTGGTTTTTTTTTTTTTGGTCTCTGCTGCCTGATTGTGTACTTCTGATTCCAATTGAGGTTTGTGTTGACTGGTCAGTTTGTAACTGGTGTTCATAACGCTGAGGTTCTATTGTAACAGGTTCTGCCAGAGCAGATCTATAGAGAGAGTTATCCCAAGCTGCACTCTGTGAGACAGTTGATTGGGTGTACATTCCATTTTTCTAAGTAATCCTTACCTGCTTCTTGATGAAGACAGGCTTTTGCAAAAAGGAGTTCACTATCTGAGTCATATTTAGTCAGCATTAATTTTGCCCCTTTCTTCATTTATTAATAGACATACAATCTCCCTAAGTGTGTTTTTTTTTCATTTGATATATTTGTAAAAGATTTTTTAATTCCATACCATTAGGCTTCTTAGCATTTCCTTATTTTACATTTTCCCTGCATTTTCTGTGAATGTATTAGTTGGGTTGCTTGTCCATTTTTGTTGTTGTTGCCAGTATGGTTTTTTAATCCTCTGTTCTTTGAGCGGCTCCTTGTGAAGCCATATTGGCGGATTTGCTTTTTGTGAATTCCTCTTTTCTTAGAGGATTTTTAGACTGTGTTGTGCATTATAGTATATTCTATAATTGGTCAGCCTCCTTCCACTTATTGTGCTTAACTAGATTTCTTAATTCCCTCAAATGTCTTCTTCGAGATCCCTGCTTATGAGATATGTGGCTCTGGTATTCAGAGCTTTGAGAAAAGCAGCATCTCTGTCCCCTGCAAGGATCTGAACTTTCAAAGCTAGGCTATAAAAGGAATCCACTGCCCCAGCCAATATTAGTTTCTTCTTTACTGCAGCTCCTTATGGCAAACATTAGGACCATCTCTCCATGCCCTTTGCTCAGATACTTTTTGTAGCCCTATTGTTGACTCTATTATGGCTCCTCATTGAGTTTGATCAGGGGTAAGCAACCTATGGCACGTGTGCCAAAGGCAGCACGCGAGCTGATTTTCAGTGGCACTCACACTGCCTGGGTCCTGGCCACCGGTCCGGGGGGCTCTGCATTTTAATTTAATTTTAAATTAAGCTTCTTAAAGATTTTAAAAACCTTATTTACTTTACATACAACAATAGTTTAGTTCTATATTATAGACATAGAAAGAGACCTTCTAAAAACATTAAAATGTATTACTGGCATGCGAAACCTTAAATTAGAGTGAATAAATGAAGACTCGGCACACCACTTCTGAAAGGTTGCCGACCTCTGAATTAGATACTATTCAACTTGAGTAAGGTCATCAGAATCTGACTCAAAATTGTCTCAAGTGTTGTTAGTAATGCTTGTTTAATACTATTAATGGTGGAGCTCAAAGTGCTTTACAAAGAAGTGTTAGTGTCATTGTTCCCTTTTTGCAGATGGAGAAATTGAGGCACAGGGAGGTGACGTGACTAGTGCAAGGTCACCCAACAGGCTAATGGCAGAGCTGAAAATGAAACGCAGGACTCCTAAGTACCAGTCCGGTGCTCTATCCACTTGGCCACATTGCCTCTCATTTAGGCATTCAGCAGCTCATATTAAGGGAGGCCTTTTGTTAAGAAAACATTCATTTCACCTTTAAATGAGATGATTTAGAAAATTCTTGAAGCTTCAAATCCCATCCGACTCCAGGGTGTTGTTCTTCTTAGAGTTTTCCTTTTAAAAAACAACAACCATTTTTAAGGAATTTACTTGTTGCCTTGCCTTTTAATAAATCTCAGTTTACATGAATGGAAGAGTATTAC
Source organism: Chrysemys picta bellii (assembly GCF_011386835.1). Taxonomy (NCBI): domain Eukaryota; kingdom Metazoa; phylum Chordata; order Testudines; family Emydidae; genus Chrysemys; species Chrysemys picta. The sequence continues at coordinate 259,498,202 of NC_088791.1, forward strand.
AAATACTTTGTTGGAAGCTACTAGGGTTAATCATACTGGCTTGGTTGGTTTTGCAGGTTGGAATTGTGGGAAGAACAGGAGCTGGAAAGAGCTCTTTGATAGCAGCCCTCTTTCGTTTGGCTGAACCCAAAGGACGAATTTGGATTGATAAGTACTTAACATCAGAACTGGGACTTCATGACTTGCGGAAGAAAATTTCAATCATACCTCAGGTATGAAGCTGACTTTGTCCTCCACATGCATTTTCATTTTAGGGCTGTAACATTTCAAAGAACTCTGTCAAGATCATTTTTATAATCATTTTTTCTTTTTCCCCTCTCTGTTGTTTGCACTACTCCTAGATCCCTGAATTTCATCCTTGTCCATTTTGTAAATATAAGTTTCCCTGTTCTCCCACTGTAACCTTAGAATGGAGCTGAAATAATCACGGCTTTTTTAATAACTTCATTATCTATGGATTTCTGTCACGTCAACCAATTATTTTGTGTGTGCATAAGTGATAATCAATATCAGCACAATTCTAGAAACAGTTTGAATTAAGTTTGCTGGCTAACTACCGCTGAAGAGCCAACACAGAGCATAAAATACATTTGCTAGAACCTAAAAATACGAGTGGCTATTGTTTTCCATAATATCTCTGCAAAGGATTACTAAATTGAAAACAAGAGTCTATATATTTAGTATCCAAATGATTCAGTCTGAAAATACGGCAAAATGTTTTGATCATTTAAATCAGTCCATTCTTGTGGACTAATTCTTCAACAAATGCTAAGAGACAATAACTGAGATTGTGCTTCTCTGTAAACTGATGTATTTGAAAGAATTTGAATAAGATCACATTCTTTCCTACAGACTGCCTCTTCCATAACATATAGGATCAGCCCTTTGGGTCTGACTCTTTCCTCTTCTCTGTCCTCTTCGTGCTGCTCTGACAGGAGTGTAGGGGAGTGCAAGCAGTAGGCCACCTTCCCCACCAGGAGAAAGATGCAGAGAGGGCATGGCAGGAGTGTGTTGCACTCCAGCAACATCCAACTGGCATATGATCCCTTGGGGGCTGTTGCCAGCTGTGCAACCTGCCCCAGGGCAGGAGCTGGGCAGAGAATCACAGATCTGCAATGGGTTCCCTGATCTCTCACCCCTCAACTGGACTACATGGAAAGTGGTACAGCAGAGAATGTGTGTGTGTAGGGTTTTATTATTGTTCTCTTTTTTTAAAATAAAAAAAGCAAAGGAAGAAACCCTGCTGTCCTCTCCCACACACATACATGCTCCTGAAATCCAGATTTGTTTGTCAGTATGTGATTTTTGGTTTTTCATGTATTTGAATTAAATTCTGAGTGAAAATTAAACACACTTTTTTTTTTTTTGCATTGGTGCTTTAGGCACTTGATTGACATGAATGTTTGTAATGTTTTCTTATTTTACTGGCTATATCCATATCATCATATTATTTGGGTGTAAGCACAAAAATTAATAATAAACAATATCAATGGCCAAACAAGACTTCACAACTAAACATCTGTTTCCCCCTCAGCTCCTCTCTCCAGCAACAGAGTCTTTCTAATTTCTAAATGACTTTCCTCCTTCCTCCAGAACTGACCATACATTTCCTACCAGCTAAAATGCCAGTCTGAAGAGGTGCTATTTCAGGGATAGGCAACCTATGGCACGCATGCCAAAGGCGGCACGCGAGCTAATTTTCAGTGGCACTCACACTGCCTGGGTCCTGGCCATCGGTCCGGGGGGCTCTGCATTTTAATTTAATTTTAAATCAAGCTTCTTAAACATTTTAAAAACCTTATTTAGTTTACATACAACAATAGTTTAGTTCTATATTATAGACTTATAGAAAGAGACCTTCTAAAAACATTTAAATGTATTACTGACACGCAAAACCTTAAATTAGAGTGAATAAATGAAGACTTGGCACACCACTTTTGAAAGGTTGCTGACCCCTGTGCTATTTGCACTGCATCTTAAATATTACCATATTCTGGCTTTGGACTACTGAAGGGATCAAACTCCAGAGCTGAAAACCTTCTCCCAAAAATGTCTTGCCTCTTCTCCTCAAAAAGATGAGTCTTGTTGCTGACCTCTACAGCATTCTGCATGTGGTATTGGGTGGAAGTTTTCTTTTGAACCACATCTGCAAAAGAGGTACAAAAAGGGGGAGTAATGGAAGAGATCACAAACTGGATGATGGACAATAGCAGCAAAACCAATTGTAGCCCAACAACAGCCGTTCTTACTGTAAATCACAAAGGAGAAACAAGCCCAAGCAGTGATCCACTAGCTATGTTCCCTATGTTCAGTAATCCAAGGACACCAGTTAAGCAGCCAGTGAGTACCAGCCCTCCTCTGTCCAAGATTGGACTGGATGATGACCCTGATGCCTACCTCTGAGTAGTGACCAATGTTGTTCAGTTAGGGCAGTTGTTCTAGGCCTTCAATTTATTAACAGAAGAGGCACAAGCCATGTGTTAGGTCCTGGCTGAGGATAATGCTACCAGCTACAAAGCCATAAAGCTGCCATCCTAGACCTGATGAGGGGCATTGGAAGAAAAGTACTTGTGGTGGTTCTGGAAGTAGCCCTTTTCCTCATCAGAGCAGCCACACACCTTTACCCTACAGCTGACTGAAAGAGCAAGCTGGACATTGTTGCAGCAGAAGAATTTTGTATGACCCACATGCCTTTGGATAGCTGGGCCTATGCAGGTCACCAGATTCCATGGGGACTCTGACCTATCCTCTGGCCATAATTCCCCTTTGAGGGGGGAACATGGCTCTAGCAGCCATGACTATAGGGTGCTCCCTCTGCAGTGCCCTATTCCTTTCATGAACACATGACCTAGGAGGCATGTGCTTTGCAGGTAGCTCATCCTATTTGTTTGGGTGACGGGAGGAAACACTTGGTTAGACACCAGTGGGATTTATTTGGCAAGTAGCATTTTAACTGTTAATTTCCAGCTTCCATTCTGTTTTGTTTAATAACGTTGGATCCAGAAGCCTTTTACCATATTGGTGTCTGAATGTTTGTGGGTCCATCAGCAGGGTGAAGAAATCAAGGTAGCACTCACTTAATGTACTGTTTTATATGTTTATATTCTATTATCTCTCTTTTTAAAAATAACTGTGAATGTAATAAGAAGGTTAACAAGCAATGGCTCTTTTATGCCTCTCTTCGTCACCTGGCTTTCTTTTTTCTTTCTTGAGAATAGAAGCCAAACAAAAAGAGGTAGGTATGCTGTTACTAGCAAAGAAATACAATTGGATTGCAGCCTAATGTGGGCCGTCTTTTGTTTCTGCATACTGGAGGCTTCATTAATGCACAGTGGTGCTACTCAGTGGAGTTAGTGACCTTTTTCTATTTAAAGAGGACTTTACATAGACTTAAATTCTTTCTCTTTTGTTTGTGCACAATGTTCTTTTCTCCTGAAAATGGATGATGATCAGTTCATTCAAGGGCTACAGGGTTTTGAGAACTTTAACTACAAATATTTCAGGTGATTTCCACATTTGGATATCTGATCCCAGGTGAACAAAATATAACTTTAGAGATGGAAAACTGCTGATCAAATGCTGTCTCCACACCTTGAGCACTCATAATTAATTGTATATGTTATTCATGCAGAAGTTTCCTGACCTGACCATAAAATTATTTTAATAAAGTAAAATTTTATTATTTTTATCTTGCTAGTTATATAGAAGGTTTTTGTCATAGTCCCTAGGGGTTTTAAGTGTCTGAAGATTAGCAGGTAGGGTTTCTCTTCCAGATAAAGAGAGGTTTGTTTTCTACTAAGTATATGCAAAGGTCTAAGACCAAGGAATGACTTTAATCATTTTGAAGGGTGGGGGAATAATTATATTATAATAAACATTTTGTACTATATTACTAATATTTGTATAAGTAATAAAAATAGCTACATAACATGGAGCAACAGTTTGTAGCTGCAATCCTCAGCATTCTCTGGGAAAACTATGTAGTCTAGCTGTAGGCGTTCAGTAAAATATATCGTGTAGCATGCTAACTGAGTCACTCTCCAGAGAGTGGTGAGAAACAAGACTGAAGTTTTCTTAAATGTGAATTTAAATATCTACCCACAGAAATAAAAATGTGCTTAGGTTTCTAATTGTTTGCTTGGATGGACCTGTTTGAAGGTTGTGTCTGTCTGTAAATATTATCTGTTACCCTGACTGAAGCATTTTTACAACAATTATTTACAGGTTTGGCTTATTAACTTCCTCCCATAAAGCAGGCTATTTTAAATACTAGTCTGTGTCAGAAATGATAATTAAAAATTATCCTTATCTGCTGTTGCAATACATGTTTGCTTTTAGGATGACATAATAGTTATGAACATTTTATAAATTCAATTTCGTATTTTGCCAACCTATAAAAATAGATTGAATGGAAAATTATCTTAATAATACCTTCAAAACATCTCAAATAACTTATTAAAATGTGTATTGTTAAACAAATTACTTGCAGTGTTGTTTTTTTAAAGAAAAATGTTTCCTCAACCATTGTATTAAACCCCTTAGCTAATTCAACAGGTTTTTATTTAAGTTTCCTGATGCAACAAATACTTTCAAGTACTTGCACATTACAAGAAAAAAAAAAAAAACACATGATCTTATTACATTTTTGTACCACATTCTGCCATCATCAATACCTTCATAATAATACTCCAGGAATGGTTTAAAAATTAACACATCATCATAAAAGGTTTAGGTCCAAATTCTATCCAGATTTTCTTCATCCTCATGCTGGTCCATGGACACCAGTAGGGTTACATGGGGTCTTCATCAGGTAGGATTTAACCTTTAAGATGTGTGATGTCTTTACAAAAATCATATCATATAAACAAATGTTTACTCTTTTTAAAAAAAAATTGTAGATTTAAGAAACTCTGGTAACAAATCAGATATTTCACAGTCCTCAACAGCATGATGATGTTTTTTTTTGGCTTGGATTACCTTGTGTATGACACCAAGAATTACTGACATCCTAACATTTCCTCCAGTCCATGATTCTCAGATTGTGCCATCTCTGCTTGAATATCATTCCGGGCTGTTAGTAGAGAATTCTGGGGTAAAATCATGTTCCTCTTGCTTTTGTTGACTTGAAGATCAGTTTGTGGCATTGGGCTAAAGCTCAGTGGTTCAGCGCTCTCCCACTTTTGTTGCCTTAACCTTTTGATTTCCTTCGGGGCCTTTGGGTAGGAACAAACTTATTTCCTGGTCTTTTCATTCTCTCACACTTCTTCTTCCCTTCAGAGCATGGAGGTCTTTGCCCTCTGGGTCTTCCAGTGTAGTGCCTCCCTGACAGGTCCCTCTACCTCTCCTCTTCATGGCAGAACTGCCCAGAAGGCACCAACCAGAGACCAAGCAGTGTTCATCTAACAAGGCAGTTCTGTTTAGCAGCTCAGGAGAGCTTGACCATGCCTGTCCACAGTTTGTGGACCCTTGCTCTGCCAAGGGGAGAGGCTCTGAGTTGGACTAGTTTGAGAGGGTCTGCCTCCCATCAAGCCACAATATATTCCACACTGAGAGAGAGAATACAGAAAGGAAGGAATAATCTGATCGGCTCACAGGAGGAGGAGTCCAGGCACCCCACCCCTGCTGCAGAAGTCCAACCCAGATGAGTCCTGCCACAAGTCTTTAAATAGGACACTTCTCGTTAGGCAAGGGGCAGGCATCCTTTCCAGCTTCCCTTCCTCTCAAGATGAGGCCAGGGAATTTTAGAGGGATACCCTAGGCATTTCTTCTCTTGGATGAGGATCCAGAGGGTGACAACTTCTTTGCAAAGGCTGTCTCTATCCCAAGGAGCATGAAAGAGCACACCTATCCCACCAGTGACTTAACAGTGATTTTACACACCCACACAGAGGCTAAAAAAGGAAGAATGAAAATCTAGCAGGTATGGCACCCCCTCACCAGATTCCAGTTCCAGCTCATTAACTGGTATGGGGTGCTAGAACATGACAATCAAAACAAGATGGGAGGGGGTGGTTTGAACCCCATTTGCTCACTAACTCCATAGGCAGAAAAGTGGGGTGGCCACAACTGAAATCCAAGAGCAGAAAACCCCAAAGTTGATCAGTCCTCAGACTGCAGATCAGAGGCTGCCTTTTCCCTATGTAATGAAGGAAGGAATACGAGCCCTTTTACATGGGCAAAATGTTTTAGAAAACAAGCTACAACATTTTAGTAAATTCAGGAACCAAGGATGTCATCACATTCCTGCCTGAGGTCTGTGAAGTGGTAGCAGCCCTAACCCAGGGTATGTTTAGTCCCTCCATAGAATGGACTAATAGTATATCCTGGCTGTCTTCACCGGGGGCATTAGGATGCCAGCAGCAGGTCTGAGGGGATTCCTACTGCCCCAGCTGGGAGAATAGGCCATAATCATCCTCCTCCTTCTCCCTCTTTGATTCCCTTCACTGGCTCATTGTATTTCACTATATCAAGTTCAAGCTTCTTAATCTCCCCTCAAGACTCTTTACAACTCTTTCCTCCTTAGTCATTTGCTCATTCTTGTCACCCCCATACCCTGTGCTCTGCCAATTATGTTGTCCTTTAATGCCCATTTGTCTGCTTCTCCTACAAATATCTCCAGACTTTCTTCCACATTGTCCATAATATAGAATTCCCTCCCTGAACTAATCTATACTTCTGCTCCTTTTCTGCTCTGACACCTACAAGAAATCAGTCAGTCATGGCTAGATTAAAAAGAAAATTCAGATGATTTGGAACCATCAACTTGGGCATGTATCTAGCCTGTGTAAGTGTGTGTTGTTTTCTTTGCCACTCTTGTCTTGCCATCCTGTTCTCTCCTTCGGTTTGTCACACTCAATGTGTTAAGTCTTGTTTGAAATTAGAGTGTAAACTCTAAGGGGCAGTGATTATGCCTTGCCGTGTGTTTGCCTAAAGGTGCCCCAGTTCTCTCTTGGTGCTACTGAAGTACAAGTATTAGTATTAACCATCATTAACAGATACATATGTAGACATAAATGTTGCAGAAAAGTTGTGAAATCTATTTATCTTTCAGATGCTTTAATGTTAAACTTGGAGGGTTTCTCCAGACTGAAATAAAACAAAAATCCCAACACCTTGTATTCTACCTCTTGAGCCACTTGAGTCTTCTCCTCTGTCTGTGCCTTATATAGGTAGGGAGCAGAGTTTCAAAAGCACCCAAGTATCCTAGGAATGTAAGTGTGTTGAGTTGATCTTCTTGTTGTTGCTTGTTTCCGCTAACAGTGTGGATGGATTTAATTGCCTCGCTTGTAAATATACTATAAAGTGTTGTGGTGTCAAAAGTAGCACAGATATGCCAGTTCAAGTACAGACAGAATAAATTGTTGCATATATTTTGATTTTGTCAAAATACCTGTATTTGTTTCATCTGTTTTATTAAATATCTTCATGCAGGCTTGTTATGCATTTATCTTATTTTTTCTTTAACATGCCCCTAATACACCTCTGAGTTTTCTTTTCTTTTATTACTTCTGTGATATAAAAAGAATCACAACTGTTTTTTTCCTTGCATTGTACTAGGAATCATTTGTTGTTGTACTACATATATGTGCCATTCATGCTTCAAATCAGCTTTACTGTGTTTAAATTCTGTGTTGCAGTATGAAAACTAAGTATATAAAAAGTAAAATGTAATGTTGCATTGGTTTGTAGGAGCCCGTTCTGTTCACTGGAACTATGAGAAAAAACTTAGATCCTTTCAATGAATACACTGATGAAGAGCTGTGGAATGTCTTGGAAGAGGTAATTCCAAATATCTAATCATTTGTATCTAATGTTCACATATAAAATAACATTATTCATAGTGTTTATACATACTAGGTTTGATTTGGTTTCGTTGGATTCAGTGAGGATATGGCTGACAGAAGAAAGGAAAACAATTGTGGGGTGTGTAAATGTATATAAATGTCTCTATATATAACATTGACCTGCTGGATCTTGCATTAATATTTTTTATCATGCCGGATATATTTTGATTAATTAAAAATAGATTTTTAAACAGTTTTAGACTTAACTGTAGAATTGAATTATATAGTGTGTGGATATGAGTATGACATGTAAATCTTACATGCTTATTGTTGTGTAAAGCATAACAAAAAATAGGCAACCTAATCACAACAACAATATTTTGTTAAGAAATGAGTTACTCATCCTACAGTGCATTGGCATACCTACAGGTGCAACTGAAGGAGGCTGTGGAAGAACTTCCTGATAAAATGGAGACACAGTTGGCAGAATCTGGATCTAATTTTAGCGCTGGTCAGAGACAGCTCGTGTGCCTTGCCAGGGCAATTCTCAAAAAAAATCAAATTCTGATTATTGACGAAGCAACAGCAAATGTGGACGCAAGGTAAAACACCAAAGGCCATAGTAAAATGAATTATCCTGTTTGTACACGGTTGGTGTAACACAGAGGTGAACTGAAAAGCTTCATATCTTGTGCAGCCTGTGCTGGGGTTTGTGTTTTCATGAAACGCTGATGGCATCACTAATGCCTAATCAGAGCAGGCAAACCAAACACTGTACATGTCTTAAGGGGTTTGATCACGAAAACTCCCCTGAATGCATCCTGAGAGGGGATAGATACAGGCTTGTCCTCGGAAAGAGAAAAATATCCTTGATTTCTGTGCGTAAATTAACATTCAAAGCTATTTACCCTGCAGCAGCCATGGATAAAAGACTCCTTTTGGAAATGCAGATCAGCACTGTCAAGATAACCTCTTAGAGAGATAGAATGGATGAGGCAATATCTTTTATTGGACCAACTTCTGTTGGTGTCTCTCTAATATCTTAGGACCGGCACAGCTACACTGCAAACAAAAGATAATCTCTTGACAGACTTCACAGAATGGAAAGATTCTAAGGCCACCACCATCCTACAAAGATGAGGGACCTCATGATGAAAAAGTTAGACACAGCGTTGGGGTCTGTTGATCCAGGAAGGGTATCCTGTGCACATAGTGACAAAGCCTTGTAAGGAAAAATGACTGTGACAAATAACAAATAATATTTATTAGATCTCATTCCTTCCAAATGCTCAGGATGGTTTTCAGCACATACAGTTGGTTACAGATAAAACCCATTAAATAGAGGAACTCAAAATCCGAAGAGATCTTCGAATATTATAGAACTAAAAAATAAAGTAGTCTTTAAAGCTCCTTTGAACACTGGTAGGAATAAGTAAAAGAGACCGTATTTTTTGAAAACACTGCAAATATGCTGCATCAGTTTGAGCTGAACAGATAGTTCCACCAAACTATGGTTTGAGAAAATCCAAGGACAATAAAACAGCAAGTCCCTCAAATAGATGCATTTAATATTTTTATCATCAAAGCAAATTGTAGTTCACTCACTGGTCAAAGAATTTATGCCTTCTGTTCATGACTGGTCATTCAGTGCACTTTTTTCCACTAGCTGCAATCAGTGGAGTTGCTTTGATATTCAAATATAAAAGGAGTTACAAAAATCAATTCCAGATATAATAAGGATCTGAACAGCATTAGTGAGAAGTCTTGCCTGTAGTATTCCAGTGTGCTATATTTAATATTATTATTTATTTGAATTACCACAGCATGTGGGAGGTCTGGTTATGGAACAGGACCCCATTGTGCTAAGCAGTGTACAAGCACAGAACAGAGACGGTCCCTGTTCCAAGCGGCTCACAATCTGTGTATAAGATTAGACAACAGATGGATATAGACAGACGGCAGAGCTCAAAGAAACAATGAGAAAGTTTTGGTCAGCAGGATAGGCAGAGTTCTCTGCACACCAGCAGCCTAACTGTTGTCAAGCTTTTTGTAGGCATCCTGGCAAAGGAGAGTAATGCATTAATCATGCAAGATGATCAGTGCAGGTGGACCTCTTGTGAGGATCAGCTTGCGGGATTGGGGCCTGTTTGGTTTTTGATTTGCTCACTGTAGGTCACTTTGGTTGTAGTTTCCCTGAGGAAAATTAAATTTGGGTGCTAGCAGAGAGAGAAAAGCTGACTGAAGAGTTGTGAACATATTGCCACATGCAAAACCTACAGATTTTGTGGCCATTTCTGAGGAGGTAGTACAAATTCTTGATTTCCCCAAAGAAGTCGGTCATTCTGTACACAATACACAGTTACTTCCACCACTGCAGTGCTGTATATTGCCAAACTGTTTTAGTACTTTGTGAGAGACTGGCAAGATGTGCAATAGTCCAGTGCTGGGAGAAATTACCCTTCTGTATCAGAATGCCAAACTTCAAAAATTTAAGGGCGGTGTCCAGTGAAACCCTCCCAACTGCAGTTAACTGTACCTTGTTTACCTATAGTAAGTCTATAATTCTGGAAGCAAAGTATCATTGTCAGTTCTTACACTGACGATAGCCAAGGTGGCACTCCTCTTTCCACAGAAGAAACGGGCTATTTTATTTTCACTTGTATTAAAAACAAAAAAACAAAAACACTAGCATTAGCAATTAATAGACTTCTTCCTGATTCCCATGGAGTCCAGAACCACAAATTCATCCTTCCACTGAGGTATCTGCCCATGACTCATTTTTGTAACCTCTTCCTGGGAGAGAAGTGGTGCCACCAGAGAAGCTTTGCAGTGAAGCATGGATTTCATTTCTAAAATCTTTAGAGAAGAAAGTGCCTTTCCTTCTCCATAGATTTTGGGCTGCTAGCTTATTTTTGGCTAAAAAGTGATATAATCTGTGATTTAATCAGACCAATGGAAATTTCATATCCTCTTATTCATCCTCCCCATTTTGACATCTTTATTTTTTTTATTTGCACTATCTATTTAAATTATCTTACTTGACATGTGCTGCAGATATACTGCAATAAAGTAAATGTTTACTAATAGCAACCATAAGCATTGCAATACAAATGATTGAAGAGGTATCAACTTTAACTTGGAGTTTCTTCTTTGAGTTGGTTTGCACTGCAGTTTGCAAAACCTTTTTCTTAAAATCTTGGGCGTAGCTGTGGTGGTGGATTTTTAAGTAGTGCAACCTAATAGGATGCACGTCAGGAAATACTGCAGTCTATTGCCAAATAGAAAATGGTCTAAATATGAAAGTTTACATAAGCCTGGTGGTCTTATGTAAAGTCTTAATGTATAAGTATTTCACATGATGATTGATGGAAATTTAGCACAAGTTTAGCTTTTCTTCATGGACATGAAGTTGGAAATTTTATCTCCATGAATAAAATAATTCTGTAGTAGTTAAATGATTCTTAAAAGTTGCACATGAAACCCTCGGCATTACAATTGGAAATGATATGAATCACTTTATTTCTGGCGTTATGTCTTGGAAAATCTCCAGTAATTGAGACTTGTGAAACTTTCTGGAGAATTTACATCCCTTTTTCATCCCCAGATAAATCTGTTTGCATGACGTTTAATTAAAATAGGGTTGGGTTTCCTTGTCAGCTACCATTATTTGGTTAACGTTCAGATCAGGTTTTTGTTTTCAAACGTACCTGAAGGATCGCGGCTCTAGTGAAGCTGGTCCACAGAGGTGCCTGATCCCAGTGCGAATTCACCCTGAGGAATGGCAAAGCCACTGCTACTTTGCCTCAGTTTTCCACTGGGTGGGTAGCTGTAATTCACATTGGGAATGGCATTTGCACTCAGTCAGCCCAGGCCCTCTGGCCCACACCCATTTTCCAGCTAAATCTGGGTGGGGCCTTTTTTGAGGCTTGCTTCCTTCCCTCCCTTGTTGAAGGTAAAGTTGCAGTTGCTTTCAACAACCACAACCCCCTTTTCCCCTTCCCTACTCTCCTCCAAAATCTGCATAAATCTTGGGGTGAATCTATCTCAGTACCTATCAATGATAGGTTCTATATTATTTTGTAACCTGTGCTGTTTTAAGTATGGGCCCCCACTTTTTTCTAATTAATATGGTTAACTCTTTTGGCAGTCTCACTTTCAGAACTTTTTGAAACTGCACATACACGCAGCCATTGGTTTATTATTAGGGATCAAGGCCCCATTGTGTTAGATTCTGTCCAAAATATAAGCAAACATGGCATCTGCCCTGAAGAACTTACTATTAAAAGATGCAACAAGAGAGTGCAACAAACAATAGGAAGAAAGGAAGGACAAGGATGATAGTAAGTTCGTGTGGCTACAAAGGCTGGCAATGGGCACAACTTGTTTAAACTTTATTTTTAATTGTTTTCAGGATTTTTTATTAAGCTATAACTCCTTGTGCTCCCCTAATGACCCATCAGTAAAAATGGTTCTGAACTTACTGACCTTTTTAAAAAATTGTTTCTCCCTTTCTTCTATGTAGACCATCTCCAACCACCCCTCTGTCTAGAATTATTGGAGAGGAGGGGTGTATATAAACTATCCTCACAACTGCTTCAGATAGTAGGGCCTTCTCTCTTCCCTGGACTACTGTCTCCCAGGTGACTAAGAGATTGTCAGGGCCCTGGTTTTCCCCCTTTGACAGCAGCGGAGAGAATAGCAGGGGTTGGTCCCTGAGAAGAGGGCAGAAAACCTATTGGTTATGGATTGAGTGCTCTAATACTACCATGGTTTGGGGTCTGAAGGTGCCAGAAGGGCTTGCCTGTGGTCCAGGGCTGCTGGAACAAGAGTGCTCGAAAAGTCTGGCTCCAGGGGAGATGAGGGATGGGTGAGGAGCAAGCTCAGCTGTCCCCCGTAACCCTGCCTCAGTGGCAGTTCTACTGCTCCTGACTTTTCTCCTTTGGGAGAAGACAGGGGCCTTCTTAAAAGGCAGTTTCTTCAGGAAACTCCAAGGAAGGCTCTGCCCACACTGGGACCATGTGCCCCCAAAGTCCTGGTTCCACAGGGAGCTGATGTTCTGCTATCTTTATGTCTTGCATCTCTAGGTAATAAACATATTCACAGGGCTGTCCCCTTTGCTGGAGAGAGATTGTGGGTCCTGAACTACTAAAGAGATGTCTTTTATGTAATATATGGATACTTTTATATTGCTGGGTTAATTTCAATAGGGGATATTTGCTTATTGTAGATTCAGACTCGAAATAAAAAGTTAGATTGACATTTTGGAAGATGCGTATAGTGTGAGACCTTTGGATGGATGTGATTTAGCTTGGTGATTAAAGCAGTGGGATCTCTTACTGCACTAGCTGAGGAAAAGTGGGAGCAGGTGCTGATTCCTCAAGTCAGGGAGAAGAAACTGAGCCATTCTCTCCCCCAGTTCCATCTTGCTTGAACCGCTGATCTTTGGTGCACATGATATTGGAAATTCTTTGAAAAAGAAACATTTTCATCCTTAACCTTCAGAATCCTCCCTTTGGGTTTCTTTCATGACGTGCCAAACCGTATTGAAGGAAGGACATACTCCAGCACCTCTGCAAATTAATATTTCCTGATGTTACAGTTATTTACAGTACAATCATAGAACTTCTCTGCAGTCAGATCATTGTTCATGTAGCTCTCTCACTTCCATTTGCACTGCTCTTTCTGTGTTTCAGAACGGATGAGTTGATTCAAAAGACAATCCGTGAAAAGTTTGCCCAGTGCACTGTGCTGACCATTGCACACAGGTTGAACACCATTATCGACAGTGACAGGATTATGGTAAGAAAGTTAACAGCATTGGTTCAAATAAGATTGAATAGACATGGGTTTTTTTTTTATTCTGATCCAGGGAGGAAGAGAAGGTGGTTTTGGCAATTATAAATCTATGTAAAACTACCTTGACTAGCAGCTCATAGAAGTTAAGGATGGAAAAAGACCTATTAGATCACCCAGTCACTCTCTCTGCTGATGCAGCATTGTACTCTACAGTCAGGGTCCCATGTACTCTGCAGACATATAAATGTATTAAGTATCTTTCACTGCCATCTCTCGCTCCCCCTAGCTCATACCTGACAAAGACTCAGTGAAGTGCAATCCGTTGATTATTTTTCAGGAGGGGATATTTTTGCTGTGGTCTCCCGGCAACCTGGCTGCAGTCCCTGGGCCTTGGCTCCTGCAATGTTGTTTAGCCTGGGTCATAAAATTCTTCCTCCCCTGTGTGCCAGGGGAAAGAGGGAGCTTGTAGGTAGCTTTAGCAGATCCTCTCTTCAGCTTCCCAGTGCTCAGTTGCTTTGCTGTTCTCCAAACAGCCCCGCTTCCCAGCCTATACTTCTGGTACCTGATCTCCCTCCATCACCTTTATCTCTGCCCCCAGCCCCCACAATCTTACTTCCTGGGTGCAAACTGGACATTTTGGGCTCCCAGGCTTGAAGGAATAACTACCCTGAGTGGGGAAGGTTGCAGGAAGGGTTTGGTAGGCCAGGGAGACAGAAAAGAAAATGTCCAGCACCTGGCTTTAGTAAAATGCTGACTTATTCAGCAAAAATGCTGAATATTTTGGAACATGCCAAATTCCGTGTCTATAGAATTGTGGACCTTGATTGAGATGAATTAAACAGTTCACAGCTCTTAGGATTATTGTTTTAGGTTGTCTGCACTGTCAGGCCGGTATTACTGCATTGGTTTATGCTCAGTTAACTTCTTCAAGGTTATCTTCACGAACATAAGGGCTAATAACATAATGTGTCTTATACAGGAACAGATTCTGGAGATTAATTTTGTAACAAAAATTGAATTCCACAGTCATTGCATACACATGGCCCTGTCTACGGTACATGAATTAGTGTTTCCCCAAATAAATGTCCTATGCGGTGGTGGGGTTTCCACCACTTCCCTTGAGAGATTATTCAATAGCAATATGAGAAGAGTTGTATTGATATTTTATATATTTTCTTAATTTCATCACGTTATAGTATGTATACTTCCTTGTACCATCCTGATATAACTTTCCCTCCTTGATGTCTTCTGCAGCATTCAAATATTTGTATGTCCTCTTTTATAGTCACCAAACCAAATTATGAATACTCAAGTGAGACATTTAAGTCTTTCCTTGTAAGTAAGTCCCTCCAAATTCCTAATTATTAATCACTGTTGTTTCTGTTCTCTGAACTTCCTCCAATTTGTAAGGATCTTTCTGGCACTGATGTGTACAGAACTGCAAACAACATTTCATGTGCAGTTGTCTCAGAGATGTATAGAGAAGGACTGTTGCTTTCCTGCTCCATCATTGTTGTGTCTGAGCAGCCTAAATTTGTATTGGCCTATTTTGCTCCCATATTGTATTACAAACTTGTGTCTGATTTGATTCCTTGTTCCACTCTGTGTCTTCTAGCCTTCTATCAGAAGTACTGCTTTCCAGATTATTTCCTCCCATTGAATATCTATGTAAATTATATCTCAGTTTGTTATTTACTGCCCAAGTTTCTTCAGTCATCTGTGCTGTCTTACTATAAGAAACTTGAAAACTGGATATAGACATAGTACATCAAGATGGAGGTCAGCATGTTAAGAGAATGGAATGGCTCATCATCATCATCATCATCATCATCGTCAGCATGTTCCCTTTACGCCTCTGGTGTTTAGGGCAGTGACAAAGCTCCTCCACTCCTGTCTGTTTCTGGCAAGTCTTTCAATGGTTCCCCAGCTGTGCCCCAGGTCTTTCAACTCGGCTTCCACAGTTTTTTGCCATGTTTTTTTGGGGCGGCCTCATTTTCGCTTGCCTTCAGGTGTCCATCTTATTGCTACTCTGGTGATGGAATCAGTTTCCATCTGAAGCAAGTGGTTAATCCATCTCCCACACCTCCTGGCAATGATGGTGCTCATGTCCTCTTGGCTGCACTGTGTCAATAGATCTTGGTTTGAGATTGATCTGGGCCAAAAGATACGGAGCCTATAATCTCTTGTTGATTGATTTGAAATGAGCTTGATAGTAGTCAATGAAAGCAACTGCCAGTTGTGAAATGGTTTACTAGATGTGGATCTGTCATCTCATTTCTTAGGTCCCAATTATGCAGTTGGTAGCTCACAGCAGACTGCTACTCTTGCACAGAGCCTCAGTCAAGTTAATGCAACTCTGCATAGGCACAGCCATCCACCCACGTGCTTTTACTTGTAAGATGAGGGCTTTTGTGGGCACGTACATCACAAAAAGCAACAATAGAAATGACACTAGAGGTCACCCTTATGGTTGAACAGAAGGGTCAAGATTTTACAGAGCTGAAGACTGAAGTACACTCTCCCCCCTAGATGAGGGTGATATTAATAGAACCATCTTTATTAAACTTTTTCTCTCATAAAAGCTGAAATAGGGAGTGCTTTTATTCTCACTAGTTATTTTTTCCTCTTGGACACCATAAATGCATTTTAAACCAATAGTCAAGGATTGTAATGGTTGTGTGGTGTATACAAAAATGAAGCATCTGTGCCTATTGGTGTTCTGGAGCATCATAAACATTAGGCTATGAATTGGCAGATTATAGTTCACTGCTGGGTAGTCACTTCATAAATATTGTCTTGATAAGTCATGTAACTGCAAATGCTTACGGTGTAATAATTAAGTATTTCTTCACTGGTGACTACTTCCCCACAAAGACTGTTCTGGTTTTGTTTACTGCCACTATGTTGAACAAAACGCTTGTTCAGAAACAACTGCAACCTAATTAATAGCTTTGTTTGTATGTTGGCTATCCAAAGGGATTTCCACTTGTTTTGGATTATTAGGCACCATTAACATGTTAGATTCAGAATGCTATTATATAAAGATGTTTTCACGTTATTAACCATGGTACAGTCATAATGATGGCTACTTAAAAGGTAGACAAATTAAAAATAGTCTTTCTTCCCCTACTGCTCGCTCTCTTATGACTAAAGATAGTTCCTTTGTTGTAGCTCTAGAGTTAGCTTGCTATTTCTGATGTTTGATTGTTTCCCTTTAGCTTATATTACAGACCCCTTTCCTTTAAAAACCCTTTATGTCCACATACAATCCTATCTGACTTCTCTTGGAATGGTTTTGCTGTCCTTTCTAGATTGTATTAAGGAGAAGATTTACAGAGTGTCCCATAGGCTCAGCAAGCTTTACTAGTCCACATTGTTGGCTTGAGAATTCTGCAAGAATTTGCAGAGGGGAGAAACATAATACAGAAAGAATGAGAAATTTAATACCTATTGTGAGCCATTAAGAAACCTCTTTTCTTCAAGTCACTACACAGAGCTTTTCCTGGCTTGGAGCCACTTACAGCTGGTTTCCAGTAGCTATGAGTGAGACTTAATCTTCTCTCACTACACTAGCAGCAAGAAAGACACCAACATGAAACTATTGGCTCTGCCTCCAAAAGATCAGAAGCATTGTACGCCATTGAAAATAAGAACATAAGAACGACTGTACTGGGTCAAACCAATGGTGCATCTAGCTCAGAATTCTGTCTTCCAACAGTGGCCAATGCCAGGTGCTTTAGAGAGGCAGAACAGGCAATCATCTAGTAATCCACTCCCAGCTTCTGGCAGTCAGGGGCTAAACGGCAGTGTCTATGGAAGAGATACTTTTAAACAAAAGTATACTTAAAAAAAAAATCTGCATTCATATATACATGTACCTTATGGGAAGTGACCTATTAAAGAGGCTAGAAGGATTCTGGAATTCTAAAAAACAAAAGAAAACCAAAATAGTGTTCCGTATTCTTACAACAGCAAGAGACCGTTCTTCATTGTGGAAGTAGCACATCTAAATAAATATATTCTGTGCATGCAAACTAGCCTTCATGGATGATTCAGATTAATAAACAAATTACACTGCTCTACAGCCAAAATGCTTCTGAAATAAATGTAGTCAAACTTTACTAATTCTGGGTCACTGAGAATGAAAATGATGCTTAAAATTGTTGATTGGCTCTAGTTTTCAAGATATGCTATTGGGTCAGTGTATACGACCCTTGACTTGGGAATGGCGGAGGATAAGTGAGTTATAAAGGGAAGGGATCTCAATTTAAACCAAAAATGACTAAAATACATCTTTGACTGGATCTATGAATAAATCTATGACTGGGTTTGGACAGTACTTGCTTTTTAGGCAAAACAATGAATGATGCAATCTGAAGCTGGTATTGCGTCATACATGGTATGAATTGCATCATGTTATTCCTAGAAGTCATGGATGATGCAATCATAACGAAGCTTACATCACTCTGCTGAACAAATTGCCCTATATCAGCTCTAGAAATCATACAGTGTCGTGCTCTTATTTTTCAGTGTTTGATTTTTGCAAAGGGACACATTTCTGTTTAGCCAAAGTGAGCAGAGATGCCTCGTACTTGTGTGAACAGTGCAGATAACTTCTGCTATGTTTGTGGTGAAGTGACTTTTGCATCCCAAAAGCGCAGTATAACCACTATGGTTAAGAAAGCCTATCACCTTTATTTTGGCTGCAAAATTGGAGATCAGGACAAGAGGTGGGCCCCACACATATGCTGCAACACTTGTGCAACAAATCTTCGCCAGTGGTTGGACAGGAAAAGGAAATCTATGCCTTTTGCAGTGCCAATGATTTGGAGAGAGCCAACAGATCATACCAGCAATTGTTACTTCTGCATGGTGCCTCCAGTTGGGAAAGGTGTGTCAAAGAAGAAAAAGTGGACTGTGCATTATCCAAACATTCCATACGCTATACGCCCAGTACTCCACGGAGAAGGACTGCCGGTTCCTGATGCACCAGAATCATTCTCACTTGAGTCAGACAAGGAAGAGGATGGAACTTCTGGTCTTGAACCATCAATGTCACAGGACCCACATTTTCTCCCATCCTCCTCCTCTGAACCACACCTCATAACACAAGGTGAACTGAATGACCTTGTCAGGGATTTGGAACTACCCAAGAGTAAGGCAGAGCTGTTGGGCTCCAGACTACAGCAGTGGAATCTCCTGGCAGGTGATGTTAGGGTTTCCATGTTCCGTGACCGTCAAAAGGATCTTATCCCATTCTTCTTCATGGAAGGTGATCTTGTAGCCTGCAACAACATCGATGGTGTGATGGCAGCCCTCAACATCGTTCACGATCCAGATGAGTGGAGACTGTTCATTGATTCATCGAAGACGAGTCTTAAAGCTGTTTTACTGCATAATGGCAATGTTTTGCCATCAATTCCAGTTGGTCATGCAGTCCACATGAAGGAAACCTATGACAACATGAAACAACTTTTGAGGTGCATAAACTATGACCAACATCAGTGGCAGCTTTGTGGCGATTTGAAGGTTGTTGCTCTCTTGCTTGGTCTGCAGACTGCATACACAAAGTACTGCTGTTTTAGTCGTTCAAGAGATTCCCACTACATCAAGAAAGATTGGCCACTCCGACAGTCATTGGAGCCTGGGAGGAAAAGTGTTCAGCATCCACCACTTGTTGAATCAAGGAATATTTTGTTACTACACTTACACATCAAGCTGGGTCTGATGAAGAACTTTGTCAAGGCCATTGACAAAACACAAGCAGCTTTCAAGTACCTCCGTGGAAAATTTCCAAGGTTAAGTGAAGCTAAGATAAAGGAAGGTGTCTTTGTTGGTCCTCAGATTCATGAACTTCTTCGAGATGATGCATTTGACCATGCACTGTGTGGCAAGGAAAAGACGGCATGGAAAGCCTTCCAGTTAGTGGCAATACATTTTCTCAGAAACAACAAGGCAGACAACTACAGGTTGTTGGTGGAAAACCTCCTCAAGGCATACAAAAGCCTTGGTTGCAACATGTCACTAAAGATACATTTTTTGCGCTCTCATCTAGATTTTTTTCCACCGAACTGTGGAGCAGTGAGCGACGAGCACGGCGAGCGATTTCACCAGGACATTGCAACAATGAAGAAACGCTATCAGGGCAAATGGAGCCCATCAATGCTTGCAGACTATTGCTGGACAGTGACAAGAGATGCTCCATTTAATGAATACAAGAGACAAGCCAAGAAGCGCCGAGTAGACACTGAATAGGACTAAACTATGTTCAGAATAGTTTTTTGCCTTTTGTTTCATAATAAATTTTATTTATATAACCCTTTTGCTGATTTTTAAAGTGTTACATGAACAGGACAGGTGAAATATTATCATGTAAAGCAACCATAAACACATGAAAAGACCTAGGTTTACAATTTATGATTAAAACTCTATCTACACAATATACATAGACATAAAATGTAAAAACTTAAATATCTTAGAAACAGTAGCCAATCAGTTGTTTTAATTGTCATATTTGAATTCAGCACATCAAAATACATAATAAATAGCACATTTTATCTCTGAAGCAGACGACTTCTCAAATATTGTAGACCAGTGTTACTTAAAAGTCAGAGAATTTCAAAAGTTAAGGCTAAATAATTAACCTTAACTGTATTCCCTTTGTGCGTATATTTTCAGATATGGGCTCTCAATATTACAATGTGTTATTTCTTAAATACAGATGTGTAACTGTGACAAGGTATGTAAAGCCCACACCAGGCAGGAAGGGGTTAAGGAGCTGCTCTGTGCTGGAGTGGTCCACATTTGTGAGTCATGTCAAGAATGGAGGAGGAGGAGGAGCTCTGGGAGGAGAACTGAATGTTCAACTTCCTAGCTCCCAGGGAAAAGCCTGGCAGACAGCAGAGCCTACCCCCTCACTGAAAAGAAGACCCAAGTCACATGAGGCAAAGGAGGCTATATCTTATTCCTTCCATTGTTGGTGAACCAGTGGACGTGGAGCTGGATTGTAAGCCATCCAAGGCCCCTCTGAAGGAGGAGAGGCCAATGGCCTGTCTGGGACTGTCTATATAGTCCCTTTTCCTTCACTTATGTTGCTACTCCTAAGTTGTTTGTTCCCTGGGATCTCAAAAGGGGTAAGCATCCTAAGGAACTTGGCCGGAGGGCTGAGTGCTATTGAGTGCCCCTTCGGAGTGCTATTGAGTGCCCCTACTTAAGTGACCAGACACAGAATAAGCATACAACTCTGTCAACACTCCAACACGGTGTTGTTGAGGGGTCATAACCCTGAAAATAACATGATACAAATTGCAGGGGTGCGGGGGAGGAAGGGGGTAAGAGTAAAAATACAAAAATGGAAATGAGCTATTTATCTTCCAGGACTTGTAATTTTCTACACCTTTTATATTTTTCTGCTCCTGATGAAAACTGCCTCCAATTCTAGGCCATCCCAAATTTATGCTGTCTCAAATTATAGGCTTTCAATAACTTATCAGGATTTAAGTGCAGACTTCAAACATAACTTTAGACTTGCTGAACTCACTTTCTTCAAGCTGGGCTTGTTTTATAAATCTCACCAAAATCTAATAACTAGAGCTAGGCAGGAAACTGTTTTCTTGCCCTGTGAAAATTTCAAATATTTTCCAATTATATACCAGATAGAACCATGACCTTTTTAAAATTTTGGTGAGAGAGAGTAACACCAACCCAGAATAGTCCATTGGTGTTCCACTTTGTATTAAATATTCATTAGTACAGAGAGCAAGAGAAAGAGACTGATTTTATATCCCACTGGTTAGGGCACTGCTCTAGGATGTGGGAGACCTAGGTTCAAATCCCATCTTCAGATATACAAAGTGGAACTGCTCTGACAGAAGACACTGAGAGAGAATCACCCAGAATACCCAATAGTCTCATAGACTTTAAGGCCAGAAGACACCATCATGATCATTTGCTCTGACCTCTTGCACATTTCAGGCCATAGAACCTCACCCACCCACTCCTGTAATAGACCCATGACCTCTGACTCAGTTATTGAAGTCCTCAAATCATGATTTAAAGACTTCAAGTTACAGAGAATCCACCATTTACACTAGTTTAAACCTGCATGTGACCTGCATGCCCCATCCTGCAGAGGAAGGCAAAAAACTCCCAGGGGCTCTGCCAATCTGACCAGGGGAAAAAATTCCTTCCCAACCCTATATATGGCAGTCAGTTGAGCATTTCGGCAGGATCCACCAGCCAGACACGAGGAAAGAATTTTCTCTGGTAACTCAGAGCCCTTGCCATCTAGTGTCCCATCACTGGCCACTGGGGATACAGTAACTCCTCACTTAATGCTGTAGTTATGTTCCTGAAAAATTCAACTTTAAGCGAAACGATGTTAAGCGAATCCAACTCCCCCATAAGGGGGTTAGGTTCCAGGAAATTTTTTTTCGTCAGACAAAAGACTATATTATATACACACACACACACAAGTTTTAAACAAACAATTTAATACTGATACACAGTGATGATGCTTGTGAAGCTTGGTTGAGGTGGAGGAGTCTGAGGGTGGGATATTTCCCAGGGAATACCTTACTGCTAAATGATGAACTAGCAATTGGCTGAGCCCTCAAGGGTTAACTCTCACACTCTACAAGGCAGCAGGAATGGAGGGAGGGGAGACCACATTGCAGACAGAGTCACACACCGTGTGTGTGAGCAAGAGAGATGCGCATTTCCCCTTTAAGTACACTGCTTTGTTAATTAGATCAGCTTGCTGAAACCGCAGCTGCTGACAGCAAGCTCCCTCCGTCCTGAGCCCTGTCGTGGGTCCCCCCTGCTCTATGGAAGATGGGGTAAGCAGGGTGCAGGAGCGGGGGGGAGGGGGACACCCTGACATTAGCCCCCCTCTTCCTCCCCTCCCCCCCCCGCACATCAAGCAGGAGTCTTGGGGAGCAGCTCCAAGGCAGAGAGCAGGAGCAGCACATGGTAGTGGGGGGAGGGACAGCTGCAATTGCTAGCCTGCTGGGCAGCTGCTGCACAGGGATCTTAGGGAGCGGGGAGCTGATGGGGGACTGCCGGTCCACCCTGGTTCCAAGCCCCCACCAGCTAGCTGCAACAGGCTGCTCTTCCTGCAAGCAGTGGACAAAGCAGGCAGCTGCCAAACGACGTTAGAAGGGAGCATTGCACAGCTTTAAACGAGCATGTTCCCTAATTTATCAGCAACGTAACAATGAAACAACGTTAACCGGGACGACTTTAAGTGAGGAGTTACTGTATTTGCCACTAGCAGTTGAAGATTGGCTACATGCTATTGTAGGCAGTCTTCTCATACCATCCCCTCCATAAAGTTATCAAGCGCAGTCTTGAAGCAAGTGGGGTTTTTTGCCTGCTCCCCGCCCCACCCGTTGCTCTTGTGTCAATGTTGGTGCTTAACTTAAATAACTCCTCCCTCTCCCTGGTATTTATCACTCTGATATATTTAAAGAGAGAAATCATATCTCCCCTCAGCCTTTTTTTCATTAGACTAAGCAAGCCAAGCTCTTTGAGTTTCCTCTCCTAAGGTAGGTTTCTCTGCACCTGTTCCAATTTGAATTAATCTTTCTTAAACATGGGAGACCAGAATTTCACATAGTGTTCCAGATGAGGTCTCACCAGTGCCTTGTATAATCTCTACTGATGCATCCTAGGACTTCATTAGCTTTTTTCACAGCTGCATCACATTGGCAGCTCATCCTGTGATCAACCAATACACCCAGGTCTTTCTTCTCCTCTGTTGCTTCCAACTGATAAGTCCCCAGCTTACAGCAAAAATTCTTGTTATTCATCTGTAAGTGCATGACCTTGCACTAATAAATTTCATCTCTTTTGTATTACTCCAGCTTCAAGGTCATCCGGATCTTCTTGTATGATATTCTGATCCTCTTCCGTATTGGCAATACCTCCCAACTTTGTGTCATCTGCAGATTTTATTAGCACACTCCCACTTTTTGTGCTAAGGTCATTAATAAACGTGTTAAATAAGGTTGGTCCCCAATCCCTGAGGAACTCCACTAGTAACCTCCCTCCAGCCTGAGAGATCACCTGTCAGTATGACCCGTTGTAGTCTCCCCTTTATCCAGTTCCTTATCCACCTTTCAATTTTCATATTAATCCCATTCTTCTCCAATTTAACTAATAATTTTCCATGTAGAACTGTATTAAATGCCTCACTGAAATATAGGTAGATTAGATCTACTGCATTTCCGTTGTCTAAAAAATCTGTTATCTTCTCAAAGAAAAAGATCAATTTGGTCTGTCACCATCTACTTTTTGTAAAAACATGTTGTATTTTATCCCTATTACTGTTTATCTCTATGTCCTTAAGTACTTTCTCTTTCAAAATTTGTTCCAAGACCTTGCATACAATGGAGGTTAAACTAACAGGCTTCCTGGGTCACATTTTTTCCCTTTCTTAAAAATAGGAACTACATTAGCAATCCTCCAGTGATAGGGTACAGCCCCTGAGTTTACAAATTCATTAAAAATCCTTGCTATTGGACTTGCAATTTCATGTGCCAGTTCCTTCAATATTCTTGGATGGAGATTATCTGGGCCCCCTGATTTAGTCCCATTAAGACGTTTGAGTTTGACCTCCACCCTCGGATGTGGTAATTTCTCCTTCATATCCTCATTTCTATTAGCCCCCCTGCCACTACTCCCAAATTCCTCATTACCCTTATTAAAAACTGAGGCAAGGTATTTGTTTAGGTTTGGGCCATGCCTGGATTATCTTTAATCTCCACCACATCTTCAGTGCTTCTTTCCTCCTTTTCTTTTTATTTATATGGCTATAGAACCTTTTACTATTGGTTTTAATAATTTCTTTTGCAAGGTCCAATTTTGCTTGGCTTTTGGCAGTTCTCACTTTTCCCCTACACTTTCTGAGCTCCAAGGTCACTTACCTTGCTGATCGATCTCATCTTCCATTCCTTGTAGCTTTCTGCTTTCTCTTAATCACCTGTTTGAGATTCTTGTTCAACCAGCTTGGTCTAGAATCCTTCTCTATGAATATTTCCCTCTTCTTGGGATGCAGGCTTTAGATAGTTTCTGCATCTTTGACTTGAAGTAATTCCAAGCCTCTTCCACATTCAGGTCTTTGAGTTCTTCAGTTCCCTTCCCTAATTCCCTTAATTTTTTTAAGTTTGCCCTTTTGAAATCAAGGGTCCTCATTGCAGATCTATTTTTGTTTATCTTTCCATTTAGTTTAAAATGAATTAGCTCATGATCACTTGAACAAAAGTTCTCTCCTACAACCAGTTTTTCTGTGAGGTCCTCACTATTCACCAATAAAAATTCTAAAATGGCATCACATCTTGTAGATTTGGTGACTGGTGAAGAAATATGTCAGCTATCACATCTAGGAAAATATGGGTCCTACTATTATTAGTATCACTTGTCCTCCAATCTATATCTGAGAAATTAGTCTCTCTAAATCACACAATTCCCAGTAGTATTTATTTAATTAAAAACATTAAAGTCTCTATCCTTCTCCAAATTGGATCCTGAGGGTCTGTAGCAAGCACTAACCCAGGGGACCCTCTGGTAGCTTTCTTCCCCAAAGTGATTTTGGGCCTAAAC
The DNA here is from genome assembly GCF_011386835.1 of Chrysemys picta bellii. Lineage (NCBI taxonomy): Eukaryota > Metazoa > Chordata > Testudines > Emydidae > Chrysemys > Chrysemys picta. The sequence goes on from NC_088791.1 coordinate 259,523,383, forward strand.
AGACTCTGTTTTATCCATTCCATCACTTCTAATTTCTTTACAGTCTACCTCATCATTAATATACTATACTACTCCATCACTTTTACCTTTATTTCTGTCTTTCCTGAATAGCACATACCCTTCAATACCTGTACTCCAATCTTTACTATTCCAGCATGTTTCTGTTATCCCTATAATATCTGGTTTCACTTCCTGCACCAGTAGTCCTAGTTCCTCCATTTTGTTACCCAGGGTCCTTGCTTTGGTGTATAAACATCTGTTTTTTCTGCTTGGCTTCACCCAGATCCCTCATTCAATTAGGTACAGTCATTCTACTGCCAGTATTGCCTACCTGGTAGCTTCATTGGTATTGACACTATCTTTTCTCTTGATGTCCATTCTCCTACCCTCTATTATTTCTTTGTCCGTTGCTGTATTCTCTCTTACTTGATTTTCCTCCAGATCGATGTTAGAATTAGGCATGGACATTACGTGAGCATCTCCCAACCATCTCACCTGAGTTCCTAGTTTAAAGCTCTTTTAATCACTTGTGCCAACTTCCATCCCAGAAGTCTATATCCCTCCCTACTCAGGTGGAGTCCATCCCATGAGAACAAACCTCTGTCCATGAATGCCTCCCAGTGGTCGAACATCCCAAAGCCCTCCTTATACCACCACTGCCTGAGCCATCTGTTGATCATCATAATTTTGTTTTACCTTTGTTCTCCTTCTCCAGTCTGGTAGTTAGGGCACTCAGCTGAGAGGTGGGAGAACAGCAGAACAGGGTCTTGAATGTAGGTCCCCCCACCCCAGGTGAGTGGCATAACCAATGGGCTATACAGAATGGGGGAGGTCTGTCAGACCAGAAATTCCATCCTGGACCTGAGAAACCTTTTGTGGTTAACATTTCATCAAAACCGGCACATTTCTGCAAAATGTTTGGATTTCAGTGAATCAACATTATCTCATGAAAAACTGTTCTGTTGAAAAATTCCTGACCAGCTCTACTAAAACCAAGCTAAATTAAAAGAAAATCTGCTAATAAGTTTCAAGGTGCAACCGTTTGCATTCAGTATATGCACTGAGAATGAGCTATCCTAACAAAACCATTGTGCACAAAGAAATTGTAGAAAATTCTGACCCTAGTGCTGAACTGGTGACTTTAAAGTGGAGTTCTACCCTCAGCAAAAACCTGTGCAACCCCATTAGCCTAAAAAAGGGGCATAATCTGAAGACAGTGGGATGCATGCATGCTGAAGGCTTAATATGTCCTGCAGAAACTTTAATAGCGATGCAAGACTAACTGTCAGAGCCAAGGATGAGTTTGTGGGCTGGTATTTGGTATCAACATGGTCACTTGCAACCTTAGCAAATTTGACATTAAAATCAGTGGCACTGGTAATGTGGACCCCTACAATTGATATTTTTACAGTTTGGAGTGAAATCATACTTAACTAAAACAAACAAAGCTGGCTTAAACCACATATCTAAATGCAATCTGCAAAACAAAACAAGTTTGATATTTCCTTCATAAGTAATGATAGTACTTGGTAAGGATAGTGAAAGTAACCAGAACACATTTCTAATTGGAATAGGGGGACAAGTTGTTGCTGATTTTTGTTTAATGCTCAAATATTTAAATGGCTAGATTGAGTTGGCTAAAACTTTCAACAATATTCATGTTTAGGCTGAGTCCAAGCATGGAAAATTTTAGATCAAGGACATTTTTGAGAAAGTCATGAGCAAATATAAAAGTTAGGTTAGTGTAAAAAATGGTAAATCTTCTATTCACACCCACTATAATAATCTGTTCTATTTTTGAAAAGGAAAGAAGCTTAACTGAAAGAGAAAAAGGAAGAACAGAATTCCTTTTACCCAACTACAGACAGAGTTGGCCTTAGGAATTGTTTTAATTCTAGTCTGTTCCATCCCTAAAGCCATATTTCTGGTTTCATAATCCAGGTCACACCTTAAGATGATCTCCACTATATCTTTCTTAATTACAAATATGTTTATCAAAACTTCAAACACTTGAAATCATTGAGAGAAGAGTTGTATTGTGTAAGATGATACTTTTCCAACACAATCACATCAATGAGTAATAACATTTTGCATTTATACAGAACCTTTCATCTGGAAATTTCAAAGCTCAGTACAAACATTAATTAATTAAACCTCAACAACCCCTCGAGGTAGGGAAGTATTCAGAGTTATTGAAACTAGAATTGGAAAAGACTTGTTAGGTCAGATCATCTAACCCATCTCCTGTAATAATAATACCATAATAATAATCTTCCCATGTTACAGATGGGTAAATTGAGGGACACAGAGATTAAGGGACATGCCCAAAGTCACAGTGAGCCATCAGCAGAACTAAAAATACTCGAGTCCTGATGCTTTTGTCCGATGTGAACCCTACATCATGGTGCTTTTCTCTGAGGAATCTTTGAAGTGCTGAGAAATATTTGCCAAATTTCTGAATTATAGTGATGTTTCCCTCCTGGAGACTTTCATATCAGTGGAATGTTTCTTTGATATGGAAACTGTGTGTGCAAACAATACTTCATCTTCTAATGTAAAAAAATGTAGTTCACCATTCTGGTAAAAGGGAATTTCAAACTTATGGGGAGTGTTACTTTGTTGTACAGAAAACATGTTTTGATTACATCCTGAAATGACTAATATCCAGGCAGACAATGTGAAAGTATTGTAATGTACTTCACAGCCAGAGCGCAAGAGTTCAGACAGCAATAAGCCAATATCCATTGTTCTGTTGGGAAATGCTTAGACTCAGTCTGATCCACTCTATTTTATCAGCAGCTGTTATACCAATCTGGCCTTATGTCTGTCTGTAAGTACCAAGCAGAGGTAACAAAATATAACATCATTTATCCTACAAAGGCCATGGCGTTTTTAGAAGCATGAGAAACAAGAAATGATACTCTTGAAGGAGAAACGAAGAATGACACACATTCTGTGGTGTTGGTGTATTCTCTTTAAAATGGTGGATCCATGTGTAGAGTTGTTCTTTGTTTTTTAAATTGAAAGCGTTTGCCAGTTTATATTGAGGAAACCATTGAAATTTCTCATTACTCAACCAATTTACAACTGATTTTTTTATCTATTGTTCGTGTAAACTAGAGTTATGTTCTCTGTCAATAAAAGTAATTTCTTAAGCTCTCTAGTGAATCTCTTTCATTCTAGTTGTCCCCATGTTTTTTGTTGTTTTTAATGTATTGTGCCCTTGGTAAAGTTTATTCCAGGTTCCTATATATTGTTGTGCGTATCTTGCATGTATGGATGAGTTTACCAGTTTGAATGGGGGAAGCTGGTAGATAGGATAAATGCTGTGTTAGCACCACTCTGAATACAATGGTTTACAGGCTCATCTTTTGCTTTTTGTGTTAATGGAAATCATTGGCTGTCATTATTATAGATAATCTTACAAGTTCTTTTAAGCTGACCATATAGGCGGTTTGATCTTGTAGAAAAGTGTGAAGTTAGTTGCAATGCAGTTTCTTGTAGAAGCTGAGCATATCACCAGGAAAGTTGATTCTCTCTGCCCAAATGTTGCTGTCTAGAATCATTTATTTGGTGAAGAGCTACTGCCTAAAGGATATACTGACTCTTGCAAGCATTACCATGAGACAGAAGCCCTGCATGTGCAAAAAGCTGGCTGAGATAGATCATCTAGCCAAGACTGTAGAGTTTGCTGGACCCCAGCATGAACTGGGAAACCATGAAACATCCTGAGGAGCAGAAGTTGTTCCATTTGCATGCACAGCTTGAAATCCAAAAGTGGAGAGAACTGCAATGAGGGTATAAAATGTATACAATATTCTATAGAAAAGCACAGAAACCCAAGAAGCATCTGATCTTATAGTGATCCTGGATCATGAATTGATCAACTGGGTAAGGTCAGTGGGAAACATCACAGTTCTAGTGCCATTGACACCAATCAAAACAGGACCCTCTGTTACTTTCAATCAAAACAGATGACCTACTGAAAGAATACAAAGATGTTTTTGAGGGTTACAGCAGTTATTTGGGGGCAAAATTTTCAAACTTCCGAGCCTAAAGTCAGGCTCCTAAATCCATATTTAGGCACCTGAATCAATGACCCTGTTATTCAAAAGTACTAAGCATCAGCAGCTTCTATAAAGGTTAGGTTTCTAGTTTTGAAAATATTGGCCAGAGAACACCAGATTAAGGTCTAGATTCCAATAGGTCTCAGAGTATGTACCATGGTCCAAGAAAAATCGCACTTGTACTGCAACACAAAAATCAATCAGTCAGGTAATGAAATATTGAAACTGGAACATGTAGAGGTAATTGTCAAAGTAGATGACCCTACAGAGAAGGTGATTGAATTCTGCAGTGGTAGAGGAGAAGCTGCACACAGGAGAGCTACAGCTGTGCTGAGTTCCATGACCAGGGCCGGCTCCAGGCACCAGCGAAGGAAGCAGGTGCCTGGGGAAGCCAATAGAAAGGGGCAGCACTCCGCCCATTATTGGGGCAGCGGGTCCTTCAGTCCCTCTCTTCCTCTTCGGCGGCAACTCTATTGCTCCGCTTCAGTCTTCGGCAGCACTTAGGCGGCAGCTCAATCCCTGCGCTTCAGACTTTGGCAGCGGGTCCTTCACTCCCTCCCTTCCTCTTTGGCGACACTTCAATTGGGTTTTTCTTTTTCTTTCTTAGCCGCTTGGGGTGGCAAAAAGGCTGGAGCCGGCCCTGTCCATGACACCTGAACAAGGGAATCAAATGGGACCATTACCAGAGGCATACGTTTGATGAAGTGACAAGTACATTCTTGGGATACCCAGTTTTCCAGTGTCTGAAAGGCAAGGCTGGAAAAACTGGAAAAGAAATTCAATACTTATCGCTAGAGCTGGTTGGAAAAATTTTGACAAAACGTTCTGTCATCAGAATTTGCCAATACATCAAAATCAAAACATTTTGCAGAAACTGTTCAGTTCTGACAAAATCCTGCTGGAAACCAGGCAGGATTCCAGCCGGGTTGTCTCTTCGGCAGTCTTCCTGGCATGCTTCTGAGGAGCCTGAGCTTCCAGGCTCCCAGCTACTTCGCAACCCACCAGACTCATGAGTTCTTGGCAGCCCAGGATTTCTGGGTTCCCTGCTCCTTGGCAGCCCACCAGGTGGGCTGTCCTGGAGCTGGAACTTCCAGTAGAGCTGGGCTGAAAATTAGAACAAAACCAAATTTGGAAATCTCAAAATTCTCCACAAAATGGAATTACCATTCTTTAGCCAGGTTTACTAACCATGTTTACTATCCCACAAGGGAAAGACTTATTTACCTGCTTACTGTTTGGTACTCATTCAGCTCACGAAGTGTTTCAAAAGACCCTGGATTAAAGCTCTGCAGTGCTTTGTGGGGCTGAGGAGGACATATTGATGTTTGTGCTTTGTGCTGAGGAAAACGATGCCGAGCCATGTGCTATGCACCAGATATCTGGACAAATGTATCAAAACAACTGAAATAAAGTATGTCAGTCACATTCCCTCAGCTGAAGGCATCAGACCTGGCCCAGCAAACTCAGCAGCAATCTCTGAAATGAGACAGTCAGAATCCTGCTGAGCTTGAAAAGAAAATTGTTGATTTACCTTGCCAAGTTCAAACCACACCTCTCAGATGAGTTGGCATCACTAAGAGATCTCCTAAAGAAAGAGTCAGACTAAGTTTCAATAGGACGCCCAGCAAGGTTCTGCCATCACCTAAATGAAACAATTAATTGCTAATGCAAGCACATTGGGCTAAAGCAGTGTCTTTATGTGGAAGCATCGAAGTGAAGACTTGGATTTGAGTTACTGCAAGAAGTGAAGACTGTTTCATGCATTCAAGTCTCTCATCTCCACAGAAATAATCTATGTCCAGATTGAAAAAGAAATTCATGCAGTTGTGTTCGTTGTGAGCACTTCCATCAATACAATTTGGGGAGAAGGGCGGAAGGACAATGGAGTCAGATCCTTTGGAGGCAACCACAGGTAATAAAACCCAGATAGCAGCAGCACCAAACTAAAAAAAAATGATTTTTTTTGCTTCTGCAGAAACCCAACATTATTGTTAAACACCGACCAGAAAAGGACATACCAGTTACTGAAACCTTAAGCAGATCATTTCTGGCATAACATGGCAATTTGCAAGAGTCATTTGAGCCACAAGTTCATTGTCAAGCATGAAAATGGCTGAACTAAGGGTCGCAACCAAGCTAGGTCTCCATTTATCTACACTGAAGAAACCTATCATTGCTGGCTGGTCATAAGAAAATGTTTGTCACAGTTGTTGGAGTTCTGGACATTCTATGAGTAGCTAGTAGTTATGTATGATCTGACTCCTCCAGGTGAAATATTTGTGGTTTCATGGTCACTGAGCTTGGAAAGGATATGGATAATTCTTTCAAGACACACTGTGATAAAGTAGTGCATGGCTCAAGCTTTGCTCTTTGGTCTCTTAAGAATGGACAAATAGAAGACGTGCTAAAGTTTGTGCTGCTGTGAGAAACCTGCAAGTGAAACTCTTGGAAGCATGTAATCCCTTAACATACTGTCTTGCCCGTGGCAGGAGGTGGTAGCTGACCTTTGCACACTGTATAGTGAAAACAATGTGAATCTAGTAGTATATTATAGATGTTGTTTTGAGTTGCAGAGACTGAAGAATGCAAAAACTTCCACAGTGGCTGGTACACATAGACATCTTTGCCCAACACAGAATACATGAGGTGTTGGTATCAGACGATGGCCACCAGTGTAGGGATTTCAGCAGTTTGCACATGGCTATGATTTTTGTTATGCCATAATAGCTAGCTACAGATGTCTGCAATCAAATGGGCAAATAGTAAAAGACTAGACTGTTAGGCACCTACTAGTAAAGGTTGACAAGAGTGGAGGTGACTCATACCTTAATTTGTTGGGGTAGAGCAATTTGCTAATGGATGGTAGCATGGTCAACTTCCAGTGAGCTATAATTTAAGACTAAGCAGTCCCACCCATCCAGATGCTAGAACAAGACTACTTAGCATTACTTCTCCCCCAGAAAGTGGGGAGAGAGAGTATTCAGAATCCTAATGGTCAGCGGCATTGTCACACCATAGTCCTATCTGGACATTGGAGAAATGGTTAGGAGCATGAAAAGACAACTGTTCAAATCAAATGAAGTTAAAGGTGCCATTGTGCTCAGCACTGTACGGGGGTGGGGGAAAATACAGCAAGTGGTACCGTATGTGAAAACAGTGCCAAATTTGAGCTGCCTTTAACTGTGGAGAGTCCTGTGGCACCTTTAAGACTAACAGAAGTATTGGAGCATAAGCTTTCGTGGGTGAATGCCCACTTCATCAGACGCAAGTGTGCGTCTGATGAAGTGGGCATTTGCGTCTGATGAAGTGGGCATTCACCCACGAAAGCTTATGCTCCAATACTTCTGTTAGTCTTAAAGGTGCCACAGGACCCTCTGTTGCTTTTTACAGATTCAGACTAACACAGCTACCCCTCTGTTATTTAACAGTGGAGTAGTTGTACCAAATCTCAGGAAGGGTGTGAGGAACATTTATATCATGTGTGGAGAGTAAAACCTTTGAAAATTATTCCTGAACTGTATTTGCAGTCTTCTTTGTATCCTCAGGTCACAACCATGTACCAGGAAGGATGAGATCTACAAAATGATTTTTATGAGAAATGTGTATAAGTTTCTGAGCTGGCTAGGCAAACCATGATGAGGAGGAAATGGCTTAACACTTAGATCTGAGTTTATTCAAATTGGGACACAAGCTGCTGAATTCTTTCCCACAAAGCTATGCATTATCTAGAGTCTTGGATAAAATATATTTCTTATAATTATGATGCAATTAAAAGTGTCTCCTAAGTACTCCTCTCTTGCCAGCATTTTGTTGAAGATCAGCTTGATGTGTCCTCTGAGGATAACTCTGTTTAAAGTATTTTTCCCTAGTAGGATTTTGAACTTTATAATGATTTTGTTTAGTTATGTTCTCCCTAAATCCAAATTAATTCAGATATATTCCCCGGGAGAAAATTTGCTTGAATTAGTTTCCTTTTTAATAGGAAATAAAAACATTTATGGTCAACTCTTGAATGTCCAGTTTTCCCTGTGGCTACATGGTGAATATTATTCATTCTTTAATAATTGAAATAGACCACCACTCCCTTGTAATCTATTTTTCTCAGAATGTTTTATAAAACTGTAGTGATTCTATTTGTTTGGCTGCTTTCATTGTTGAAAGTTAGAAAATAATATATACAAAGTTTAAAAAAAACTGTTTATCTTTTGTCTCTCTGTTGGATAGCCACAGTTACACAATATTTGTTAGACCACTTTCAAAGGCTGTATGCTTTACCTTAATCTGTAGCTTATGATACATTAGCTTGATGAGGTAATGCAGGTAACACAGATCATGTAAGAAGAAAAGTATTATTCACTTTCAAAATTAATATTTATATAGAGTATGGTGAATGTATGTCATTTGAATTCACCAAGTCCTGCATAACTCAGTAATGTGGGACAGATACAGGGATATACAAAGAAACATAAATAGTTCACATGCTTTGTCACTTACGTTTCGATGCATAAATCCAATCTTGTTTTTATATAGTATGTACTTTCTTTGTCTTCAAAGTCTTTTAAACCCCTTTTACTCTTTGTCAAAAAGACCTCTAGATTTAACATAACTTTTCTTTATCCTGTATTTTATACTTTGGCTTATATTTTTCTACATTTGTTAAGTGAGCTGCAAAAGTAAGCATGAATACAGAACGAGCAACCAGAATGTGCTCAATGTGCAAAATAATCAGTCTGTGAGGGGAGTTCAATACATAATAAATTTAAACTAATCTTAAGCAAAAAGTAATGTTCCTGAAGTCTGCTGGCCAGTTTTCTTTGCTGTGGACACTCAGAATGCATCATTCTTTGAGATCACAGATAGTGAAAAAATCTACTATTGCACAGAGTGGGCCCAGGTTAATAAATAAAAATGAAATTATAAAAAATAATCCTTAAAAATTGCACCAGTTAAGGGAAGAAAACATACTATTGCAATAGATACCAGAGAAAAAATGGCCAACAAGCTTGTGGCATTAAAAAAAAAATCTTGATATAAAAAGTAGCTCAAATATTTTTGTGGCAAAAGCAAATAGCCCCCAGAGGCTGGCTAGAGAGGCCATGGGGAGGATATATTTTTGTATGGATAACACTGTACTTCCAAATTTGCTTTTGCAAGTCACTGTAAAATTGCTGCTTTCCTCTAATTTTGTTAAATCCTTTCCCACTCTTTTCTCTGTTGATCTCTCTCTCCTTGTCAAACTAAACTTTAGTAGTGCCTTCTATCCAATGTGGTACTATTCCCTTTTGGTAACTCTCACACTAAGTTGTGTGTGATGGGGCAGATGACAACTATTCACCCCAAGAAGACTCCACAACTCAGATTAAACATTCGGTGATTCAGAAATGGCTAGGGGGCTCCATTCAAGAACCAAGAGACACATTTACACATTTTTAAAGTAAAAACTGTAAGGCCAATACTGCCTGAGTACAAATGGCATTCTGGGCAGAAATAAATTATAATCACATGCACTTTGCATATTAAGGTGGATCGATGTCTTCCATTAACTTTAAAGATTGCCTTTCATATAGTCCTGTGGGTGATCACCAAGATCCTATCTTGTAAACTCGTACTCACGTGAGTTATTCTTACTCAGGAGAATAGCCCCATGAAAGTAAATGACAAGATTAGACATAAGGGTCTGACTTTCCTCAGCTTTGCTCCTTGTGTAGTCATGTATACCGGGGCAGAATGAGTGCAAAGTGGGTAAAATGCTGCCAAATCAAAATGGTTGCTTTTACACTCACTTTGCACAGTCATAAATTAATGATGCACAAGGTGCAAGGCAGTGGAGAATCAGGCCCTAATTTATATACCACCACTTTGGGTTTATAAAGCTTTTTTATCCAAAGATCTCAAATAACTTTACAAGCAGTTCATAATCCTTACAACATCCCTGTGAGGCTACAAATAGTGAAACTGAGGCACTGAGAAATTAAGTGATTTGTCTTAGGTGTCAGATAAAATCTGTGTCAGCACTTACACTCAAATCAAGATCTGACTTCAGTCTAACACCAACACCTGCCTGAGCCTCCATGCTTATTTTACTCTTGTCTGATCTTGCTAACTGAGAGTCTGTCTGGCTTTTCTGGACCAAATTCAACAGGTACAACTACCTGGGAAAGTAGTATTCTGGGCTGAATTTAGCCATATTGCACGGTGATATGAGTTACACTTTGGATGTAATTTGATCAGAAGATAAGTGTCAGTGGTTAAGGGCCAGATTCTGTATTTCTTACACTGAGTAGCAGCTTATTTTGCGCATAATGATATTGATTTTAATAGGTCTAACTCTTGGAGTAAAGTACTACTCATTCTGAGTGTGACTTTTGGCCAAAGTATTTTATTTATTTTGATTTTTATATTTGGCTACTTAAAGAAGTGTGCCTATCTTTTACTCTAGGCATTCATGGACTATTCTTAAATGTATAAGCACCCAATAGACCATACCTATAGCCCCCCTCTCCTTTAACCATTAATCAGTATTCATATCTACTAATGATAATCCAGCAGTGAAAAGCATATTTTAAATTAAGAACTCCCACCGCAGCCTTCCTGTTTCCTCACAGCTAGCCTCGCATGCTGCTCCAAAGATTGATAAACTAAGGCTGTTTTAAACTAAAGTAGAGAGTGAATTCCAAAGCTGAAGAGTGTGTATGGATAATGCCACATCAGCTGCTGCCCTCTGATACTGGGGGCTCCATCTCATCTGTCCCCTTTGAATGCAGCTGTGGCAATAATATGGCACAGGAGAGATGCAGTCTTGCAGTAAGTAGCTCCCAGGCCATTTAGGGCATTTATAGGTCAAAAGCTTTCAATTTTATCCAGTAGTTTGTTTTTTGTAATGTTCACAAAGTTCTTTGTAGCTTTAGCACAATCTGTATTCCATAATAGTATAAAACAGTATTTTACATAGGAAATAGCTTCATTTTATCTACATAGTTCTTCACGAGAGAGAGAGAGAGAGAGAGAGAGAGAGAAAGCGTCCTATATTTAGAGAACATGCTTTGTCTTTGATTTCATAAGGAGAGGTTACATAATAAAGTGCATATTCAAGGCACCTAACTTGGAATGCCAAATTATAGGTCATCTTAATTATTATGTACGTACTGTATATATGATAGATTCAATTATCCTTAAATGCTTAAGAAAGCTGCATTTAACTATGATTTACTGTAGTAAATGAAAGATTGCAATGAAAATTATGTTTTTAATTTATCCTTAAATATGTAAATTAATAATGATGGGTGTAAGAATATTGAAATATCTGCATGTATAATTAATACCTGCCTAGGTGACATACTTTGAGCATTTATTATAGAGTAAGAGTGATTTATGAGCTGTGTAATATAACTTGAGCTTGAAAAAGTTTTCCATTAACACTTTGTACATCCATACACATAACAGTACTGGATATATATTGTTCTCTAGAGGAATTCATTGCATATACTTTGCATTTTTTTTACTATAGAAGCTTTTTTAAATGGAAAAAAGTCTATGGCTACTTCTCTGCAAACTGTTTTTGTAATAATTGCTACATATGATCTTGATTATCATATGTTCAAATATAATGTATCATATTATACTTCTAAATGTATAATAACTGGTATATTATAATTTAACTGGTAGCTTAGAGCTGGGAGTTTGAATTTCCCAATGCTAGGTCCAGATGTTTAAAACACATTAGCAGAAAGAATCAACAATGCCTAATTCTTACATGGGACTGCCACACGGATCAGTCCATTGGTCCAATTAGTCCTGTATTCTGTCACTGACAGTCACCAGTACTAGCAGCTTTAGAGAAAACTATGAGAAACCCAACAGTTCTGGAATTACCTATTTCATGGGCCATTTCCTCCTAACCCCTAAGAGTAAGAGTTTGACTTACAATCTGAAATATGACAGTTTATATTGCTTCCTACCTTTTTTTTTAGTATTTACTATTATAATTCTGTATGTTCTTGTTATCCATATAAACATCCAATCCATTCTTGAATCATCCTAACCTCTTGGCCTCAATGATATCTTGTCACAATGAGCACTATAGGCAGGTTAGACGTTCTATGAAGCAGTTTCCTCATCATCGTTTTGAATTTGCCACCATTCAATTTCAATGAGTGTCCGCTGTCTTGTGTTATGAGACAGGGAGAACATGTCTTTGAGGTACCTTCTCCATACTACTTTCTATTTTGAATACTTTTATCATGTTCCCTCTTATTCATCTCTTCTTTAAAGTAAATAATCCCAACTTCTTTAACATCTCTCCATATGAGTTTTTGTCTCTCTAATCATTCTCATCATCTGTCCCTGTCTTCCTGCTGTATCCTTTTTGAAAACTGAGTACAGTATTCCAGGTGAGTGCATATCATTGATTTATATAATAAAAATATTTTCTATATTATTTTCCATTCAATTCCCTTCTGCATCCTAATATTTTGTTTGATATCTTGACTGCTACTGTACTTGGATATAGTTTATACACCATGATATCCAAGTCTTTTTCCTGAGTCATATAATTAATTTAGAGCCCAGTAGAGTATATGAGTCGTTAAGTGTTCCATCCAATATGCATTACTTTGTATTTGTCAGAATTGATTTTCATCTGCCATTGTGGTGCTCATTCATTTAGTTTGGTTAGGGTCCTCTGAAGTTGTTGACAGTCTTCTCTGGTCTAGACTTACCTGAATAATTTTGTATCATCTGCAAGTTTTGCCACCCCACTACTCATCTCTTTTCCAGACGACAAATAAATATATTGAACATCAGTCTTTGTATGGAACTTCGTGGTATCCTGCTTTTG